>NW_028262358.1:24060610-24360610 GCF_047370975.1 Nipponia nippon
ATACATACTGTTAATGACAGACATCTTCAAATCCAGCAAGAAAACCCATAATTCTTATTGTGGTGTCCAACAAAAACCGTTGTGTATAGCAACTCCTATTTTCTGGAGGCCTTATATAGCACCAGCATTTATTCTGTGGAGTCGTGCTCTCCAATATTTTTATTGTAGTGTACACCACACGTTGTTTGAATATTGTGTGTGACCATTTTGCCCTCAGATTTGGAACTGACATTCAACCAGTTTGAAGCATGAGGCCTGAGCTTTACTAAACAAACACACTGAAATGCAGCGCATCACTGACAAAACACACCACCAACCAACACGGAAAAGATTAAGTGGTAAAAGGGGCTACAACACAAGAGCTCCAACCTTCCAAGCAAATGAGCTTGCTACTGAGCCAAAGAGATTCATCTGAACAAACTAAAAAAAAACCAAAAAGCTCATATGATTAAGTATATGCAGGTTTGTGTATTCCATAAGAAAGACTCACAAAGTACAGGATTGCCAAATGCTGTCTAAAAATGTATTGGCATGAGTTTGGGATGGCCACATTACTCGCAGACGGTGGCTGCTGGAAGCTGCTCAACTCTTTGAAATGTTAAAAGTAGGCTCAGCCGAGAGAGACAGGCATGCAGCATGCAGAGGAAGTAAAAGTTGCGTGATAAACATAGCAATCACTTATTCATACAAATAACAGCTGTAGATGATCTAAACATAGTTTTGGTAGGACAGGAGCACACTTGTAAGGAAATAGTTATTCCAGAAAAATATCACCCTAGAAAGACCAATTTAAAAAGCGTACATAAAAAGTACCCTTATCTATGGGTAACACTTTCTGTTCCTCTTTGTAATGGCAGGAGCCATACCCTCCCTGGAAGGCCATGAAGAGCCCTTGCTTTGTGTCCGGAGCAAGGGGCTCCTGCTAAGCCCCCACCTCTGGGTGCAGCAAATGATCTTCTCCTTTAACCAGCTGTGTCACAGGAGGTGACACAGGTTCCAGCCTTCTTCACTCTTATTTAGTTGCCAAGGATTTCTACATTCCCCAGGGACTACCACGGCAAGGCTTCCAGCGAGGGCATTTCCCTCACTGACTTCAACAGACTGTTCATAATGGGCACGTATTTAATTTGCTGCACAAGACCCGCATCTTTAATCAAACAAGGTGTTGCTGTAGGCTTCAGGCCTTGCTGTGGACACAGCATCTTCCCCTCTAAAGGCAACGGATGCTTCCTCGTGACATGAGAGCAGGAAACCTCTGCCTCTCTTCAGAATGGGCCAAACCAGCCACCCGCTTGAAGTCGAGGATAAACCTTTGCTACTGCTAAGTTTTATTACAACAGAGCTCAGCAGAAATACTACTGGACTTATTTAGTAAGTTAATTTTAAGTCTAATTTTACTTATTCAGCGAGACTTACAAATGACTTGTCTCTTGACTTCTTTGGAGACATTAAAAGATCTCTGTCAGTTCTTTATGGATAATTATGACATTAAGGCCATGCCATGTTACTGTATTCTGCCATTAAACCATTAGTCATATCCTGTGATGGGAATTTACACTAAACGAGAAACTAATGGCATACAGCCTGCTTCTCCTTTGAGGGAATGAGCAGACAGACCGTGTGCTTCACAGGCAGTAAGGACACAGGGCTGCTCCCAGTGACCACGCTGAGACGGCTCCCTCCCAGCCCACCACCAGCGTTAGGAGGCCAAAGAGAAGGCAACAGGCAGGAGACACTTGCAGCTAAGTGATACTCAGCCCTCATCTGCCTTTGAAAATGGTAAAGCTTTGAAGCAGTCCCATTTTAAAATATGTGCTCACTTTTAATTCACATTTTTAAATGAGTTAAGCATATGTGGTGCAACTAGAATGTGTATTAATGAGTTTTATCTCACTAGCAAGCTATTACACCTACCCTGAGTATCTGTATTACAGTGTGACGAATTATTTGTTCAGCAGAAAAGCCATTGTTTCTCACCTCATCAATTACTAGAAAAAATGTTTACATGTGCCCATCTATTTTCATACAGCTGAGCTGTCAGTTTTAATTAGGTTCTAATTCTTTCCATCACTAGTAATTCTTATCTATTTATCCACGTGCAGCAAGTGGGAAGTTGTTTCAGAACCCATAAAGTATTTGCTGTTGTAATTAATATTGTGAATGTGTATTTTTCTTTACTGGCTTGCAGATCTCCCAGTGGGTTTCCTCCCTGCCTGTGTCGTGTTACCAGACCTAATGGGATTTATTTGTCACATGTTCTGCCACTGTTTTTTCCTATTTGCTTTCACAAATCTGTTATGCTTGGACAGCTTCAGAAGCAACAATTATAACTAACTTTTCAATGCCATTCTCATCAATGATAAATGTGAATTGCCATATGTCACCTTTATTATGGATTATTTATGCACAGGAAAAACTTACTACTACTTTGAATTACTGATCTCCTTGAGGGAAAGCTAGTGGTGCTTTGGGATGATTACAAAATGTTTTTCTGTAATCATCAAAATGTTCTACAAAATTGCTGATTTGTAATTTGTTTTTCATTTTTGCTAGTTGTGGTCTCTTCAAAAGAGGAGACTGACAATGGGAATATCTAGATTTTATATCTGGCTGTCCACACCCATTAGTACCAATCATGCAACTGTCCTCGTAGATTTTCATGGAGCTACTGGATGACTTATGAGATGGAAACCTAATCTCTGTATTGTCTTTGCAGACTGGAAGAAAGCATGGAGGATTTTGAAAGAAAAAGAACATACATATAAGACTGCACACATCAGGCCTGACAAGAGAATGGCCAAAGTTCGTGCTGGCTCTAAAGGTAGTTTTCCTTGAGTAAGTAAGCAGGTGCTTACTTTTAAGCTATGTCTTGAGGAGCTGAGGATTTGATTTTTATATTTGTAAGGTACTACAAGGGAACTCTGGAAATAGTGACACAGACCTATGGCACAACAATCTGTAAATAAAATAAAATACAGACAGAGGACACTGGAAATCACCTAAAATAGCATTAGTGCTTTTCTTGTAGTCCACAAATAAAATTTGGAAGAAACAAAACAAACCAGACAAAGACAAGAGAGGAGAAAATAGCCCAGGCAATACTAAATAAGTATCATGCAGGGATAATGAAAGAACTTGCTAGCAGAAATAAAGAATACAAATGAGGAGATGAAAAAGGAGAACATTAAGTATCATCTGTGTTTTAAAACCACCAGACTTGCTCTACATGGCAGTAGCTGTAAGAGAAAGTGCAATGAAATCTATGAATTATTTTCAAATGTGCACAAGAGACTCTATTTTCTGGCAGTCTCTGCATGTTCAGCTACATCAAGATACATCTGGAAAAGATGCTACAAATTTTTTATAGAAAGACAGCATTTGGTAGTCCTTTTTTTTTTTTTTTTATTCGATAGCTTGTTCTAAGGATAGACTTCTTATTTTATCTCTTCTCAATTATTTTGTCATTTTCTCCTCCCCCCATGCCAGGCACAGAGCTCACAGATCACACTGTGAAACTAAGCTATGTGCTAATGCTAATGTCAAAATTTGGCAGTTTTAAGTAATGGTTAGTTAATTTAAAGAGGCATAGAGTTTCAGCTTTTAAAACTCTGAGCAAAAAAAGTATCTATATCTCCCATGTTCACACTTAAGCACCTAAACAGAGGTGAAGAGGTAATTTCATATCACATCAAAAGTCTGAGTTTGAAAATCTGGGCATCACAACTTCATAGCTTTATCTGCCAAGGATCACCTGTCCTTTCCAGTGACCAAATCTTTCTGCTGTGATTAAGACTGCCAATAGCACTGTGTAGGCAGAAAGCTGGGTGAACAAGAGCCCATTTTTTTAAGGTGCTTGGACAGCAAGGAGCATAAATTGCTGCCATTCAGATGCATGGTGCATTGGCATTGCTCAGCACTTCCATCCCTGAATGCTCTTCCCTCTATCTTCTTTAAAGCGTAGACCTTGAAATTCTGGGCTTGGTGGTTTAATCTTGGGCTGGCAGCTATGGACTGTGTTGGCAGGACAACAAGCTAAATGTTCATACTCATCCTTTCAGCTTTAAAGTATCTGCAAATCTATCTTCACATTTTTGCTAGAAATAAGGTCTTTCAGTTGTGTCGTGCCACTGACGTTAAGCATGCAAGGAAATTGATCCCCTGTTTTGCACAGTTTCCTGTTTTATTTTCCGTTGTCAGAGGGAACATTAAAAGCTGGCCTCCAGCTCCAAGGAAAATGTAGGTACAAAATATAGAAGAAGACTGGCCCACATTTTCCTCTTCGCATAGCAAATATAAATATACCCCAGATGCAAATACCCGAGGCACCAAATAGAACCAGAGCGCTTACGACTGTGACTGGTGAGAAAGTTACTTTATATGACCCCTTCACATAAAACAGCTAAAATTAATATTATGAAATTTCCATGACATTTTAGCAGCCTGGACGTGAAGGCTGTTCTATTTCTAAAATCTTCAACATCTTAATATTTTTATAATCATTTGCCCAAAAAGATTACTTGCCCAAAAAGTTCACTTGCCCTACCGCATAAATGGGCAAAGTAAGATTGTAAAAAATTCATTACGCTAGTGTAAAAGGTATTCTTCAATAAAAACTATTATTTTTCTAGGTTATTTATATTGGCAACAGATATAGCATAAGTGACTCCCTGTAACAATTTATGAAAACTTTCTGTGATTTTTTTGGTTAAAAATGGGAGTATACCAATTTAAGAAGCATGATTGCCAAGAAAAGTTAATAGAAAAGCCATAAAGAAACCAATTCCTGAAATAATTGCTTTCCTAGCTTTTCATGTCCTCTTTCAGAATAACTTCAGATATTAAGGGGATTTCTACTCGAAAAATTTACTTAAGGCGTTATCCAGTAAGAATATCTCAATGGAAGAAATACAACAAAAGCCGTGAGTAAGGAAGCTTCATTTGTACCAGATTCTTGGGGACTCATTGGCAATTTCTTTCGTTATTTTAGAGGGAAGATCTGATGATTTTTCTTACTCATAAAAATTGCCTACACTATTTTGGAAAGTCACCTGTGATCACAATATTGTAACTAGTCAAGTAGAGTTATGGGAAAAATATCCCATGTTTCTAACTTGCATGGTCACAGGGAGTAGGTCCTGCATCCTGCTAGCACATCTACAGACATATGTGTAATCCAGATGTGAAGGATTTTGGATATACCTGTACATCACAGCAGAACCCCGCACAAGGAGCCGTGTGAGAATTCGGAGCAAGCTGCTGCATGCTTAAGATTGTGAAGCATAACACAAAAATACTGCCAGCTCCCGAAGGTAGGGCAGGAATGGTCTTCACAGCAGCACACTCAAACTAGTAACTCTGACCTCTCAGCATAGCAAACTGGCTCAAATACAGTACATCCATGGCATGTCTGTGTTGCCTCCAGTTCTGGAGTTACCTCTATGTCACCTACGTTGGGTTTTTCTATATCATTGTGCAAGGGACAGACATGGCATCCGACTGGGACAGAGGTGCCTATATGCAAAATTGTGATCTCAAAAAAGCGATTTCTTTTAATTTCTGCGTGGCTCGGTTTTCACCACTGGTGTTCTTTAGCAAGCTTTCTGCTTCTGGACCCAAGTACACTTCCCACCATGCTGCTCAGCACTAATGGCATTCTTATGCCCAACTGATCCAGAAAATAAGCCTTCCTTACTTATCTCCTCAGGGGAGTTTATTTAGTAGGCTTTTCTGGAAGGCTAGCAGAACAAACTTTATGTAAAAAGTAGGGATGGTTACCACTTTCTTTTAAAACATAAATAAAAGAAACACCTCCACCAGATTTTATGCAATAGTGCAATGATTGGAAGACTCTCTCAGGATATGGGGAAAAAGGACTCCAATTATTTCTTCTGCATAAAGGAATTTAAATCCACAGCTTTCACCTTCCTGGAAGGAGCCTATCACTGGGACTCCCCCAGTTCCAGCAAGCCACACTTTAGAGATCACCAATCCTCACACATTACTGGACTCAAGTGCGTTGTCCTGTGATTGTGTCTGGTCTCCGGGAAATATTACTGAGCTGTATTTGTTGTTCTCACTTACATATGTGTGCAAAATAAGGTTTACACTTAAGTGTTATAAATAGCAATATACTTACGTGGGTGCTTAGAAAGTTTAACCTCCCTTGCCATCAGCAGAAAGAATTTTGCTGAAAGCAGGTAAATGACCTGTTTACCCCCAGAGCAAGTACTGAGCTTGTCATTATGTTCTGCCTTCCTCTTGCATAAGGGGTTTCTTCAGAGTCAGTTAGCTGCTGACTTCCAGCTGAGCCTACACTGTCACAGAAGGGCACTCCAAAGGCATTTTTATAAAGCAAAGACTAACCTGTGGCAGGCAAGATGCAAGAGAACTGGATCCCAGCACCAGAGGGCTGTGGCAGTTATTTTGGAAAGTACTTTGGCTTAAATGCCTACTAGCTACATGGGAAAGACAAATCACCCTGAAGCCTAACTAGAATGAGATGTAGCTACAACATGTTTTATTGTTTCATTTCTCATACCTCTCTCCAGAAATAGTTACTGATTTTTTTTTCATCTTAACATTTTAGCATAATATATTAATTTTATTTCTGACTGAAAGCTAGTTAGAGCAAAAATGGATTTCAGGATGGCTGACAAACCTTAAGCAGCCATCTCCTCAGTATGTGGCAAATCCTTCAGTGTGTATCAGACTATTCTTACAGTCCCAAGCACCTCAATTGTCTCCTTTAGCTTGTAAGATTACGTCTCCTTACTGGAAAAAAAAGACTCCAGGTAGATTAGTCCCCCGCTATCAATGTTAATCAGAACCTACTCAGCAGGCATCAGGGTAATAAGGAGATGGCATGAGATTCAAGGGACCTCTTCAGATTTATGACAATCCCGTAATCCAGCAGGCATCAAAGAACTCTAATGTGACCCCAGTTCTTCCTGTAGAATTCAGGATTCATGAGATGGGAAAAGGACAGAGGGAGAAAGAGAGAAAACATTTGTAGCTCAGTGATTATGTATTAACTTGGCAGAGGAAGACATGAGTTCCTGCTCCAAGGACTGCTTATGCATTTTACCCAATGACAGTTTCAGTGAAAAATCCAAGTACAGAAACAAATTACATCTGATCACTTCTACAGATATTTATCACTGATAGTCATCATCAATCTTAGTCAGCAAACACCACACTGACACCACCTCCCTTCAAATTCTTTACCAAGTTTACTTGTTTGGCATGCAAGAAGACAAACCATCAAGGATGCTGCAACACGCAGAAAATTCCTGCTAACTCAGTTCAAACAGAGTAATTAACAGAATTAATCAATTTCAACTGAATGAGATCAAAGAAATCTCCCATCAGTTGACTGTTTAGAATAACTCAAGGAAGATTAATTTCTATCCCAGTGTTCTCTTGATCCCAATAGGTTGTTGATGACAGAAGAGTAGAAAGAAAGCTTTTTATCATCAATCACTTTCATTATTACTTGAATACCCGCTGTGTACAAGGATCCACACATTCCGCTATTTTTAGACAAGAAAGCAACCTGTCAATAACTGCTGAACTACTAGCCATTCAAAATGACCACTTAAGGGAGAACATACGCACAATAGCTGCTGTGTAGAATATTTAACAGAAAGCTGTATATGGAAAAACACAGCTTATACTTAAAGTGTCGCACCCAGCCATGTTTCTCTTAAAGTAAATAATGTTAAAGCCCTATATAACAATTACTGATGAACTAACAGCAATGCATCCTTCAATGTACCACTTGCACATTTTAGATAGGTATACATCTGCATTTATATACTAACTATAAGCTCTAATTATTACTACAATATTTAAAAAATATTAGTATATTGCAAGCAGTTTATAATAATGAAATAAATACCGGTAGCTTAATGAACTTGTTTATACACTCCTATAATGCAACAAAGATAGAGCTATCACTTAGCTAAACAGACTACTGGCATTCAAATGTGTGCATTTCTGACCTGCAGCATGGGGCTCCCTATCTTACCATAAATGTTCCCTAAGGCCCCTTGCTACAAACATACTGGCATACAAGATGCTGCAGTAGTAAAGTCTGTACCTTTATGTTTGTTAGACTCATATTCATTTAATGCTCCAGAATTTATAAGGTCAAGCTGGAGCCTGGAGGGTCACCAGTTTGTGAAAGGAATTACATGGTCTAGCTGCCTGCAATAACGGAGGACAAGGGTAGGCAACCCAGTCTTTCTTCCAGTCCAGATTCATGTCTCCTCAGTTACTCCATATTGGAGCGATCCCGCTGACTTACATTACACCACTGTAAATAAAGTCGGCCAAGCTTTGGTCTTTATCTCTTGTGATTTCACCTCGGCTCTTATGGGCTTTGGGCTTAGTCAACACAGTGATTTAAAAGTCACCATGCTTTGCACTGATGCATCTAGCTTTAGTCACCTTTCAAACACAGCAGATGCAGACCAACGTTAGAACCTGAGTTCCCTATATAACATATGGGGAAAGTCAGTCATCCATGAGAGGAACTCACAACGGTCTTGCAGGAACTGCTATCAGCTAGCCACTGGGCAACACTACAGAGAAAGAGGTGTACTAAACCCCATCAAGCTCT
Source organism: Nipponia nippon (assembly GCF_047370975.1). Taxonomy (NCBI): domain Eukaryota; kingdom Metazoa; phylum Chordata; class Aves; order Pelecaniformes; family Threskiornithidae; genus Nipponia; species Nipponia nippon. The sequence goes on from NW_028262358.1 coordinate 24,069,231, forward strand.
GGGATTTAAATCTCTCAAGGGAGGACCTGTTCACAGTTCAGATCCCAGGTGTTGCTTTGGTGGACTTTTTAAAGTACTTGACAAGGACGGAGTAAAAAGTGGGAAGGGAGGAAAGAAAGGGAGAGAACAAAGAGCTAAAAGGCACCACTTAGTGCAGTTCAGTAGCTGAAGCATCCACCCAAGAGACAGGAGAGGAGATCTGGACTCACATCTTCTACTTCCCTGTGAATGCTTTAACCAGCAAGCCATTGGGTGGAGTATTCTTAATCCCCAAACAGTCAGCTACTTATGATTTCGGCAATATAGCATTTACTGTTGGCACCCATGTCCTAACAGGCCAAAAGTGAACACTTTTATTCCGTTTTTACACATACCGTATTCAGGCAAATTCCCATCGACTTCAAAGGAAGCATAAAAACTTACAGGCATTCAGTTCTCACATTATCTATGGCTGTGTCTGTATTTACATTCCCATGCAGGCCTTGGCACGCCCCAGGGTCCTGCTCCACAGAGCGTTCAGACCAACGCCCGGCTACAACATGCCATGGCTCATGCTCAGGCTCTGAGCTTGGGCTTTCCTCGGCATGGGAACTGGGTCTGAGAGGTACAGGGACAAGGGAATGGTGCATGCCTGCCCCAGTACAGCAGTGGCATCCAGCCTGCATCTGCCTCTGAGCCCAGGGAAATGGGAAGGACTCCCACGTACCATGACACAGAAGTAGCCTACCCACTTAAGAAGTTCCCATGGGCGTTCAGCAGAGCACAGCTCTCAGAAAATACTAACTGCAGGAAAGCACAAAAGGAAAACACTAAAAAAGTGCACCTGGAAAAAAGTGTGCAGAGCTTTGTTTTGAATAAAGTGGAATTATGATAGAAACCCACTTACCCATCATATTCAAAATCAGCGTATGAACCAAGCCAAAACACAGTCACCCGTTAATTTAGAATGGAGGGCATGCCAATTATTCAAAGTGACTTATTCCTTTAGTCCTTACCATAAATTTTCTCTCTAGTACAGACTGCTAAGTCTAGCTAGGTAAGATGTGTGTATTAGCCTCATTACAATAGCACATATATGTTAAACATTGTGAAGTGTTCTTTATTTCATTAATGCTTTGAGGTGGTAAAGTGCTGTTATGTCCATTTTTATCAAAGGGACCTAGAAAATAGTGACTTGACAACATTACATAGGGAGTTCCCTGTGGACAAGAAATTTTTAACAGGTTGCAGTTTAGCTCTTTGTGTACTCAGTTGTAAATGTGCGCTGAGAGAACTGGGCCATTTTTCTCCTTTGTAATGGACATTTGTTTCTAAAAGCTCCAAAACATATAATGGATATCATGATCATGGATAGAAAGTTTCTTTAATCATGCACGTATGTTTAGCAACTTCTGATCTTTGTTCTACGTTTTCCTTCGTGTTCTCTTACAACTGTAATGACTATTTTAATTTTCTTTTTTCTTTGTGAAATTTGCCTTATAATTTTTTCTTTGCTGTCTATATCTTAATTTAGTTTGGTTTTTTTTTTTCAATCTGTTTTTCTTTCTACCTCCAAGTGCTTCTGGCCTTCTTGCTTATACATTCTCCCTGTGAGACAAAGTACCACACACATGTCCAGCTTCTGTCTCCCTCAATAATAAGTAAAATTTTATCTTTTAAAGAGACTGCTTTGCAATTACATTTAGTTTGTATACAGCTATTATGGAACTGAGTTTGCCACTGCACAACCCGGGCTTTTTCGTTTGTATGCAAATTGACTTAAGATTTCATATTGGCCTGAGTATCAATATCCAATTTATAAGCAACAACAATTCCATTCGTATTCAAGGGGGCATTTCAGTCATCTGAAATAGCTCTCTATCTGAGCAATTTCCACAGAACAATCTTCTTCACTGTGCAGAATACTTATACTTAATTTCCTTTTAGGTACAGCTTCCCACAGGTAGTTTTGTTTCTTGCCAAAATACTAGCTCTATTGAAGGCCAGGCATTGTTTAGCTCCCCATTTTTTCCTTCAAGTGTAAACCTTCACATTACTTCTTGCAAATTCACTCTACATGAGAACTGAACTGTTGAAGTTTTTTTTTACTTTGTCAATCCATTTTTTTTTAATAAGACTTGTTTGTCAGCCCAAGCTACTGTGCCATCACCTCTTTTCTTTTGAAAACTCGCATTCTCATCCAAGAGTGTTCTGCAGCCTGGCAAACTAAGTCAGAATCTCATAGGATGTTTCTCTCTCAGTTTTGGTCTCTCTACTGCAATCTGATCTCAAAATTAGGATCCCATAAACAGGAAAAAAAGCATGGGTTTTTTTTACAAATATTAAATAAATTTCTCTTTTGGGTATTTCACATGCAATTAATCCTCTCAGAATTTCATTCTGTCAAAGAGTGTGACTCTCTCGATGTTTTTTTAGCACAAACTGGTAATTAGACTGCTCTTCTTTAATTGTAGGTTATTAAATAATATCCACTGCCTCTGGCCTGAGGTTACTGGAAAAAAGAATAGCTAGCTTTTGTAGTACACCTTTCTCTTTAGAAACATTTCTTTTTGAAGAGACACAATTCTCCTTTAATCCCTCTGCCTGATGCATTTCTTGAGAACCCCAGATGCAATAGCTGTAGTCCTTAGCTGCTATTCCAGGTCCTTCATCCCTCACATTTTTTTCTACTTTTCTGACACTGAATGCATGTTTCTTTTTCTGTCTCTTCTTCAGATACCATAGAGTGCTCTTGGTGGTAATTAATGCAAGTGCCCAGGTTGGATCTTGTAACTGTGATGAAGCTTTCTATTTGTAATAGGTAAACTGACAAATATATATTAGGTATATGTAATACTGGAGCTTGTGAGTGAGGGGAGCTGATGCTTCTCTTCTTCTAAGAATATTCAGAGTCCAATTATCCTTACACCCTTGCTTCAACCCGAGTCTAAAATAAGTCTAAAATAAGCTTTGTGGCCATAGGAAGGAGATTCTTATGAGCAGTAGGTCTCCTATAAGTGAATGGGGAGAGTTAGCACTTTCTGAAGATAACCCAAAGTGGCCATCCCCTGAGCAGAAAGCCACCAAACCTCACACATTTGGGGTACTGGTTCTCTCAGACCCACCTACAAACAGCACTACCCATGTGGGCCAGTGCATTCTGGTTCCTGATCCTGGTGTTACCACTGTATGAATGCAAAGAAGTGCCACATAATAAGCTGGGCCCTTCTAGTCTATTTTAACCAAATTTATTAGAAGTCCTGTTAAATCCACCATCTTGTTTATACTCATTATTTTTGCTAGTATCGATAATATATAGGAGATGCGGTTTGGCCAGCAAGTGCTATCAGAGTGCTGCATGCCAACCCAGAGGCCCCAGTGAAACATCAGTGGGAAAAGTGCACTTAGTTCTAGTCATCGGTGCTCCACAAAAATTAACCCAAAGAGGAGCAGAAAAGACTTCTAGATGGATTGTGTCAGAAGAAACTGGTAGAGCTCAGCTCACTTATTCTGGCAAAATGAAGGCTGAGAAGACATCAGATTGCTGTGTGTAGATCAATCAAAATGACTTTTTTGAGCTAATAGACCATGTTGGCACAAAAACAAAACCATTCTGTGAATAAATTTTGGCTGGAAATCACAAAAAACATGAGAAGAGCCAGCATCTGGAACAAACTCTCAATAGAGAGGATAAGAACAAAACCCTAATGTTGTAAAATAGAGGCTGGTCAATTTATAAAAAAGATTTATCTGACATGCTGCCTGCAAAAACAGGAGATTGGTCTCATTGGCTCAGCAGAGAGATGGCCAATCTTCCTGACCCCATAAGCCACATTCTCCAGTCTTCACAGAGCCACATAGACTTCAGAGAGCTGTGGGGAGAGTGGATAGCTCAGCAAGTCCCAGATATTTTACTGTTCCCATGTGGATTTGGGCTGGATGGCCTCTGCATCCCAGACGAAGTCATGCCCATTGGCTCATGTCCCCCAGCAGCCTCCAAACCGAGGCAGCCCACTGCCACGTGAGCGCTGTAACCCCAGCATGGGAGTTTATTTGGCGTGCAGCTCAAAAAACCCGAGACTTTCATCCCAAACCCTTTCAGTCACACACACTGAGATGTAACATTCTTCCAACCCACAGCTCTCAGGTACCAGGCTGTCCCTTCTCCAGACTAAGGAGAAGAAAAATCATCTGGAAGAAAGTCTTTTAGAATAAGATTTTCTTTTATAAGAACTTGTTCTCTGATCTCCTGTATTTTTAGCAACAGTAGCACTAAGAACCACAGTGAAAATCGAACATTTTTATGCTAAGTTATCATCATCAGGGTGAAACACTATACTGATAACTTGAGAAGACTTGAGGTTTAAGAGGCAATAACAGTGTCTTGGACTGCATGTTCTACCAAAGCCAAAACACTTGCAACAAGCAAGTGTCAAAGCCAAGGATATGTGCCATTTATTAATAGAAGATGAAGCTATTGCTGAGTTAAGAAGTAGCCTCAAGTTACTAATATAATTAAAAATCATGATTAAATATTAAGATGAATGAAAAAATTTAAATTGTGAGCTGTCAAAGTGCCAAGTAAATAATTTAAAGACAGATTTAAAAAGCAGTGGGAACACCCTTTTTCTGCTTTTTCTACTTCTTCGTATTACTAACCCTCTTTTACCCTTTCTAATATAATCCTCACACTCTTCTCTGGTATTTGCATAGGTTAGCAAGGTTACTTTCCCCTACAATGTATTTCTGTTTATAATACGTGTTTGGAAATTGAAGAAGAGGCTGTGCTTATTCCCATGTGAAATAGAAAAAAAATGTCATAGTGAATAGGAGGACAACCCTTTCTGGGGCAGTCACAGGGAACAAAATACGTGTTTGTGGATAGAGCTAGGAAAATGAATCAGAAGAGTGGGCATGGGCTGACTGTGGGTTGTTTGGTTATCTAAATGTTTTCTTTTCAGGATTTTTCCATCTCCATTTTCTCTGCCATTAAGAGTTATTCTTCTTACTTTGGATAAATAAAAACCTTTCCTTGTTTCATCTAAAGGGTGTCAGAGGCTGATATGATTTATTTGCTGCTGAGGAGGATCTAAGAAGGCAGGCAATTGCTGAAGCTGAACTAAGAAGGCAGCGTGTGCAGTGACTACACAGGTAGTCAGAAGCTGGATCTTCTCATACATGTGAATGCCCTCTTCCACATACTGTGAGAAACAAAACTTTAATTTTTTTTTTTTTTTTTTAAGAACTAAGTAAAAGACCCGCACACATCCCATGAAAGCAACTAGACTGTAGGTCAGGACCCTCACCTGGAATATGGAAGATTCAAGAGACAGTATTAATCTGCCTGAGCCAGCACCTTAACTAGACTGGCAGTATCAAGTAGTTGCATTATTGTGTCCATGGTAGAGCTGAAATGCAGGTTCCCATGGGAAGTTTTAGTTAGACCATTGCTTTACTGTGAGAAACGTTTTTTTTGGTCTTGGAAGAACTGGCTTCTGTCATCAAAGACATTTTATTACACCTCAAAAAAATTTCTCACCATCTCCCAACTCATGGTAGCAAAGAATAGCAACACAGCCTTGTCCCCGCTATGCCAGATGTGCATTCCTGCTGTCTAGTTCTGTCTGCCACCAACCTGGATGAAGGCATTAGTCTTTCATGAGTGTCGTACATCCCCATTACTATATGCTAACTCTGCAGTGATGCAAATAGACTCCCATAACTAGAGTACAGGGTATAATTACATCCAGGCACAAAAGCTGTGCATGGCTAAGACACTATGCAGTGTTGAATAAACTCAGTAAAAGCAAAGTTCCCACCCCATCATTTTTCCCATACATTATGGGAAACAGAGCTCTGACGCACACTTTAATATTAGTTTAAAATGAAAAGTGCACAATGCCCAATGGATCAGTGAATACATTTTGGAGAAGTCAACACAGAGGTTCCCAGACAAATGCCTACCTAGTTGGAGAATTTCGAAAGGATGGTTGGGAGTTCAGTAGAGAAGACAGTAGACTTCCCCCAGTTCTTAACTCTGAGGACTGCCAACCTGTGCCAGGAACGGCCCTCCGCTTAAGAGCTGATGATTTTCTGTCCAGAGGTCTGTCATACAGGCTGCCTTACAGCACACTCTCAAGTCACACAGCTGGAGCCATCCACAGTTCTGCCATCACTGTCCTGTTACAGTCCTTTCTCCCCCTAGCTTTAAATATACTTGAGTTTTTGTGAAGAAGCTGTTCTGCACCCACAGCTAAAGCCAGGATTTCTGCAGTGTTTGTTATGGTTTACTAGAAATCCCAAATACTTTTGCAAAGCCTGTTGATGAATGTGTTTCCTGGATATAGCTGCATTTTTCTTTCCTGTCATTACATCTCTGTTGAGACACATGTTATATCCACCAGTTTTCAATTTGATCTTTTAAGCCACCCTACTCCATAGCTTTGCACTTGTGTTAAGTGTGCTTGCGTTGTGAAGATGTTGTTCTCTCCCTTGCACAAGTGCTCAGTTCTCTATGGAAGCAGTAGCATCTGTAACTTATAGAAAACTTCTATACAGGATTTCATTCCTCATCTGTGTGCCTTCTTTTTACCACACAATAGCAGTCTGGGTGAGCTCTTCGTGATGATGTCCTCTTCTGCTGGATACTTACCTCAGTTGAATAGAAACCTGAAGTAGGTTCTTGAATATAAGTATCCCAGCCTCCTTATAGTCTGTATGAGGACAGGGTTAATGCAATGAAGCGTATAAATTACCAAAAATTTATATTTTGCAAGATCAGTAACATATGGTTTCTTCTCTTTGAGGATTTTACTTATGCTAAAACAGTTTTTTCTCCTTATATTCATAAAGGATAGGCTTTTCAGATGCAATTTTTATATATATTGTATATTTTTTAAGAATACCAGAAGTATACCATTGCTACTAATTCCTTGTTCATTGAATTAATCTTTTCTTACCCTTGGTAAAAAGGCACAGGTTATATATCAGCTGCTTCTGGATTTTTTAATGTCAGGTTGCATTTATGTAGCAAAAGAACCAAGGCTCTTACAGCAACTCCAAGTAGCCAAAGAAAAGATTCCCAGAACACTTGCCATACAGGCAAATGGCAACGCAGTTCACGTGCAGCGCGCAGGCAACGATGAAGAAAAACTGTCTAGTTAAGTATCGGCAGCGAAACATTGGTTTCGCTCAGTTTCGTTATTGATTTCAATGCAGTTTTACACTTCATTTTACTTTTGTATCATACACTTTGGTAAAGGCAAGAATTCTGTCCCACCTTGAAGAGGACAAGTACTGTTACTGTCAACTTTGATTCACAGGCTGAGAACTGGCCATTTCTTGGTAAGACACAGAACCACCATAAGGCCATTGCTGCCACATTAGGTGGTAATTGCCACAGTCTCAAAAAGGACTCAACTCCAAGCAGCACATACAAAGAACAAGGGAAGCTGTAGCGTGCAGTATCTCTTGAGTGTCTTGCGTCTCTATGTTTGCTGACGGTATGAAGAGAGATGATTGTGGCCCAGAAGACAGATGGTGAAATATAGCTCATGTTCTGAAATACTGACTACAGCAGGGCTGAGCTACGTCAGCAGAGCTCTTCAGTGAGGCCCTTCTCTGCCATTTTCTTGCAACTGTTCTGTTCATAGGAGATTGCATTCCAGAGGTCATCAAATCCAAGCAGCAGTGACTCATACATTAATAGGATTTTACTTTCAATCTCCTACAGTTTATTCTTTACAAGGGTTTTCCAAATTAAAGCAAAAGTATGATGATGCCTATCACTTTTCATCATGTTATCTCTGCATATACATCAGCAACAGGAGCTATACATCTTTCCACTTCAGTTCCAGAACAGTTTATTTCTGCAACTGTGTGTTTTATACTCTTCTTGACTAATGGTTTTCAAATTCCTTAAAATAATTACAATAACATTTGAAAGTAGTCGATGTCTCATCTGAAGCACCACAACATTCTAAAAAAGGCCTCAAGAAAACTTTAGAAACCATTTCCTACATGAATTGATAGTGGATATCGTTTCAGTATTCGATTTGGTTCTTTGCAATAGCCAAGGTTATACTGGAGGTAGCACACCTTTAAAAAAAGTATATAATACAAGTTCATTGTGATTTTCAAAATGTTGCACTTAGCTCCAGTGTTTGATTTCTGCCTGCCTGGACTTCTTTGGAAGCAAATGCTTATTTGTGTGAGAGATCAGACTATGTACACCAGGCTCAGCCAGCAACATGTGCACATTACAGATGGACCCTGCTGATCTGATTCCCTTTCTACAGGAGAGTTGGACAGAAGCAGTTTGGGCAGCACTGGTACTGTAATAGTCAAATACAGTCTCTTATTTGAATGTGTAACCAGGTGTTCAAGGCTCTGCTTTCTCCATGTGAGAGGAACAGTGGAGCTGAAGGCAGACCTCTTCTGGTATGTGTGTGGGTTAGTATGTATGGCCAGCAGCTGCCATGGCCTCATTGACTTACACCATGAGAGTACTCCAGAAAGGGGGCGAAGATTCAACTCTCAGAGCTATTGAGGCTGCGCAGCGTCAAGCCATGTGTTTATAGATGGGGATATGACCTGAGCTTCTGGCTTCCATGTGACAAAGATCACCTGCACAACCTCTGGTACGGCCTCTGCATCCCTCCTGCCACTTCTGGTATGGTGGTAACATCTCTGAAGATATCCTCATCAACCAAGGAATGGGGGCAGAATGAGACTTTGAAGGGATCCTGCAGCAACCTCTTAAGAGTCCTTTGGAGGTAAAGTTACAAGTCTGAGAAAACAGAGCATGGTGTCAGCACTTTCTTTAGCATTCTACTAACTTTCCTGTGTGTACGTAGGTGCACACAATACACTGAGTTGCTTTGTGAGCAAATATAAAGCAAATGGTAGGTGGGAAAATTGAAAGATCTATTTGAGGGAATAATGGCAATATTAGCAAGATAAAATCATTATGTAGGCATGTCTCCCACTGAGGAGTTTTTGTTTTGTATACGTGTTTTTGTGAAGAGGGGGAAAAAACAAAAGAGGTATTAGATGCAGTAGAGAAAATCCAAACAAATGCCCTTACCTCAACCAAACAAGAACCCAGCACATGTCTAAAGGCAAGTCAATGGGAATTTTGCCTTATTCATCAGTGCTACAGTCCCAGGCACCCTTAGCGATAATGCTCTTTATTTTATAAATTATACTACAATCCATAAGTTGTTTATCTCTGGTCATATAATGTGGTTTCTATTTAAATTTAAGTTATGTGGTTTTACCAGTTTGCAAGAGATTTGACCTTTCACTTGCCTTTCTCTATTACCTACCAACACATTTTTAGACAGTGATACATTTCTGATTTGGAACATGGTGAAAATGAAAACGGAACAACAAAGCAGTAGGCATTTCAAAGCAGCATAAAGGATAATAAAACTGGAGATTCTGTGATTACTGTGCAACTCAATGACTTTTCAAATGAAGAGTTCAGCAACCACCACTCCATCATTCAAGTGACTGTTAAGAATGTTTTTCTGGTATTAACTGATGCTCAGTTTATAATATGATACAGCACATATTACTCCAAATCTTTGAGGGAAAGAATGAGTCAAAATCACTCTTTTCCTAAATAATCTGTGTATAACATTTCTAGTACAAACATATGAAATGAAAATATTTTTTTTCAGCTTTGGTGCAAGGTTTGATCCATGTTAAATACAGAAATAAGCAACTTATTTTGGCTTAGAACATAGGGTTGGCAGTTTCTTCTATTTGTCAATCAATTCTGAACAGATTGCTATGCCTGTATAGAATCCCACTGATTTTATATATGGAGACTTATATACTTATCAGGTAGCAGGAAAAAGTGAGGTTATAAGCTCCCTTAAGTTGCTTTCTAGCTTATCTATCTGTGTCCAATATATTGTTCCAGTACAACAGCTCCTAAAACTACTAATTCATTTTGTGGAAAAAATGTTATTCTTCTCTGGGCTTTTCTTCCCACCACATATCGTTAGTAAAAAGCATTATATTATAATCTTGATCCTGATCCCAAAGTAAATAAAATAGTTTCCAATTAAGTTTATGTATTTTCAATCACTTGATTTTGCCATCGAGCTTTTAAATAAGTGACTATTCTAACTTGTAAAGAGTCTAAGACTAAGACAAAAAAAATAATCCAGATCAAAAGATATATTAGGATATATTTTGGGCTTTTAAATTGGTTTATATGGAGATTCAAAATTAAAAAGAAGTGACAGCTTTTTTGTTACATGTAACCAGCAACAGGCATTCTTCATCTAACATGGGTCAGGTTAATATTTAAACAACTAATATGGGATATACTGGTCTCCCTGAGCATCCCTTGAAGTCAGACACTGTAGACAATACTAGCAGCCTTTAATTTGACCCAAAAATCAAACTTGTAGTTTTTGATGACTATCACTTTACTGCTATATATTTAATTTCCAGGAATCACAATTTTTTTGCCTATTAATTCCAAGAACAAATATCCTGTAGCAATGAAAACGACCTTTCCTTCTTCATGATAGTTAATTTTTAACGTATTTCAGATACTCTTTTTCATTCAGAGAAAAAGTGATGTTTGTGGATCTATAAATGTATTAAATCATTTGTTTAAAATCAAAACAGTATCTTTAAAATATCTCAATTTTTACCCAAAACAGGAAGAGCACATGAGCCAACCTCACATGCAGGCACCTCTCCTGTTCAGTCCTTCCTGCACCGGAGTGTTACCAGCCCAGTGGCCTCACGCTTGTACAAACCCTTACATAGACAACACATTTCTAGAACGCAGTTTCTTGTCTGCTAGAAGCAGACTTTCAAGGTGGACTTTTGTCATTGTTGCTTGTTTGTAAATCCATTTCGTAAGCCAGAATCAAAGATGTGGCTCCAAAGTTAAAACTAGAAAGATGCCTAAAAGTGCTACTTTGTGGCCCCTGGCCACATGCAAAATTATCTGCTACAGAAGGACTATTCATCCAGGAAAAGAATGAAGCTCTGCAGTTTTAGCTTCAATTTAAGAAGAAAGAGGCACTCTTTCTAGCTTGATATTTATTATGCACCCTAGATAGGGGAGAAAATGCCTTCCTTTTAACTTAGGCATTAGTTAAAGCATTTTAGATATTACGGAGCAAAAAAACGATGTTCTTTTTCTTTTTAAAACTATCCTGATTCTCTTTCTACTTTTAACTAGAACTTTGCAAAATATGATGCTTCAAGCTCACTAGTTGGCAATTTAATGTTTTTGGTGTTTCATGTGGGTTCATGCATCCTGAGTTTTAATTTCATATTTTTCTGAAATAAATGTAGCAGTTAAAATGGATTTCTGCTTAAAACATTATAGACTGGAAAAGGAATTTTGCTTCTATGCCTAAGAACAGCATGTCTTTATAGATCTGAGAGTGCAGATTCTTGCAGAATGTGTGTAAAGCATATTTTAGAGAGCAATTTTTAAAATCTTTCTCAGTGCTTCATAACATAGAACTCATGACTCTTTTTTTAAAAAAATAAAATTAAAAATATCAGTTACTTAGTTAAGTGTCCCTGCAATGCAATGGATTTATTTCAAGAATTAAAAGACATAGTCTTCCTTTTGGAGGGCTGATTTTACTGAAGGTTAAGAAAGAAAAAACCTTACTGTTAATGCTGCTCTGTAAATTATCAACGCTTCAGCAAAAGGATTAAAGTAACAATCCAGAACTCAATCTGTCACAATTGTCTCTTATTTTACTGAAGTGGGGTTGCTCTAGTCTAAACACAGAAAGGACTTCAGTTCTTTGAAGCATACAGGAATGGAAAGCTGCAGAGCTGTACCGAAGTCAGTTTGATCTAGTTTGATAGAGGTGAGAGTTAAAAAGCTCTCTGAAGAAAGCTCTGTCGCCAGGCACGTTGTCTTTCTGACAACGAGGTCACTCTTGCCTGGATTAGTACTTGGTTCTTCTCTCTTCTTCCCCACTCCATACAGGCTGAGCACTAAATGTCAGCCTCGTTGCTGACAGCTCTCAGCCACGCACCTTTCCTTGGTCCCACCACTAGAACCTCTTGCTTTGGCACTGTATCCTTGCACAGCTGCAGAGCAGCATTTTCATCTATGACAGTTACAGTAACTTACAGAGAACATAGCATCTATTTAATCCACTAAGTGCTAGTCATGCTATTTCAAAGAATAAACAGTGACCAAAGAAAGCTGATCTCCATCTCCTTCCAAAACACTAGGAACAGAAGCTGAACACTGAAGATAGGCTGATGTTCTGCAACTGTTGTCACTGATTTTGATTTAGGAGAGTGCTATTACAACAACGCTTCCGGAGGCCAAAACTCAAAGTCATGGCTATTTTTACTCAGTGCTTATTCAGAAAAATCACACTGGACTCTTTTGCCCAAACATTTTGGATTGTTTGCATCGACAGGAACCAGATCCTGCCCACACTTTATAGGTTCAATTAGACAAGGTGTGCAGACAGAACATTGTGAAAGGAATTCTTAGATCCTGGCCTAAACTTCTGGGGATGTGAAAGAGGAGGTAGGAAAAAAAAACCAGCAAACTTGTGCTGGACTGCTGTGGAATCCTGGACTACAGTATATTACATTTCACTGTTAACCTGCATTTTATCTTTACAGGAAACACTGCATGAATAAAATAATCCCTCTCCCAGCCCACTCTGACCTCCCTTTAGAAAGATGTGCTCTCTTTGAGTAACTCAGAAGTCATGCATGGACAAGTCTATGCATTTACTGTGATGTTTCATGTAGTAAGTATTGTCTCAAAACATGAAATTGCTAAAAAGTGGTCATGACTACTTTAAATCATGCATTTTTTTCCTCTCCACCAGTAAAAAATGAAGGAGGATGTAATAAATAAAATAGTGGAAGGAGGCCAAAATGGTATTTGTCTTCATGTTGTTTTGTGGTTTACCACATCATACTGAAGATCTCATCATTATACCTTGTTGAATGTTATATGAATTTGCCTGCCAGCATAGAGCGGTTCCTTTCTCTTGCCGAAGTGGATGTAGGAAGTAAATCCTCTCTTTTAATTACAGATTAATTAAGATGGGAAGTGGTTATACATATGAGAAAATTATACTACTATCTATTTTATCTATGTCAATCAATGACATCATTAAAATAAAAGCATGAAAAATGCACTTAATCTCAACATGATGCCACTCAACTTCTCAAACATGTTTTGTCAGTACTGCTTATCTTTTTTACTTCATACTTTAAACATATTAGGAATTAATTTCCATCTATTTTTTACTCTATCTTTTTCAAACCCTGTCACATTATCTTCTCCCAGACAATTTTCAGCTTTCCCCTGTTCCTTCACTTGGTATACTTCCAAATTTAAAATCTTAACCACAGTAGAATTCTCACCAAGGGCCAGGAGAAACACAAAGCATAAATACTAAGTGTACATAAGTTTAAATAATCTCTGCAAACTAACTTAGAGCTGTAGTGGGCTGACAAATGCCTGGCTATATTTATTGATGCAGCTCCTCAACTAATCTAGAAAACTAGAAAGTTTGAAGACCAATGGAACAACAGAACAGAGGCTACAAATATAAAACATCATCCATTTGGCTGGAGCATGTTCCAGCATGTACCAAAAATATTTGTAAGGCAAACAGTTAGTCAAACAATGAGTGCCAGTTCTGGGACAGCCTTCTACTTTTTCTCCTCCACTTTCAAACATAATACCTATTTCTAAAGCATTTAGAAATAACAGAAATATTTTCTCTTTTCCATTCTCTTAACAGATGTTCACCTCAACTTCTCCAGTATCCTCAGAGAAAGAAGTTGAGGTGCTGTTTGTGGTATTAGGCTGTTTATGTTTTTTCCTTATTTCTGCTCTTAGTTCACCTTTCTCATTTTAGATTATGGCTTTCTGGCAACATCTGTCTTGCAAATACTGAAACAACATCGATAACCCTAAAGACGTAGAGATTAAATGTCTATTAGACACAACCTTCAAAGCAAATCACATCTGATCTTGTTGGCTTGTTTGCATTGTGTTTTGTTTTTCATATGAAAAGGGTTTTGTGCTACAGCCCACGGCTAATACTTACCTCCACCTTCTCTTATGTGGTGTACCAACTCTCTTTTGAGGTGTACTTCAATGTACCCTTCAGATTTAATGCCGCAGATACAGAAAAGGATTGTGTCCTACTAAGCCGAGCCCCTATATGAAACTTCAGTTTCAGAGAGGACACAGTTGCTACTTCCTTCCCTTTTCTTTTGAAAAGTACTTTTTGTTTTTAGATATTAAGTTGCTGTAATTTCACCCAATAGACAGCAAATAACTGAAGTTATATTCACATGTTCTATAAAATGCAGATTGCATAATATAGCATGATGGCTCTGTTCCATTATGCTTCATAACTAGGTTGAAAATTACTGACACTGTACATTTTTCTCTTTAGTATTCTATCATTTTAAATTATGACTGCACTGTAGGTTACTCTATGTAGTAAATAATCTAAAAACATTTTCTGCCTGGCACCCTACGAACAGCTAGTAACACTTTCCTTCCCAGGTGGTCCTGCGGCCTTACTTAAATTCTAGTTAGGTAATTACATTCTGCCTGCCTGAGGTCTTCTCTAGACTTTGCAAATGTATTCATGAGTTTGTAGTGGTGCTGCAGGCTATGGAACAGCTGCACTTGGGTGCTATAGCAGTCTTGGTACCTTAGTATAATTTACCTCAGCTGTTTTCCATACCCTTTAGAATCATAGGATAAAAATTGATGGAAAATAACTTGGTGGTGGTGATGGTGGTGTTTGTTTTCAGTATTTAAAAATAAATGCTTGAGTTCAGCTTCCTAAAGATTCCTAAGCAGTCTCCCCAACTACTCATTCTTCAGCTGTAATGCTAATGGTTGACAGGTTATCTAAAGCCTCTGACATTGCTTCAGAAAGCAATGTTAAACTAATTCTAGAGAAAAGTATGTAATCACTGATGCTCTGAGAGAGCAGAGAAGGAATGAAAGTAAAACAAGGAGAAATCACCGTAGGCCGGGCTTTTTAATCAGTAATTCCAGCCTGAACATTCACATCCATGGTACACACCTTAAAGCAGTAAAAGCAGTATAAGATAAAGGATTCAATTAATTCAAGGAAAAGTGGTCGTTCAATAAGAAGGGTTAAGTATTTTGGAAGGCATGATGTCAACATAATTAAGTATTCAAAATAAAGAGAAATTCTAGTTCACTTTCAGAAATGTTGAACAGTAGACAGCGATCCAAAGGAGACACATAACTCTGCAAACAACAAAACTGCATTAAAGAAGAGAGTTCTGTTACATGGCACTAAAGTTTCCATTATGAAGGTGATAAGTTGTTTATCCCCAATCCAACACAAGTACTCAAGATTATGTTTACCCTTATGCTCAGTGAGGGCTGCAGACAACCAAGCAGAAGGAGAAAATTCCTGCTCACAAGCAAAAAACACTCATACATCGCATTGGAAGGAAGCAGACAATTTCTAAAGTTTTTTTTTGGGGGAAAAAAAAAAAGACAAAAAAGCAGAACAAAAAATACACAAAAGCAAAGGAAATATTGTAAACCCAGAACAGCTCCTTTTGTCATAGCTCAAAAGACTCATCTCTAATTCAGAAACCTACAATGCAAGTCCCTATTCTGATAGAGATCTGCAAACAGATTTTCCTCTTTCATGCTGTCTAAGCACTACAGCATTAATTTTTTCTCTCTCAGATTTTGGCTAGGATTTTCTTCAGGGCCTAAGAAAACTTTCCAGCCAAAACTTACATACCTGCTGATACTTCCCAAATTGAAACACAAGGACCTCCAATATCTGACTACAGTAGGCACTACTCACACTAATATGTTTAAGTGAAAGCATGTTTTAAGTGTTTGGGGGTTTTTTTAATAAAGTTCAGTCTATTCAACAGTTTCTTAATCTTCAAGCTCTGAATTAATCATCACATTGTTATATGCAAATAAATATGGACAGTATTTAAGTGATATTTGTGATCAGATCAAAGTTAAGGATATCTCCAACTTCCCACATAAGCATTCTCAGTAATAGCATACTGGATAACTGATGCAATTTGCCTAAATTATGCCATTCAGATACAGCAAAACTTCAGTACATAAACAAGTGTTGTGTCTAAACAGACCTTACTACAAAATCAACATTTCAAAAGAAAGGCCATTAACTAAAATAAGACACATTTGTTTAGAACGGACACATATATCACTGAGGCATTTTCACCAATTTAACTATTAACCAATTAATCTAATTCTACATTCTAGTCCACCATCTCAAGTCAGGGAAACTGATTTAAAACTGTGAAGTTTAACTAAATTAAGTATTTTTCTGTAGTAGTGGTACTTACAGTAAAAATTATGTCTTGCTTGTGGGTTCCTCATTTGGTGATGTAATATTGAGAAGTCACCATGCTTTTGTTCTAAGATAAAGCATTTCCTATATCGCTGTCTTTAAGGAGTCTTCTGAACAAGTCATTTCGTCATAACATATTCTCTTCCGAAGTACACGTATGTTCTCTTTCTGTATTTCCTGTCCAAAATACTCAATGTACACATAAAAGTAAACTAGTGAGTTACTAATTATGATACATGGCATTTATAGCATGATTTACATTTTCATAGTACCTTACAAAGGGCAGCTGATTGAACAGCTTAGGAAGCACTTAGAAACCTGAGCCAAAATTACCCGGAGTTCCTTAAAAGATTGAATAATTGTATCTCAAATGTTCCAGAAGGTTTTAAAAGACCACAGCTTCTTTACTATAAATGAATAGATGAAAATCAGTGTTCCCATTAATTCTTCCTTTCTTAAGCATCATTCACATGAACCATGCATATGCAGCATGCAGTGTAATTGCTGCTGAAAGATCCCCAGTATGTTTTAGAGAGTCAGGTGTGCCTCAAAGTATACAATTTGCTCCATTGTTTAAAGGAGGAAGACTTACATTGCTACGATTTCTTTTTTAATTTATGAGTTTCCTAAGTAGCCGTCACAAAACAGGTTTTTAAGCATCTTTTCTCAACTATATCAATAGTTATTGATTAGGACAAAGGAGAAGGGAATAACATAATCTTTACAGGGTTTGATTTTATTTTCTGTAACTTTTTTTAGAAATTTAATTCTTCATGTCTCCCCCATCCACTCTTATCCTCATGGGCTGCAGTATTATGATTATCCCTATTATATTTTTTGAAAAAGGATCCTGATTTATTTAGTTCCCCACCTTCAGTTGCACACAGATTTGCCAAATTCAGATGTCAGTAATTTGAGGCATAGTGTTTATATTTTTATTGAATTCCTTAAAAAAATAATACAGCATAGAAAATCATATCCCATAGGACTCTTACACAGAAAAACCGGTCTGTTAGTCATAATATTTGTGAAAATGCAATTGTCACAACAGTCACCTAAGAAAATAGACAAAGAATACTATTTTAAGTAATGTAGTGATATGGCAGTCATATAACCTTATTCTTATATTTCTGATAAATCATTTTAAATATTTGAAGGTATGGGGAGGGATTAAGAGAATGAATGTAACTCTCTCTCTCTCTTAAACATTCTGTAATCCACTTGTAAATATATCCGTCTACAAAGGAATATTATCTTCAGTAAGAGAAAGTCTGGCTCGACCCTTGGGACTTTAACTTGTAGGCAAACAGTTGTGCATGCTTGATTTCCAATCCACTACTTATAATCCCAATTCTTTTATGGCCAATCGATGAACTTTTCTAGACAAAAAGAAAACAATCTGAAAAAAATGTTTCTGAAGGCAGTGTTGCAGAGAACTCATTCCCACTCTTAATTCAATTAAAAAGGAACTGTTTCTTGTGAATTTCACACGTTGGTAATCTGGGCCCAGGCTCTGGAAACAGACTCATATGTGATAGCATTAAAGCAATTATAGTGCTCATGGCCAGTCATATGATATCATTTCTTAAGATTTTCATAGAACCTCTTAATATGGAGATGTGCCATACCTGAGTCCCTGTGATAGATACTTCAATAGTTTCACATATCTAACTTTCACAATTTTCCACCAGGAGCTCTAAAATAGTTAATATTTTCTTTAAAGCCCTGATGTCTGAAGTCAGGCAAATATTTTAGAACACCACATTTTTTTCTTTGATTTCTTGATCTTTTGTTTGCAATGAAGAGCTGAAAATATGAGTTGTAGTTGACAAAGACTAAATAAAATAAGATCATAGTACTATTTTTTATTAACTTTAAAACTTTATACTTACCAAGAGCCTGACAGCTATGATGATATAGATGCAAATTAAAGGAAAATCTGCCTTGCAGCAAGACTTAATGTTTTTTATTTTTGTGCATTTTAAGTACAGGATCCCAGCTACTCTAGAAGCAACTGCTTACAGTAACAGTTCTGATACACAATGCTCCTCTGCTCCCATTTAATTCGAAGTGATACAGATCTTTTGATCCAGCTTTCTGTCTCTCCGTGAAAACAAACGTGTAAATGCTGCCACCTAAGAACCAACAAAAATCAATCCCACAGAAAACCAAGCCCCAGAAATTTTAGGTCAAAAATAAGCAAGAAGTTCTTAGAACTATAAGAGGCATCAAAGATGGTCAAAGCAAGCCTGACACTGTGAGCTGAAAGCATAAATTATCAAGAAAGATTTTCCACATAGCATGCGTTTCTGCTCTAATTCTGTTTTGACTGCTTGGCTTTTTTCTACAGGCAACAACATTTTCCTGGTGTGCATGTCTACAAAAACTCTTTCAGATGATCAATTCTCTTTATTTAGCCCATTTTTGATCATTTGGTTATTACACAAGCACACGAATTGCCTGTTCTTATTTCCCATTTCTGTAAGTTGTGTAATTCATTTCTGAGAGCAATTGCCACAACTCTGTAAATTTAGTGTGCCTGCACTTGGGTACTGACAATAATTAGGAATGTATGAAATGAATTTACTTAATATGAGTCAGTTAATGAAGATCTTTGAGTGTAAATCCAGAGTGGGGGAAGAGTTAGACTCTATGAATCAGAGAATAATTAATAGGTTTTCTTGGAATTCCTAGAGGAATGGAAACTCTGCTGGGTTGTCCCCTAAGAATTAGGGCAGATCAAACTATCTTTTCTTTGACAGAATAATGCAAATCTCATTTGTAGTCCAAGATTATGCAGCCATAACTCTGATATCATGTCTCTCACAATCTTCAACCTGTAGTCATTTGAATTTTCTAGAAACTTAAATATTACAGCTAGTAGATCTTACATTAATTTCCATTTTGTCCTCACTGTTTATTTTCTTCCTTTCTTTTCCCTACCCTCTTCTCTTCAACCCTGTCCACAAAAATGTTTTTTTTCAGGACCTCTGTAGTCTCTGCTACACTTACAGTGTAGACTTTTAGTCTCTGATACACTTATATCAGATAGCCCAGAAGATCTTAGTGTCAGATAGGGCAATTTTAGATTAAAAAAATAGTAATAATAAGTTACATAAGTTTATCTGGTTTATGAAATGGTTTGGGCATATTTTTTTGCTTAAGTCCATGTTTTGACCATTTATTTGTATTTTTTTCCTGTGTTGATTGTAATTTGCAGTTGTGAATATATTCCCCCAAAAGCGTGAATTATTCATTTCAACAGAGTTCAAGAATACTCTTAAACCCTTAAAATGGCTTTACCTTTTTCTCCTTTTCCATCAAAAACTCCATTAATCAATTCCAAGTTTCTCTTTTTGATGGAATTTTAGAATGTGAAAATACAGTCAATGTTGCACGGTGTACAAACCCCACAACATCTCTCACACACCTGCAATGCATATGCACAGTAATCTATGCTTTTAAGCATAGTAGCAATATATGCCTAACCTTGAAATAGACTCCAGAAGCATTTTCCCTAAGGTATCAGAGGAAGTTTTACTGTGCTATACTAGCTGATAGAAGACAACACAAGAAAACATTCAAAGTTTCAAATGCCTTTTTGGTCTTCTATCATCAGACATAAACCTGTTGACATTTTGTAGCAAATAAAACAAATTACTCAAATTGCCCTTCTCTGAAGAAGGTCATAAAAGACTTTCCTGTTTACAAAGTTCAACAAAGTTCAGATGATTGTCTCACACCTAAGGCACGGAAAGCTACCAAAAAAGATGAGCAGGAAACACTTGCTTGTCCCTTGTCACATCACAAGACAATTAACAACAGCCAGTTACTATAAATGCTAGGCTAAAGACATCCATTTACTTCCTCATCTGGAGTAACTGGCCTCAGTTCCCAGTATCTGAGAAAATGGGCCAGCTCCAAACATGGCCCAGGTTCAAAGCCAGTGCACAGGGACAAAGGTGTCCCGAGGGCAGGGGTGGCTGCCCTCACAGGCTTCGACCTTGGCACCCACGAGCATGGTGAAGTTGCTCACTCAAAGTTTCATCCCATGAGCACTCTTAGTCCATTTCAGAGGGAAAAAACCAATAATCAATCCTCAAACATCTTCCTAAAGCCTCTCTCACTTGCACCTGAAGGTATGTCCTTTTCCTGCTTCAACACAAAGTCAACCAGATGAGTTTTGGGCATTGCTGGAGTTGTTTTAACCAAACTGTCTGCCTGTCCTGAAGTGAGGAAGGCTCACACGCTGCCTTACAGTGAAATCAGCTTTTAGTAAGCTGCTGTTTGCTACTCTTCTCTTCTAGCTATCAGTTCTCACATCCGACACAATTCCTGAAAACGGTCCTATAGATGGGCTGTAAACCTGCTGATCCATGAAATGTAGAGGCAAATTCAGCATGTCAGCATGCGAGCCCTAAATGAACTTGGATAAATAAACCAGTAGTGCACTCTTTGAATCTGTGGCTGTCTTTCTTTAAACACCAAATGTTTTCTTTATTTAGATAAAGACATCAACTCCTGTGCCTTGTGAAGCTGTAACTTTCTTAAAAGTGTAATGTTTTATATATTCATACCAGATACGCCATTTATAGGGATAAAGAAAAAGTGCACAACTGAAAGAGTGACATCATTATGTCATTAGCAAAATATTCAAAGTAAGTATTTTTCTTGTAAAATCTTATCAGATTAATTCCATACCTTTTGAAATCAATGGCAAAACAGTACTTTGGAAAATT
Organism: Nipponia nippon; assembly: GCF_047370975.1. Taxonomy (NCBI): domain Eukaryota; kingdom Metazoa; phylum Chordata; class Aves; order Pelecaniformes; family Threskiornithidae; genus Nipponia; species Nipponia nippon. The sequence goes on from NW_028262358.1 coordinate 24,090,328, forward strand.
CCTACATACAACCCTTCAGAGTTAGAAATATAAAATACTTTTGTAAATAAAAGTTTGTCTCCTTTCAAAGACATATGAATCCTATCTAACTGATTCTCTGTATTCTTTACAGGTTCCATAATGTCTCACTATTCAATCTCATATCATTTTACTGAGGTAATGCTGACTCTATTCTATTCTACAGATACAAATACTTGGGCAAAATAAGGTACCTTAACTGTGCCAGAACTGGAAGAATTAGGGATAAAACTGCTCCTGCTCTGTACTGCAGTCCCCGAATTACACATCAGTTACAGAAAAGTTATGCAATGCCTACAAAGTGCTGATCTACTGATCCTGTTGGAAGGTAAAAGTTTGAATGTATGTACCTTCAACAACATCACAGGCATAACCGTACTAGTAGCACCATTGATTTCAGGTAGAATTAAACTATTTGAGCTGAAGACTTTGTTTTCATCTAAGAAATGGGGGGAAAAAAAACAGATCCACAGGAATTGAATTGTGGATTTTAGGTGCAAAATTATATTTTTAAAGGTGCAGACAACTATGTATACATGTTGGCATGAAAATATTGTTACACAACAGGAACATCATACTACACTGACACAAAACCACAGCTGCAGCAAAAGTAAAAGGTGATGAACTCCAAACTGAAGAGAAAATCCTTTTCACTCAGTGTGACAAGAATTTACAAAATCAAAATGAATTTAGGCATTTACATGACTATTTTTATGTAAATGAATATCCAGAATTGTGTACTTGTTATGAAAGTTAAAAAAGAAATTAAATCATTTTTAGTAATTATTATTAAAATTCCTCTTTGCTAATATTAAAGATGAGGACTCATATAAAAAGTCTGAAAAAGCCACAGGGCTAAGGATGAATATGAAGAAACAGCACAAGAATGCAGTAATAGAGTCAGAGAGGCTAAGAAGCAAAATGAGTTTTAAAAGCAATGATTGTAAAAAAAAAAAAAAAAAAAAAAAACCAGCAACCAAGAAAAGGTTCTATTAATACTTCAAAATTAAGTGAAAAACAAAGGAAATTACAGATGCATTACTTCACAAGGGAAAAAGTAAACAACAGATCACTCTGAGAAGGTTGAAGCCTAAGGTAATAAGGCAGACCATGCAATTAACAGAGTTTCAGTTTTAACACACTCTTACTCACCTTGCTAAGCTGAAGTTCCCCCAAGAATAAGATGCCCCACGTCTCCATGGAAAATCTACATAACTGTGAGATAACTATATGGGCAGTCACAAAGTTGGTGTTAAAATAACCTTTATGCTATGGCCATAAAAAGGTCTGGGAAGGAAAAATGGACTGTTATGGCCATTTTACAGGGAATAGTGTGGCATACAGATGTATTTGGGTTTTAGGGGAAAGGACAGGAGTATGACAACAACTTGTGTATCTAAGAAAAGCACTCTCATCTTGAATGATATTGCATCAGTCTTAGAAATGGCCTCTTAGCCAACAGTTAGGGGAAGGAATGAGTGTTCATGAAAACAGCTGCCAATTTGGAGGAGAGAATGGAGCATGAAAAGGGAGAAATTTGGGACACCAACAATCCCATTCTGTCTTGTTTTAGTCTGGCACAGCAGCTTTCAGCTAATTACTGCATTCATTTTTTCTTATAAGATCATCCTCCTCCAAAGAACACAGAAACAGCCTTTCCTTAAGCAGCTGATCTCTTCATACATGCTTGCAAACTGCCAACTTCAGCCCAGCCAAGATGGATTTTAAGAGCTGGATTCTGTTCCTCCTGGATGAACAGAATCAGATGGATGCTGTCTGCAGCTAGATCTGCAGTAACTCGCTGTGCCCAACAGGTCTGTAGAGACAGGATTAATTTGAAGACTGTGAGACCGTCTCACTGGAAAGAGACAGCATAACTCAATATCCCTAGCATGAAAATGGAGTTATTTACTGTCACTTTTCAGAAAATGACTAGAACTTTTTTTCAATTATACCAGAGCACACTTGAGTTTTAGAAAATGTGGGTGCTTTTGTATACTTGAGGCAGATGGATAGCTGCTGTATCTTAGAAAAACACAGGCTGCATGTTAGAAAAACAATATCCCATAAGTTAATATTTAAATATTTATATGTCAAATAGGTGACACCAGACACTCAAACATCTTGCACATGTTGTTCACATTAGATTAAGCTGGTTTGCTTGATGATGGAAATGTGACATTAGGAAATGATAATGAGCCTTTTTGATGAGTCTGAATGCCATCCACGTAGCATCTCTGGAGCAAGACTGGCTTCATAAGTTGCTCACATCCCCACCACCCACTCGGCATTTCTGCCATAAGGCTCAAATCTACATTGGTATCATAGAGAGGTGAGAAATATTACCCAAGAAACACCAACATATAAATGGATTGAAACAAGACCTAGTCTAATAGTTACATTTTACTTTCAGTACTGCTGGGCAGCGCATTCCAGATGGTGTGGGTGCTGTGAACATCCCCGACTGCCTTCATCTGAGGGAAGGCAAAAGCTTCATAGTCCTTTGGACAGACCAAGACTAGCGGCTCGCTCAGTAACAGCATTTAGAAAATCCAAGCCTGCAAGTTGCTTATTATTAAATATAACGACTATATTAATGGACAGCCATTACAGATGTACCTCAGCCTTTCTAATGATTTCATAACCATGAGGAACAAAATGATCTCTATTTCCCATGGAGTACATATGTCAGATTTAATGGTCTGAAAGATAAATAAGAACTGAGCTGCTAAATCTATACTAGCATTCAGTATCCATGAAAATCAAAATGTTCTCCATTGCACTTAAACAGAGGGCATTAGATATTTTCCGATCATAATATAATCTTTGCCCAGAAGTCAAAAGGAGTAAACAGAAATATTTCCAGTCATTTCTGTACAAAGTGTAGAGAATCACTGCTAAAAGGTGAATCTGCTTAAATCTGTACTCAAACTACTCAAAAGGACAAGGTACTTCAAAGTTGCTGTGAACTGTATTGTTTTTCCATGGACTCATAGACAACTGGGCTCTTACGGATATTTGGGTTCTATAAATAAAATGTTGAAAGCATGGATTTCCTTCTACAATGAGACAGGGAGATGCTGCTGACTGGTATGCTTGAGGAAGAAGAGAATTTATTCTTCTCCAATTCACCAGGTGAGGGAAAAGTCATACCAAAAATAGATACTGTCCCTGCTTCCTCCTGTCATGTCAATTCCACAGTCAAGGTCTTATAAGGATACAGAGGTGTCCTCCTACTCCTATGCCACATAAACATACATTTCAAGGCCACCAACAATCAGACTGGATGGGAAGGAAGAAATACAGGCAAGGATGAATACAAGAGAGGACTCCATCTCTACTACATGGACTGCAGTAACTTGGAAAAGCAAGCTAAAGGCAGGGCGGGAAAACTGCAGAAGCTTCCCTGCCTTTTGTCTAACCCAGAGCCTTTATAAGCTAAGATGGTTGCAGTTGTCCCGGGGAGGGTTGGGAATATGTTGAGAGGGCAATGTAAGTAACCAAACTCAATTCAGATTTTCTCACCACCACCTATTATCAGGATAGGAGCAGTTAACCCAATTCCAGCCTTAGCCTCAACCACTAACTTTTGCAACAGAAATTAATATTATTTCCCATGTTGCTGGAAAGCTTTGCAGCAGCTCTGTCACAACACAAGTACCAATTATCAAACAGGTCTCCAGCTTCTTTTAGCTTACACCTTCCCCCTGATGTGGAAGTTACATCTATCTGACTTTCCTTCTCACCAGCCTGTCATTTTACATGTTGTTTCTGTGTTTCATCCAAATGTTGCCAGATTACCAAAACAAAAAAACAAATCATCACACATATTCCTAAATCCACTTGAAGGCACTAAATATAACAATGTGATAAAATGGTACCTATTACATTACATTAAAAAGCCAGGCACCTAAAAGCATGAAAATGAATAATTAAGAACATCAATCTGCTGCCTACAATATAGCCACATTACGCCTATTTCATCATAACGCCATTTACTGTCACACTTTGACTGTTTTTAAAACGTATAATTTTATTTTCTTGATGTCAGTAGCTAAATGTGTTCACTGAAAAGAGTGGGATCTGGATGGAAGGTACATAGAAACAGAAAAAAACCATTACTCAGCTTTTAGAAATAGGTTGTATTGAATATTGTTCCTTGGCTTTTACTGATGTCTAATGGGGAATAAAGACATGAGGCACATTAACTTGAACCCATAACGCAATGGATGTCTAACAGAACCAGGCAAAGTAAGCCCAAAATACAAAGACCATGAAATGCAGGATGGTCATTTAGTCCAGAGATAGGACTGCTATACAACAGCTGCTCCAGCAAAGACGTTCTAAACTTGCAAACAAATGACCATCCCCACCACTAAAGCACAGCATTTTCCACTAAGTTTCTATTGCATCAAAACAGTCAAGTCATGTTTTTAGGAAGAGGGAAGGAATCATCTGTTATTATTTTACTCCAGGTCATCCAAAATAGAAAACTTAGTCTGACCTCTTTAATGTAAGGAAGTTATATTTTGACCAAACCAACCTGAAGTTTTTGCATAACCAATATAGAAGGGTTTGAATAAGCATTCATACAAATATTTACAATGCAACAACATCAGTCATCCTTGCATTCTCTGTCTTTAAACTGACAAGAGACATTTCTTAGCGCTGAACATGGAAAACACATTTCAAAACTGCCTTCGCAAGTCTGAATTTTACATTCTCACATGCAGGAGCTGGGACCTAATCTGAAACCATGCTCTTTTCCAAGTCCGTGGGAACTGTGCCATTCACACTTCACCCTTGTTAGAATGTCACCCATGCATCCATTTAACCCAGAGACTGAAATATCAGGGCTGAATTTTGCAGGTTTGCCCTTGCACAGCCTTTTTGATTTGTTTCTGTTTAGCAGAACCCTTTGCAGATCTGAGAGCCTGCTCGTGTTATTGGAACCATCATCCTGAAGGGAGACAAGCACAGCTTTGAAAGGATTCAGGTAGTATGTGGATAAATACATGAGGGAGCTGAAACCTGAAGACGGATTTCACAAGCTGAAAGAGAATAGATCAAATTGAATTATTCATCCAGCTCCAAACATTGATTAAATCCATAGCTGGTGGCTGAGGACTCAAGCCAACACAAATTTACAACTGAATAAAATTTAGTACCAGAAATAGTTCCATCAGTAGTGTTTGCAGAGCAGCCTGCAGTTTCCCCTTCTCTCATTTTTGAGATATACTCAGTTCATATCTCATTATCTTCCTTACGGAGAAGGAAAGGGGAGAAGAGGATTTACATTTTTCTAACCTGCAGTTCAAAGACAATAGATGCCTCTTTGCTTTCACAAAAAGAGAATTTTCTATAAAATTGTATTTAATTTTTTTGTAATAACAGAAGTATATAAATTCAGGAAATACTTAGAGCTATGTTTTTAAGACAATGTTAACTAACAATCCATGAATATGGATAGTTTGTTTAAATTCTTGAAGCTGTGATAGGAGCAGGCAGAAGTTACTTTCTCTCTTTAAGTTGGCCACGTCTGAATAGTTGCTGTTTGCAACTGCAGTGTATTAGGTCACGGCCATTGTAGGAAGCAAGATATCTGACTTGATCAGTCAATAGTCTAATGTGATTCAGCGAGTCGTATGTCCCTATCTCCTCTAAAAACCACAGAAATATAGATGTTACACAGTAGACCTGATAAAATCAGGCTACTTTCTTGGTCTACTTCTAATGCACAAGGCAGACTGCTACTGGTGCAGCAAGCATAAACTCAATCATATCAAATGGTTCTTGAAACATACAGCTTGTTGTTTATGTTCTGCCTATCAAGAGTTTTTTTAAGAGAAGCCAGGTATTGATGGAATGTCATGGCTTCGCAGGCTCCCTTTTTTCTGACGACTATTTCTTCTGAAGTCTGATTTGTCAAACTGGAGGAATAAGAAGCAGCAGAATGCCCTGCAAAGTGCTACGATTTCTATACCAGCAGAGTGTATGCATATATGTAATTCATACTGAAATGACATATGGCATGCCACACACTTTCCTGTGTTGTTGAGGGCACAAAATAAACCAACGGGATGCGTATTTGTTTTGCTTTTTTCAACACAGAAAATAGAAGATGTCAGACTTGACTTGTGCATAGAGCTTTCCAAACGATAAGATTCTCTAGGTCTGTTCTCCTCCTATTTACATTTGGTTTTCTTTTGGCAGAATTATATTTGCTCGATGGAATCACTCTTGATTTACTCAAGTGTGAGAACAAAACAATCTGATTCTTCTGTCTGTTCCAAATCAGCATTATTGTGGTGATACTCTCAATTCTTTCAACACTTCTATGATTTTCAAAAAATATCCCGGTCTTCCAAAAACTGGTCTTCCTTAATCTGTTTTATCTTGGTCAAGTTCCAAGCTTCATGTAATTTGTGTTGCTAATATTACCTCATTTCAAAATAAGGCTTTGTACATTTTTTCAGCTCATATCCTTCCTTAATATAATCGCTATAATTGTACTTTAGCAAGAGCACTTCAATGGTTGAGAAAAATATCTTATTAAATCTATGATAAAGTAAGGACTGAGCAATTATATGCTGGAAGGGGAAAAAATCACCAGCAACTGCACATTACAAAGGTTGCAAAGTGCCTTGATGAGCTGACTGTGGCTCTCTGATTGATGAACAGCAGTAGATATGCACAAAAGAGTGTGAGTGCCTCAAGCATGTCTCCACCTTCAGTGAAGCCAGAGAAAAGGGAAAACAAAGTGCTTTACAGAAATGCACTCTCTTGCTTGGACTGATAAGCATACAAAATAAATAATATACGTAAGTGGAATGCAGGGAGTATATGTCCTCAAACATACTATGTTTCAGCATATTCATCCAAATGAATCTCCTGCGCTGTTTCTGTGGAGCTATTTAACACAGGACAAACGTGGCTCACTATTGACTTGTATTCTGATCTGAACCAAATCGGCGACAACAGCTGTGTGAAAACCTAGGACTGAGATCCAGTCCCTTAATCACTTGTGGAGAAGTGGCACAGTTTCAGGTGAAAGGGTATCCAGCCACCCTGCCAGAAGTGAGTAGGGAGATTACCACAAGTAGCAGAAAACATGTAGTCCCAGTGACAGAAGATGCTGACAGCGGCATACATTCCCTCTGCCTCTATAGTCTTTGCAGAGGCAAGTACTCCACCTATTTCCTAGAATCCATGGGACATCCAGACGTCAAGCCCACACAACTTATTCAGCTGCCACAAATGTGGAAAAACCTTAATCATAAGAATTCATCAGGGAAGGAGAGCTGTGAGAAACCCCAGAACACAAGAATCGCAGTCAAACACTCCTCTCTCTTTGTAATATCTGTACACACCAGTGCCCACACTGCAAAATACTCCCAAAGAGCATCCCCTAGAAGCAGCATTAGTATCTGCAGTTTCTAGTAGAGCACCCAGTCTTTGAAACTGGTGGTTTTTAAGGGCTACATGGCAAATATAAACACAAACTTTTCCCAGTATAAGAAGGAGATGTGAAAAACAACAGCATAGAAGAACAAGTTTTTAAGGTTTAGGGAAATAAAATGTTATCGAATTTTGGGGGGTGGGGTGGGCTTTTGTTTGTTTGGGGAATGAGTAAAATCAGGTGATGGAGAACTGATATTTGAACTCTTTCGTGTTAAACTTTCTTTAAATGTACCCACTGATTTCTTATCCACATTCTGCTGTGTTTCATAGAAATTCCATGCCAATATTATTCATCCGTAGTGGGCTACATTTTACCCACTGCTATAGCAACAAGTCCCCCAGTTCTCTCTCCTCCAATAATTCCTAGAAGGAATCATAATTTTCAGCAACACATAGTTGTTTTCTACAGTTACAACTTACGGGTCATGACTAATTACATGCTGCATCAATGGCAAAACTCCACTGACTGGAAAACAAGGTACCAGTACTGAGTTCCCTGGAGAAAAATCCACATTTGTGTTAGTAAAAAAATAATCAAGTCCAGTGTCTGTAGCTAAGGTAATACTACTTCTTGCTACTCTATCACACAGAAATTCCTACTAAATCATTCCTGTAGCTTAAAACTTAAACTCTATGGTGACTCAAGGAAATGGAGGATAAAATTTTCACACCTGTTACGTGTCAGCAATGGAAGACCCATTCCTGCCAGTTTTTTGATCAATATCTTTCCACTACTGTGTCCTTCTGAAATGATAAATAAATCCCTGTGAAAAAAACACATTGTTCTTTTAGATTTTACTATTTGCAAAGCTGTATATCAGCTTCATTTCTTTTTAGCCCAAGTTGTTTCAGTATTTAATTGTGATCTGACTCAGATATCCCAAAACCTAAAAGTAGCTGCTTTTATCAACGCATGGTCATTAAGAAGCATCGCACCAAAATAAACAGCATGCTTTCAGTTGCATCCTGCCTTAAAACTCAAGAGCCCAAGCAACTTCTAGACCATTATAATTTAGTGGACAACTCTTGTTCTCTGGCACTCTCCACTTCTTGTTTCCCTCCATATGACCTTGCAGATATTCCCACAGAAAGTTACCCTAAAACAAGTCAATTATCATCTGGGAACTTATATCTGGAACACGGCCCCCTTTTGTGCATGGATACAGTTCAAGGAGGAGATCAGCATGCTGTAGTGCAGCCCTGTAATCTAAGCTCTTCTGTTTGCAATGAGATGAAAGGTATCTTGGCTTTGGCATTTAGAAATCTAGATACTGATTAAAATTCTGGAATACTCTGACAACAGCTGCTTTAAACAGAAGTTACCAGCTGGTAATATTTGTGTGGGTACCGCATCATCTGGCAAGGAACAAGCTAATGATGCACAAAATGCTTTGATGCACAGCCTTAAAGCAGTAAACTTAAAGTGATATGAGGCTTCATATGAGGACTCGTCTACCCTGCTTTGCAATTATGTGTGATACAAATAATTTTTACCAATACAAGTGTAGAGGTAAGGAGACGCAAAGTTATTTGGCACATAAGTGTTGTTGGGATTAAAATGAGTATCATCCCTCAAAATGACTAATATTTGTGAACTTCTGCGTAAATTTGCAAAAAGCTATAGATCATATTTTAGATGTATTGCAGTTAGCCTGGTGGGTGTTTGGAATATAAAAATCCAGCAGTCATATGGAGATTAGAGCCTCTTTCCATTATATTTTGGAAATGGAACACGATGACAGCTTAAAGCCCAAAATCCAACTAAGCCTGTCATGTTTAAGGAAAACCACTGGAAAACTCAGGAAATACTATTCATAGGGATATATCATCAACACAAACAAGACTAGAGCTGTTCCCTACAAAGAACAACTTTGTATTTCAAGGCAGCTAATTTCAGAGCTATCTGCTGTACGTATATGCAAAAGAGGCTCTGATTAAACTGCTTCGGTATGAATGATATGATTGGTAACAGAAAAATGACAGAAACAGTAAGAGGATTTCTCGCACTGGTCTTGCAAGGATGTGTGAAGACTCTGAAGGCTCAAAGCATCATCAATATCCTGGTTTTTTATTTACTGAAGAAATCCACTGGGCATTGTTCATGCAGAAATAAAAGTAGCAGTATCTATTAAACTGTATGCTATTTCAAGAAATATGTGGTTGTGGTCTGCCTTTCCACTCTTACTCTAGAGTTCACGCACCATATTTGTAACCAACCTGGCCATACAAAATGTAGAACTAAAAATAGACCTTCACATGTACCTTGATTTCACTTTTTCATTCATCCCTTGAGCACTTACAGTACAAAAATAGGAACCTATTTAAAGTATATGCTTTTACAGATCAGGGCTCAGTTGGAATCTCCCTGAAAATCATGTTAAACAGGTACCCTGCTGATTTAAATTGCAGTGTTGAAACCTTTCTCAAAGAACACAAAATAATGCTGAGTGATTAGTTCAAAATTTTTGTATGCTGGAAAGCTCACTGAATTTTCTTTTTTTTTGTTTTACTGAAAAGTAAGTGTAGCAGGCTTGCTTTGAATTAAATACTCTATTTCTCATAAAATGCATTTTTCATAAAATAAGAGAAGTCTGCTGACAAATAACAGATAACCAAAGCTTGACCAAGGTCAGATAAATTATGTTCATGAATATATACCTCTATAAAGCACAAATATATTACTCATTAGTATTATTACTTCTCTTAGGAAAGAGTCCCCTAAGTATGCATATGCTAAACAATGAACTCTTTAAAATAAACTAGAGCAAAATTCACTATAGATGGTCTAAGTCAGTTACTGGTCTGTGACTCTGGTGATCATCCTTTGTTCCTCTATCTTGCTACTTAGGACTTCTGAGAAAGAAATTAGAGTGATAATTGTTGTCCCTAGAAATTTAAGACAGAATAATCACATCAAATCATATCAAATTATTTATGTATTTTTTTATTTGTTCTGTTGGACCATTTCTCCAGGACAACTATTATATTCAATATCCTCAGTATATTAGCATCCTGCAGTAATGTATTTAAGTTGGGCATGTTTATTATATTTATTAACCAAAGAACAAAAATAACAGAATGAAATGTAATAGAACAAATACATCTTGTGTGTAGTTAGCAAGCAATGTATTTAATTGTTTCTCCTTCATATTTGTTGATTTAAATGAAAGTCAACAACAGATTCTAAATTCAGTACAATTTACTTAGTACAGACCAAATTCTGTTCCAGGGGTCTGAGCAACCCTGAACTTCAAGTACTACTGTAGCCCTAGAAGTTTCTGCAGCAACAGGGAGGAATTCCCACTGGAATGCGTCTGCACATCTGCACTGGGGAAGAGAGAAGTGTCCTACACAGCCCTGAGTCCATCAGCAAGAATACGGTCACAAAATGTCCTGCCTACCTGTTGTATGTCACACTGACATATGAAGAAACCTGGCCCATGTACTCCCTTCATCTTCCCAACACCTGAAGTGTGAGAAAAGCTCTTGTGTGAGAGTGAAAAGCCAGCGTGCAGCTATGCTATGTGGAATGAGCTGGGGCACCAGACAAAAGTAACTGAGAGCTACAACTCGCCCAGAGTGCCAGTGGCACCAGCTGAAGCAACAAGTGCCTGAGGTCATCATCGCTGTCCACCGCTCCTGATGTGAAGCTATCAGGTCAAGGATGTGAAAGAGTGGCATATGGCATAGCCTATTCCCGTACGCAGAGGGGAAATGGTGCAGCTCCCAAAAACTTCCACAGTCGCCCAAACTAAAGGTACAGCCAGCTCAGTACCTGTCTTTGAGAATGGACACAAGTATGTACATGGAACAGAGTACAAGAACAGGGTAAGCAAAAATCATGTCTCTTGGCAGACCCTCACAGATCTATCACAATACAGTTACCTTGTTTTAAATGGATGAGTTGTCAGTGTTTTACCCTGACTTATTCCATCAACACTTCTACTTTCCCCAGAGATGGGTTTAAGCCCACATGCAGCTCTAAATTCCCCTGAATTTTTAGATGAAGAGTTATGCCAGGAATTCTAAATTTATTTTCCCGTAGCTGGGAAATTATTCTTACAAAACAATAGTTCTCTCCTGTCCAAATACAGTAAGTGAGCACACGTTTTATTCTCCTAAACTGTGCACAACTGTACAATTAAGCTGTTCCTATGCCGTTTATTTGTCATGATTTCACTTTGATCACATCCACATACTGAGGTATTCAGCTGACAGAACAACTGGCTTTCTTTTTAAATAGTGGATGAAGAGTGATGAAAGTAGAGAAAATGTGCATCTGACACAATGCTGGAATTTAGATACATGATAAAATATCTAAAATGCTAAAGGATCTTAGGGTCTAAGGAGCTTTTTTGTGTCCTGAATTATCATAGGACTTTTTTGAATGTTACATGGAACCGGGGTTGGAGACAACACAAAAAGTCATATAGACCAGTCATCGTAGTCTTCAAATAAAATGTAGATGAAAATTGTAGAAACTCTGGAGGTCATCCTACTGTCATTAAAACAAATTGCAAAACTGTTGCAAGACAGAGGGAGCAGGAGCCAGCTATCTGATAAGTTATTAAATACTGAGCCCTATTTAAAAGTATGCAATTTCTTCGATACTCGATCTTCAAAGCAATTTTTCATACACTATCTAGTTAAGCTTCATAATATAAGCATTGTGTCTACAATTTGAAAATAGGGTTACTAGGAGTGATTTAGCAATCCTCTAGCAAAAGTGGGGTAACCGTGCCTCAGGAGCTGCCTCATTCTTTCTGGCTCTGCGTAAATGTCAGTATCAGGATTTAAAAACAGATTTTCTTGGCTCCTCTTCTCAGGACAATATCCAAAATGCTATTTCACTTTCTATGCTGCACGAAAACAGAATTAAAATAACACCAGTATCTTCCACCTTGTACTATGTATATCCCTTCATTTTAAAAATATTTCATGTAACTCTATCCAAGATCAAAAACAAGCACCTGCGATCTGAACCAGAAAGTACCAAGTATAGTACTCCCCAAGGTCACACCCTCACTAGCTGTATTACACCTGCACTACGCCGCCTGCTAAAATAGTTACCCTATAGGCTAACTTCTGGAGAAATCCCTGCTTTTGCAGATCTATTGTTGTTAGCATGCAACAGTATCAAAGTCATATAAGGCTTGCCAACCTTTTGATCATCTCTTTACACCCTGTGGGCAGACAACAAGTACAATTAACGCAACTCAATCCCTTAAGTCAAAACTGCTGAGATCCAAGAATTTCATACTTTTTTAATAGTGAATCCATCTTTATCCCACAGCACTGGAACATGAATTGAATATAGAGTAGGCATAATGCCTTAGCAAATATCCTAGATTAACATTTCAATTACTTTTACTACCTTAATAACAAAGAAAAATTAATAAAATAACTGCAGGATTAAGCAGTTGCTGTCTAATGTTTCCAGTCTTATTATGATTTGTTCAAACCCATTACAGGTACTTACATATCCCAGTTCTCAGAGAAGGAAAATGCAACCCATTTTTGTTCAAAGATAACAGATTGTAACAGGAAGTATTCCTAGTGATGCACAGGTCCTAACAGAACCAGCAGCTGGATAGAACAGAGGCAACGTGCTCCTTAAAGACATTTAGCAAATGGGATTTTCATGTCAGTCTGGACCTGCCATTTTTAAGTGACCCCTCCTGACCCTCTGCAAGAATGGGCAAATGGTGTTAGATGTTTCCTAGTTTTCTTGACACAAATGTCTACATGTAAACATAACGATGCTAAGCATATTTCTTTTAACAAACTAATATAAAAATATGATCCTCATTTATTTTATAAAGATTCTCATAGGGTTTTTCATTTTGCTTATCTCTGTTATCAAGTACAAACTCAACTTCAGTAGGAAGTTACCATGACCAATTAAGATAATGACAACAGCCTCCTTTAAATTACTTGCTTTCCGCTCTGTTTACACCAGTAAATTGCATTAAAATGTGTCTTTGGAGTTGGGGTATTTCATGTCTTGTTAAAAGCCTCTGACTCTAATAATTTTATCCACTTCAGGATCCCTTTATAGCTTCCTGTGTAGGTAAGCAGAGTTTAGCACAAATGAGAGCCCAGCTCCAAATATAGACAGTTGTGTTTAGCACTGTGTTTGTTGCCACATTAATTTCCTGCATTCCTGTTCCAACACGAATGTCATTTCCCAGTCCAGAGAAGCCTCAGTTGTAGACAGTTTACAGAGATCAGCCTCAGGCCACTAATACTCTGGAACAGAAATGTTATTCTTTCCTTGGAGACCCATGCCATCTCTGGAATGAAGGCTGATTTGTCAGCATACAAACGAGGATGCTAAGTGTACTTCTTGGAGCAGGCATTCCTGAAATTTTCTCAGGGATGGGAAAGATTATTCTTTCTGTGGTATCAGCACTGGAATTACATATTTTCAGAAGCAAGGGAATGACTTTGGGGAGTGATCAATTCTTCTCCTTTACTTCCCACTACCACCAAGCAGTTCCAGACCTTTTCCCTTGCTCTTGGCAGGCTGATCGCTCTCTTTATCTCCCTATTTAAAAAAGTGAGTAAGGAAAGTGTTTTATCGCTGCCGGGGAGGAGTGGTTGCACAGGGGGTAGGGAAGGGAACATGAAGGAAGGAAAAAGGTGTTTGGGTAGGTTTGGTTTTAGTTCCCTATCTATGCAATATCTCATAAAGTTTCATGCCACAGAAGCATCTTGTAGAACATATTGCCTCATGTAGAGTTAAATCATTTTTTAATTTGGAAACTTAACAATCAGCAAGAATGCTAGCTGGCAGTACACAGCAGCTCCTTCATCCAAAGAAGGATTCACATCTCCAAGAAGGACATATTCCTTCTGCTGTCATTGAGCCATTTTATACCTTGTGCCAAAGAATCTGCAGAAGGTCTGTCAGTCAAGACAAAACACATAGATTCAAAAACATGGTGTACACTTGGCCATGCCATTCCCCACAGTCAGCTACAGAACTGAGGGAAAAACATATAGCATCTGTGGAGGATATGGGAGAAAAGGTGATCTCCAGTTCATCAGTATGTGTGAACAGGTAGGAGAGATGTATCGCTTCTATTACCCTGAATGCATCTCACCTCCACATCCATGTTCACACACATCCATACAAACCAGTGCTGAAACCCACAACGCAACACGCTGTATTGCATCCTTTGCACGTTCATTTGGGACATGCCATGAATGACGCCTACCCATCCTCCCTGCACTCCCCCATCACATGTGGGACTGTCCCTCTCACACTGCCTTTCCTAAGCTCTCCTGCTTTTCTCAGTCCCTCTGCAGATATCATTGTATCATTGCAATTGCCTTAGGGCAGCCATTCTTACCTTCACGTCTTGCACCAGGGTCTTCACCAGCAGCAGCCGAGATAGCTCATGTGACTCATGATCATAAGCCATGTATATCATATGTAGTGCTGGTTTGGTTGAGAAGAAGCTTTACTTGGAAACAGAAGAGTGAAGAGACAAAGATGGCTGTACCATTCATCTCTCAGATATGTCTGGAGGTACATGTTGCTGCAACAGATTTACAAGTAAGCCAACATTTTTTTTTCCAATTTGTTTTTAGTGCTCAGGGTTATTTTTGGCCAAGAATGTTATTCTTTGAGTGTCTGAGCTCCTCTGGAGGCTTCTTCTTCCTGTGAACCGTGGACTGGTTCACTGAGCAGCCTCCAAGTCCTGTGTGGTAAGCTATCGGTTCCAAGAAGAATGAGTCAAGTGTTTGCCCACATGAAATTAATTCCCTGTTATTTTAGGAAGAGGCAGAGAGGCTCATAACTCATTCTCATCACTGCTGGGAAGCAATCACCAGGACTCTTGCACAATGCAGTGAACAAGGCTTTCACAGTGATTTAGGCAACATAATGTTACAGCCAAGGTAACACATGACATGGCAATGCCATGGAATGTGCCCTCGTAACACAAATTAAATACTTCAATGGATATCCCTGCACTTCACTTCAACAGGGATCGTCCATCTGTGTCCAGGTTGAGATTTGTTGAAAATATCATGAAACAGATTCTTCTAATTATTTTTAAACCAATTAATGAAATAATTGCATTACTAACAATGACAGTAATAATTTGAATTGCTGTCAATACCATGAATTAAATCTCACAGATGTCCATCAACATCTATGCTGGTCATTTTTCCTTTGAATGTGAAGGGCTTGGAATCCCTGGGTCATGGGTTTCATTTTGGAAAGGTGAAGCTCAATCTGCAAACCCATATTTGATCTTGCCTTTCTCTAAAAAAGATTGAATCTACATTAATCCTTCCTTCAGTTGTGCAGATGTATCTTCTGCAATGAGGACAGAAAAGCGATACTCAGCAGGGTCTCAGGTGAAGATGTTAAATCCTCCACTCCAAGCCCAACTTGACACAGGGCCTAAAGATAATCTCCTTTATCAGACTGCAAATTTGTATCTTGAGTGCCACTGCAGAGACTAAATTACTGCAGTGGTCCGTGTGGCTGGTGGATGGGTTCATCCAGGCTGAGGTACTTTGTAATGCCTAATTAGCTCCGTGACTTGAGGACTTGTAGAATCCACCAGCCCTGCTTACAAAGTCCATAGCATGAGTGAAGGTACTGGTGGTGTACCCCTACACAGGGCTTAGAGAACAGACTTCTTGCACCAGCTCCCAAATCCTGCCTTCTCTTACAGGATTGCATTCAGTCATGTAGTTTCCTGTGAAGGATCGAGGGACAGTGACTGCTCTACAGACGCATGATGAAACAGTAAATAGCACAGAATACAATGCCATGTAAAAAGAGAGCGGCAAGTGGTCACTGTAGCTGAGATTGAGGTTAAATTTATTTCTAAAGCTTCTCTGTCAACAAGCTATTTAAGGTTTGCCTCTGTATTTTTATCCTTCCTGCTGGTTTGAGTTTCTGGATCATTAGTGCAAATTAATGATAAAGATATTAGTAAGATAGACTTCCTTCCAGTGGTTGGAAATATGCATTTTAGAAACATGTTCCTCTACCAATTCATTGCAGCCAGAAATTAAAGGTTTCCAAGAATCCAATCAAGCTATTTATATATTAGATGAGAAACACAAAGGATAGATTTTGCTTTTAAAATTTCAGCAACAACAAGAGTAACTTATAATTGTGCCATTAAGATGCACTCTGGAGATAACTGAGCAGTTGTAAGTACATTTATAAGTACCTATCAGTTTAGCTTGGCTATGAGTGAGAATACAGATTTTGTACGCCACATATAAAAAAGATGATGATGGAAATAATCTCAACAGCAGCTTAATTCTGCAGTCTTTATGGTATGCTTGAACTTGCAAGATGCACAATCTCCACTAACGTTCACAAGGTTGTATAAGCATTGGCAGTTGGTATGTCCTCTCAAGAAGTAAAATTTGTGCTTTAGAGAGCCCCTTAAGAGAATGGTCTCCTTCCTAAGTGATAGTCATATGTGGCAACCACAGACAATAATATTTTTAAATTCCTGTACTGTAAGTAGTCTTCACCTAATAGTTTGAATCTCACACTGATTCAAATGGGTTGCTTCGCTAATGCGACCACTTCACAATGTAAAGAGGTATGTTGGTTAAACTCACGTGACTGCAGCTTCCTGGAAAAAAACTTTAGCAAAGCCACAGAAAACTGCAGAGAAAACTCCAAACGCATTATGGTACACGCAGCTTATAACAATATCCACTGAAAGACACACGGGGAGAAAGAAAGCAGAGGACCAAAGGATAATATGAATTAGTACAAAAATTGCACAGATACGTTAAGAGTGCCAAAGGTTGGGAGTATTCAGTTATTTCTGATATTTATACTTCTGAAAATTAGGCTTTAAAGCCTCTAAGGAGTTTTTGCAGCACAACTACATTTGAAGTCTTAGTCTTGATGTTTGTTTTTACTCCAGCATTGTCTGCCACGGTTGGACTAGCCCCATACACCAAGATGGTGACAAAAGAGTGTATGTAGTAAGACAGCTCTTTAGACCTCTTTCCTTTCAGTGATTCAGGAAGAGGGAGACTGTCATAGATTGGTTTAGGTTTTAAAATGGAATGGCATCTCACTTTTGCCTCCCTTACCAATTCTTTTGGATGTACCGTATGCAAGTAGGGAAAAATTCCCTGGTGTTGATCCGCTTGTGCTTTTAAGATGGGTGGGGAGGGGGGGAGAGAGAAACAGGAAGGAAAGGAGAGAGGGGAGGGAAGGGGCGGGGGGGGAGAGAGAAAGGAAGAAAGGACAAGCTGGTTAATGTTTTTCTTTCGGCTTGTTTTTATGAGTCACTCCGCTAAGTATTTGCATTAGCAGGTCTCCTGCTGCTGCTAGATCATTCAACTGTTTGTTTAGTTGCTGTGCCTCTTGAAAAGTCCAACAACACAGAATTTTTATACATCTTCTTTGTATTTTAGTAACTAATTAAATCTTTAAGAACCAAGTAACTTCTCAACACTGTTGTCCCTATAGCAGTAGCAGTCCCTCCAAACTCAGTGCTATTATTCACTTCAGTAAAGGCTAGAGAACCAGATATTTATTGTTGCTTCTTCATAGGTTGTCTCCTGACCAAGTTGTATTAGAGAAAGTGAAAATAACAACATAGCTGAAATGTCACAGTAATCAAGTTTAAAGTTCAAAGCTTTTTATTCCCACTTGTGAACTGAAATAAGAAGTTGCTTAATCTTGAACTATATTCGCAACCCCAAACTTGGTTTATATATATATACACACCAAAAGTGTGTATATATTTTTTTAAAAATATACATATATATACCCAAAGTATAACTTGTTCAAATCACTTTGAAAGAGTTGCATTTTTCTCTTCAGGTAGACTAATATTACTCAGAAACATATCGAATCAGAAACTACGTATGTAGTGAGACTGACATTACCTTATTCTTGGAGAAACATGTCATCAAAAAAATCTTGCTAGTGAGTTAAACAAGAGTAGGGCTGTAAGCAAAACTCTGTCATGGCCAGCATAAAAATAAGCTGCTAAGTCTAAGGAAAGCAAAGGAAGAAAGAAAGAACAGCAGACAGCTTTTTCTGTCTTTATGAGGATAACCAGCAATTTTCTGTTTGACCTCCTTTATCTCTTGCTTACTCTTCAACATTCTGAATTTCTTTAACAATTTGCTTTCAACAAACCTCTTTTTTTCCCTTTTCAAGAGTGCCAGCATAAGATATGTTAACTAAACACAAGCTAGAAACCTGCCCATTAGATTAAAAGGCAATAAAAGCATCAGAACTTACCTGTTCACAGAGAAGGATGGTTCAGACAAGAGATCCACTCTATGTGAGAGACTGGGTCCCAAGAGGAGCATTTGTAAAGGAAGCTCTTCAAAATAGCTCTATATCTTCTGCATAAGGTGTTTGTTTTGGTTTTCCTTCTCTTCAATCAAAACAATGACTGATAGGAGAAAAGTGGGTGTTTAAAAGATGTAAAAGCCTTATCCTGGTTCTAAAAGAATCAGCACAATAAGAGCAACTTTTCTTGATTGCAGACTTATGATCTATGCAACTTTCTCCTAAGCACAGTTCAACCCCAAATAGTGACTGTGTATAAATGGTATCTTCTTACATCTGTTCCCTGTGTGAATTCGGAGATGTGTGTGCTGACTTCAGTAACAAAAATACTTTTTTTTAACTTACTTGTTATTCTTGCTGCACCAACATAACTGAGGGAGTATGAGCTATAGCTCTTGTCTATCATCAACAGAACTATGGGATAATTAAAGGACTAGTCAGTTATTTGTATGCAAATTAACTGCCTAGGTGAAATTGAAAGCATAGCTTGCCCTTCAGAACATTTGTCACCTGTCGTGATCTGCTAGAAGACACAAAGCTAGAAGATAAAAACGTTTAGTCGCCTGATTTAATCTGAAGACTTTTTAGGGAAAGAAAGTCTTCCGCTTGCCACCTGGGCATATTTTATTTTTAAGTTGCTGGAAGCATGAAACACGATTTTCTAAGGCTGGAAGTTTAAGCTCCCTCCTATATAACTGTTGCTTTATTCTAGACACATTCTTGCCCTATTTGCCACTTAGGCTCGAGACAGACTTTAGAGAAGGGATGTCACTAGGATGACTCTGGAACAGCAGCGTCACTCTCTACTTGAAACTTATAACAAGGCACTGCTACAACTTGTGTTCTGCAACTTATACCATTTTCTGGAGCATAGTATTGATGTTTAAATCTCTTTAACTATACACAAGGAGCACCGATGATCAGTATGTTCCACTCAGAGTGTCCTTCCTCATCTCTTGCTCTACAGCAGGTGAAACTAGCTAAAACAAAGATGTTCCTCCGCAGTGGCTAGAGAACAATGAATAAAAGTATGCAGTAACAAGCAGTTAATTAAAAAACTCCTTCAGGTGAAGTGCTAAGACACTATCTGGGCTCTGCAAAGGCTAGATTTAATCCCTGCTAATAATCCTGTGAAGGACTTGTTTCAAAATTACATGAGCCTATGCAGTTGCTTTGCCTACGGTATTTGAATCTTTTTGCCTGATACCGTGGCCTGTAATTCTTCCACTGTGGGTTCTTCGGTTCCAGTTTTGCTCTGTGACGGAACTTCTTAACAGCTTCTTTTGGAGCTGCATAATCTGAAAGGCAAGAGACACGGAGACCTGGATAAACACATTTTTAAAGAACTGCAGAAAATATCAGGGTAGTGCTCACACGAAATCTAATTTATCCTCTGGTCACTCTATGCAGATAATGGACGCCGGTAATGGAATGTGCCTGCCCTGGGCTATATGCTGGTTCATTACACACATGCGGCTCCCTATAAGTTTAATGTGAATTTAACGTACCAAGGAAAGGGAAGACATACCCTTCAGGGTGAATGCACATTCTCAAAAAAGCTAATGAACTCCTGCAATCATGCCTGTTTCTAAGATAATGCTAAAGATTGGATATTGATAACTAAGCACTTTTACGACTGACACATGTGCTGCAATTGTTCATCTCAATCAATAGCATGTTATTGATGGCACAGAAATATGTTTTTCTGCCAGCTCTTTACCCATCCAATATCAGTCTTAACATTAAATGTGTGGGGAGCGTTACTGCTTCCAAGATCTTATTTTTTATGCCACCTTCAAAGAGACAGAGCGTTAGGAAGCGCTCAAAGGCGCGCTCCCAGCGGGCCGCACCGACAGTCCGTATTGCCCTTCTGGTCGCTTCAGCCTTTCTTCCACCTCAGAGCCTCGGCGGAGGTGCCCGTCTGCGGCCTGCCCCAGGCAGCGGCAGGCACAGGGCCATCGTTAGCAGCCCCAACCTCACGCTGAAGCTCGAAGTCTTTCACCTGATGAGCCGACACATTTTATGGCTCGCCCTTTGCTACCCGTGTTTCTGAAAGCGCTGGGGGCGATGCCCTGGCTCCCCCGCTGCACCCCGCATACGCTTCGCCAGCCTTTGCTGCCGAGACCCAGGCTCGGCTCTAAAAATGAGACAGGAGAGCTATGAACAGGAGCCGCTTAAAGCGGTTTCAAAATGCCCCGTCGACGCCACTGCTTTGGAGGGGAGAGCGGCTTCGGGAGGCGCCCCGAGGGGAGGGGAAGGCAGGGCGGGAAGGCGGGCGGAGGGGGCCGCGGGGCAGCGAGCCCACGGAGGGCGGCCGGCGGCGGCGGGCAAGGCAGGGCAAGGCAGGGCAGGGCAGGGGGAGCGGCGGCCTCGCCTGGCCCTGCCCGACGGCGGGGCTCCTCCCGGGCAGCCGCGGTTGCCGGGCGGATCCCCGCGGGCCGGCGGCTGCTGCTGCTGTGCGGGTCCCGGGCCGCGGGAGCTCAGCGGGTTCCCTTCCTCCCCGCCGCCCTCCGCCTGCGAGGTAACCGGGCAGCCGCGGGCGGGGGCCCGGGCCGCGGGCGCCCCCGGGGTGCGCGGGAGGGAGCGCCGCCCTCCACGGGCGCCGGGAGGGGACGGGAGCCCCCCCGAGGCTGCGGGGCGGGCAGCGGGCAGCTGAGGGTGCCAGGAGCCAGGCTCTTCTCAGCGGTGCCCAGCGACAGGAGCAGAGGCCATGGGCACAAACTGAACCACAGGAGAGTCTCTCTGAACGTCGGGAATCACTTTTCCTGTGCGGGTGACAGAGCGCTGGCACAGGTTGCCCAGTGGAGTCTCCCTCCTTGGAGACATTCAGAAGCCATCTGGACGTGGCCCTGGGCAACCAGCTCTGGGTGGCCCGGCTTGAGCAGGGGGGTTGGACCAGCTGACCTCCAAAGGTCCCTTCCCACCTCACCCACGCTGGGATTCTCTGAAATCCTGTAGAGCCTCGCTCAGAAGTACCAGAGCTGAGGATCCTCCTTTGCTTAAGACTTCCAGGATTGTGCTTAAATTTAGTAAGAGCTTTATAGTCTGCTGTTGCTGCTGCTTATGGCTTTATGGTGGAGAAGGTCTCTTAGGGCAAACTTTGATTGCAGCTAGCAGGCCTCCAGTAGAGAGCTGCCTGTGCCTTAAGAGAGGGAGCAGCAGGGAATTACATTTAATACCTCCTCCTTTCAGTTCTGACGTTCTTTCAGCAAGTAACAGCAGGGCTCCCCTACTATGCTGTATGATCTCGCCCTGTTAACTAATTTCCCCTTGTAACAGGAATGCTCTTGCTTGCACAATGAAAAAAAAAAATCATGTGGCTGTAAAGCCTGGTAGTTTAATGGTGCTGTAGTTTTAAACAATGTTGTTTTGTCCTACTGAATGCTCTTCTTGCATCTGATCTAACCTGTGTCTTGCATCATTTGAGAAGATAAGAAAAAGCAAATAAACAAAAATCAGAAAACTGTCTCATTTCACTATAGGTAATTTGTTTACTGCAAAGAAGAGTGGGTCTCCATGATGAAGACAACCAGCGTTTTGCTGCAGTAGCATAACCAGTAGTCTGTTGCAAATGTTCGTGCATCTGAAGATACTCAGTCCTGCTTCATAGAGATTCATTGTAATTAGGTACATTTTTTTGTTGAACTGCTAGCAGAAAATGGCTTTTTTCAGAAAATGGGAAGTTTAATTGCAGTACTCCAGTTTTGCTACACATTTTGGAGGGTTCGTTTTATGAAGTCTTTAGCTGCCAACAAAGTCTTTTTCAGCCAAGCCCTGATGGCGTTTGAAGAAACTAGTTGAGTACATAGTTTCTGAATACAAGACAGAGGTGTGGCCTCTCTGTTGCTCTCACAAACACACACATACCTGCCCATATTTCTTCATACCTTCTGCTTGAAAACACCCATGAGCTTCTAGAGGATCAAATTGTGACCTTGTTGAAGTCAATGTCAACATCGTTATGGACTTCAGCAGGGGCTGGAGCTGGAGGCAAATTTACAATGGTGATTGAAAATCAAAAGTAAAATGTACTTGCCTATTACAGTCATTATACATTTGTTAAGTATTTCACTGGGCCAATTTTGTAAAGGATAAAAATGGAAAACAGATTTTATGGGTTTTTTTTCCTACCTTTCTTTTTTTAATGAATTACAAAGAAATTAAAATAAGCAAAAAGGTGTCCTGATGATTTCTTGACTAACATACTGTGGAAAATATCAAGAAATTGCAACAAAATAAAAAACCCTAAATAAATGAAATGGTTACATAGCTGAGGTTACAGAAACTTGCTCATCCATGTATGAAGAGCTGTCGGTTGCCCAAAAATGTGGAGACCTAAGATCTTTTCTAAGAAACACCAAGGAATATAAAGGTGCAGGTAGGTAAATAAAGACTTAAAGATCTGGCTGGTGCTGGCAGCCTGATCCATTAAGATAATGAGAAAGTCTTAGCTCTTTCAGTTGTTTACAATGGGTTGGCCCCATTCTGCATGTGAAGTGAATTCTTACTGAAAGTATTTATGCCTGTCACTCAGGAAAGAAGCATTGTAATATCATTATTTTCATCCTGCAATATCTCATTAGTCAAGCCAAAAGCACACAAACATATGATGCTAACTTTACAACTTATAATTCTCCCAAAAACTTGTTGGTCTCAACCTTGGCTGAGTTTATCATTAATATCTGATGGCATATTTTTCCCTATCTTTCACTACCACATGAACTTCGAGACAGTATAACTTTAGAGGATTTGGCTGTAATTCATGGGCTTAATTTTACCTCAGCAGATTTAGATATCAGTGGCTGTCTTTAATTATTTAATTTAAAACTTGGAAGTTGTTAATTTGGCCTCATTAGTTAAGTGTCACAGTATACAGTTAACAGGAGGAGTATTTGGAAAATTTGCAGATGTTGAGTTACTATTACTTAGTGATTTAGAGGAATTGAAATGTTTTCAAGGCAGCTGCTGAAGTTATTGCTAATACTATAAAGTACTGGTAAATACCAAGATCTTGTTTCTCATCCTTTTAATTGTGTTTAGAGATGACACAAACTGATGTATCAACTACTCCGTAATGAATTCTAATAGATCTATTAGGAAGAATAATAAAATTCTTCCTCTATTCAGAAGGTAACTTCTGGGTGTTAGAAGATGACAAGAACAGATTGGTTTTCATACATATATACTTGCTGAAGGGTTTTTTGAAGTACTTGAAAGTCAGGATCCCAGTGGCAGGATGCTGAACTAGATGGACTGCAGTTCTGATACAAAAGAGCAATCATTTTATTGATATATATCACTAAAAAGTTACAGAAAGCTCAGCTTCTTGAACTGGCAGTGTTCATATCCTCAGTGGTTTATTCTGACTCTGTAGTTATCCCCTGAATTGGGCTTCACACATCCTCCTATGGGTTTTTTTGGCAGGTAGGAACAGACACATCACTGTTCCTGCTATCCTTATGCTAGAAGCTTTATGACTAGATGGAGCAGAGCTGTTTTATTGGCTTTTGGCCACCGGGAGCTTTTTGCCTACTCTGGAGAAATTTCCAGTTAGCTCGCATCCAGTGCTTCACCCTTCTTTGTCACTTCTGTGGCCACAGTTGTGGCCGATCTTGACTTTGCTTTGTGACACCTGGCACTGATTATTCCTCACCAGCGCCGAAGGTGCTGTAGTAAGCTTCCTGGCAGCCCCGCCAAGTGCACAGCATGCCCCTGAAGTGACATAAAGAAAAGAAAAAGTTCCCAATTTTTTTTCTTCCTCTTCAGCCATCAGTCTGTTATTTCTATCTGCTGCAGCTGCTGCAGAAAGAGGCTGTATTACCTTTGTGAACTGTTGAAACTTGTAGCTAACTGCTGTGAGCCAGCAGGTTTCAAATGTGAACTGTAGCTCCTTGTGAAGATCTTATGTTCAAGATGGTCACCTTTGACCTACCACATGGCACATCAGTGATGATTTGCAGTCCTGTGGGTTGAAAAATGGAAAATAGAAATAATAGAATAATAATAAATAGCATGACAAATTAATGGAATGAAATTAATATTCTTGTCAAAATCCTAACAAAATAAACGATAGACTTATTCATGTAGTTCATTCATGTAATATTGTGGTTCCAACAACTGTGCTGAACACTCGTTACATCTGACAATGCGTTAGACCTAACAAAAAGGGGGAAAATTCAGTAATTCCTCACTGTATAAAACAGAAGTTGGCTTCAAAATTTCTTGCTTTGTCAGGCAATAACATACCAATATCATGTAATGTAGAAAAAGTCAAAGCATGTGCATAAGCAGAGGAAACCCAGTCAAGTAGAGGAAAAAATATCTAAAACTCAAGGGAGAAGAAACAGCAATTACCAGCTGCTCTGGTTAAATTTTCTTTTCGGTGCTCTTTTTCATCCTTTTCATTTAATTTCTTTTTTACGGTACATATTGTTATTTTTAAATTAATATAGTTCACACATGTCCCACCATTCCTTGGCATCTAAACACTAGGATAAAATTAACAGAATATGTTGTATGAAGGCCTGTTAATTACGAGTGCATTTACTCTGTCCTTTTTTTTTATTTTTCCACTAGGCATTAGTTCCAGTTTCAGCTCTTATAGGCAAGAGGAGACCAAATGGTAAATAAAACATGCAAGACTGGTAGAGTTTGGGTTTCTTCTGGGTGTAGGTCAGTGGCCCTGATGCAGCCTGTGGCTTTATCTTGCTCAAAACAATGGAGAGGAGTTATCAGCCAAGCTATACGGACAGAAGAAACTGAGTCTGAACAGTTTTTTCTAATTTATAACTTACATTATATATAATATCATTTATAATTTATACGTAAAGAAGGCTGTAAAGTAGCAAAATACTCTGCCAGTGCTGCCCTGCTTCTGACTGGAAGTTCAGCTAGTCAAATATGTCTCCAATACTGGCCATAAGTAGATGCCTGGGAGAGTATGAGAACAGGACAGGAATACAATACTTTCCCCTAACACTCTCCCTCCTCCCTTTTTCCTTTCTCAGCCTTTTGGGGAAGAATGGCCTTCAATCTTTGGCTAACCAGTGTGGTGGACACATAAACCTCAGAGTTTTCAAACAGCACCCATCTCATGTTTCAATGCTTATTTGTACTTAGATTATTTCTCGTGACTTGCTGGTTGTGCTGTGTTAGTGGTTAAATGTGACAGATCAAGACTCATTTTGTGAGGCATAGACTGAAGGACAACTATTGCCCTGAGAAACTTTAAACCTCTGGTTTAACTAGACAAGACAGATTGGAAGGGAAAAAGGTACACATCGTGGTCTTTGATGCTCTAAGTTATGCACTAATTATAAATATATTCCTAAAGTAATTTCCAGTCTGGTAGATAGAACATTGCTGCAGAGTCACGGCAGCAGAACCCTTCATAGCAATTTGAAGCTCAAGGAAATTTCCACTGCCACAGCACTCGACCCTCTTCCCAGGGAACGGAGAGAAAGCATTTGCTTGCTCTGGGGGAGAGCGGAGCATGCTGGCGGAGTAGGCTGCACATCCTTGGCTGGATGCTGTCACAAACCTCCCAGTCGGTAGAGACAAGGATACTCCCAAGGTATAGACCATGTCCAAGGCGACTCTTGGGCACTGGGAGAAGGGAGAGACTGTATTGCACCCATCCTGCTAAAGTCAGCCTTCTCCCTGCTGAGAAGAAGAGAAATAGGGTTTTGGAAGGGGCAGGGGCGTAGAAGTGATTTCAGGCCTTGAATTTTCAAAGGAGTCTAAAATAACTCAAGTAATGTGCCAGCAGCAGGTTTGTCTCCAACAGCAGAGACAGCATAAATTTATTTATATCTTGCTTTTACCTGCCCAGGATGGGGCCATATTTCTTGTTGATAAATGCAATCGAAAGTGCTTCACTTACAACATGCTTATTTTAGAAACTCGGAAAAAGGCTCCTGCCTTTATCAAAATAACTCCTTGACTGTGTTGCCCACTGAAATCCATGAGCTACCACAGCATGGCTGCATACTTGAGAGGTAGCTCAGTTACTTTCTCAGGCAATCAAGTAATTTGTTCTTCATCAACTACAGTTTATATATTAATGAATAGACTCCCTGCTGTTGAGAAGGTCTCTCATTTGGATACTGTGTAAAGGATAACAATTTGCAGATGAGCTCTGGTCCATGAAAAGCCCAATAAGAGTAATTCTTTATCCTGCAGGGCAAGAGTATAGGCTAATCAGTACTTGAGCAGCCCTCAGCTATTTAATTGGGATAAAAGGGCTGATACAATTATGGTGCTCTTTCTGTTTATTTAAGAATCCTGAAAGTGTTACTAGGAAATTATGAATCTGTCCTGGATGAGAAGAGACAATTGATCTGTATGCAGCTACCCAGAAATGACATGCAGAAGTGAGTGAAAATGTCTGAGCTCTTATGAAAAGAAAGACAACCTCCTAAAATACAATGCTAGTTAAACCATGTTCTGTTAATGAAAAGAGGTAGAGAATAAAGAGCAGAGTCATAATTTTTCCACAGGCTTTCATGGTTTTCTTATTATTTGTCTTCTGTTCTTATTTTTCTGCCTGTACAGATACCCAAACTATAACATCTCCCTTTTACATCAAAGGGATTTGATGAAGGACTGCCCTGATCTTTCTTCCTTTCATCTGTCTCTCCTTGCTTCTCCATGTATTCTCTGCAGCTACAAGTGGATACCACCCAGTGACAGCAAAGGCATTTGAAAACGAGTGTCTTTGCTCCGTTGAGGGGCCCTGCAGCTGACAAGCACACTGCTAAAATTGGATCCTGCTGCCGCGTGGGAGGGTGGCCTGGGTGCGGGTTCATACATATCTTCATAGGGGCTCTCTAGGGTATCGCTTACATAACTGTAACACTTGCTTAATTTGCCTGCAGCTCTTAACAGTTAATCATGCAGTTTAAGATACCAGATAATTAAATACCACGAAGTACAAATATCAGAGTGTTCATCCAATACAAGTATGGTAGGCTTTAGTAGAGGCAATCAAGTGGCAGAACTCCTGTTCCACAGGAAGGTCCAAAATTAAGGAAAATAAATGATGCCTTATTAGAATGCATATTAGAACCCCTCTGCTCGTGTCTTTAAATTAATTTTTTTAAATCAATTTTTTTAAATTCACTGAATCTGGAGGCTCTGTCTCGTAGGTTCCCAAATCCTAGGGCTTCCACATTTTTTAGCTATTCGTACCAGAGTGAGTCCTGGGAAGCCCAGAGGAGGGTCTGCCAGGGCTTCAAGACTCAGAGCCTGGGCATCAGCTGAGTTCTCAAAGGTCTCGGGTTTTCTGCTGCTCAACTGGAAGGCCAAATGTGACGTGTAGCTTTCTGGTTCACAAGAGAAAGATGGCCCTGCTGCTGCCACAAAGCCGGCAGGCCTGGAAAAGGCAGGTGTTGGAGTGGCCGCAGTCCCCGACAGAAGGGAGGCCATGCGGTGGGACTGCTTTGGAGCTGTGGGTCCTGGGAGCCTGCGCTCTCCCGCAGCCTGCCAGGTGAGCCGGCGGGATTCCTTGCAGCCCTTATTTCAGAGTTCAGTGAAACCCTGTTCTTTGTTTGAGAAATATTTCAATTTTGACAAACTGACAAAAAATGCCCACAAAAGTCTTGTTTTTCTGGAAATTTTTCAACCAGTTTTAAAGTGCTGCACAAGCAATAGTCAAGTTGGGTTTGTTTTAACGTTCTGGATAAAGTTTGCGAATGCTGCTTCCATATCTGATGCCTGATGAGGGACGCAGGCTTCTGCAGGTATTCAGATATGGACCCAGAGTGATTCCAGCCCACTAGGAAATTATCGTGGATTTTAGGATGCTGACAAATAATGCATATCTAATAAGCAGCTCTGAGCACTAAATGCCATACACATATCTCAGATGCTGTAGTTCTGTATTCCTGTGGATGAAGGTCCACTCTTTTCTACCCAAACTTACTCTAGCGATAGAAAAGCCCTGAGAATGTTTTCAAGCATAAATTCCATTGCTTAATATGCATGATCAGATCTGTTTCTGTTTCAGAACTATGCTAAACTTTCCACATTCCCATCAATGGGAATGGCCTAATAGGTGGCTAATTTTTAACCCACTATAGTATGCAGTGATAAATCCTTAAGTATGAATATGTGAAACAGGATATTCTATCGCTAGTGAATAATAGTTCAGGAGGCTAGGCTGACGTTGAAACCGTCTTAAAAATTGCACTTGCCACTCCGTTTTGTAGTGAGAGCCAAATCTTGCAACACACAAAGCCTTGCAAATCTGGGAGCTGATGCTGCTCAGCAGCTTACTGGAGGCAAGTACAAAGCTACAGAATCAAACCCCTTGTTTTTGGAGAATGATCCTCTCACAGCAGCAACTGCTTAGCTGTATGCTTTCATCTGTTTCATTGTACATCATTCAAAATATTCAGAAAGAGTCTGTCTTATGTCTTCTGTGAATGCCATTAGCAGCGTCATGTTGTATCTGCGCATTATTATTAGCTAAAATGTAAAAAAGCATCTCTCTTCTCTAACTTCCATTCAGCGCTTTTACTGTCACCTTTTCAGGTGTGCTGTGTTTTATATTCAATAGAAACAATTCCCTGTGAAGCATTTTAGTTTCTATCTGTCTGCTATAAGAAAGACCTGATTTTTCTTCCATATAATTTACAGCCTGGGTCTCCTGTTAAAAGAACTGCATGTTGATGTAAAATAGCAAAGTATAGCACTTAGTGATTGAATTGTTTTATTATAATCCAGTGAAATTAAAGCAGTTTGGCACAAGTTAAAGTAACTGCTGCAGCATTTGCGTAGGGAGACACGTTCAGGTATTATAGAAATGCAGAAAATACAAAGAAACTGAAGAGACTATGTTGACAACAAAACACATCATTAAATAGAAATGAGCCTCTGCTAGATCTGGGATTTGTTCCCTTACCTAATGACTGCAAAGATCAGGGCTTAATTTATAGTTGGATAGGTAACTATTGAGTATGTGGTGTAGACTCCCTGCTGTGTCTTACACAGGTTTAACAGAGGTGGTCATAAATTGTGACAGATTTAGGAAAGTCCTCCTTTCTGAAATCATCCTAAAACACAGCAGCTTCTGTTATGATACCTGAGTTTAAGCAGAGATGAAACAGAAGCTCTGCTCTCTCTCAGTTTACTATGGCTCAAATGAAAAGCTTCACAAAAATTAACACCATTCCTTCAAAGGCCGTATCCTACTTACTTTCACTCTAAGAAAAGGCAAAACCAATAGCATCTGCATAGCTGCTGAATTATTTTAGCAATGGTACTAAAGTATGGTTTTACAAAGTCTGTGTGTAAAGCCAACAGGACTTAAGCTTGTGGAGCATCGCCAAATTACTGCTTTTAAAAGACTGTACCCTTTGGATTCAGAACCTCCATCAGACGGTTGCCTTGTTTCTCTATCAGACACTTTGCTCTAGAAAAGGGTGTTCATCGTTCAAGGCCTGATCTTGAAGTTAACTGGAGCATATTGCTAGTGGCATCACCTTGGATATGCTCTGGCTCCGTGTGTGGTATTGGATCACCACAATGAATCATTGTAGCTTGAACACAATAGGTTTTATACTATCATCTCGTTGGTTTTCGAAGTACCTCTTGCCAAAATCATTTCCTTTTTGTATGGCTTTCTATGGGGAAACACACCGTTCCTAGAAGCTTTTAGGGCTCCATAAGTCAAAAATGGTTGCAGCTACTGAAACTATGCAATGTTTCTTCTCATGAGAAAGAAAATTCCACATATTAGATATTTACATAAAGATGAAAATAGATGTCCTGAGGTTTAGGCGCTGGTCTGGTACTCAGGAAATCGAGTTTCATTTCTCTGCCACTAACTCGCTTGATCTTGTAACAATGAACAAATCGCGTAATCTTTTTCAGCCTCTGAAATGAAGACAATGGGTTTTTTCCCCACCTGCTATTTCTCTGGTTTGAAAACTTCAGCTGTAAACTCTTTGGGTACATTAGTGAGTGACTGACTGTTTGTACAGAGCCTGGGACAGTGATCTGACTGAGACTTCAGGAAGTCTCCAGACTTCCAACAACAGCAGCAACATTATTGCGTGAGTTAACTGCTGTCAGTGTGCATGTAGAGGATAGTTCCTTAAAGATCTGCCATTATTGTGACTGTGTTCAATCGTAACAACTATTTAGTGCCTGCATCATGTGTTACACATAGCATGCACATATTAAATTAAATGTATTTGGGTCAAACAATTACAATTTTTGATACATGCTTGTTCTATTTTTATCTGCCCTCACTCAGAGCAGTTTCCCACTGATGTTTTTCCACTTCAAATCATGGTGGAGTAATTGTTGAGCTAAAATGGTAGGATTGGTCACAAAAAGATAAAGAATTACTCTCTGTTCTGAAGTTGCAGTTGCACATGTTTAAGAGCTCTTTTTAGTATAGTATCCTTCCATCTGCCATGCCTTTCACAGATGTTTGACATAAAAAAGAAAAAGCCAAAAGAAGTGAGGATCTAGCCAGAGATAATTTATATTTCAAAAGAAATTAAAGAATCAAAATGATTATTAGTAATATACAGTGAGATGAAGCTAAACTGATTTGCTTTTAGGTCTTTAGCCAGTAGGTATGAAGCTATGATTAAGTTGCACTAGTTTTCAAAACATGAATAAAAATGCTTCAGGAACATACCTAAATAAATACAATTTTAAAAACATAATCAAATGTTTTGATGTGTTACCTTGGATTTGAGAGCAGTAACTTCCTTTGTCCATATCCTGTTGTGACTATAGAAGGATGTTTTTAAAAGGCAAAAAAAAGGCTGACCTTTTGATGATTTTATTAACTTAGGGACCCATGACAATTAGAAATATGGGCACAGAGGAAAAGCAATAACGTTTACTCAGCTCCCATTTATTTCATAGGGTTTTTATTTTATGCCTGTGGTCTAAGGTGCAGGATTTGATCCAGAAAAGCTCATAATCTTCCCCGCTTTTGTTTTCTCAGAACACTGTTCTAATACTCTCTGTTACCTGCATCCTTTATCTTTAAGAAGGTTGTCCCAGACAGGTGATTTTGCCAAAAACTGAGCAACCAGTGGTGAGGCCTGAATTTCAGAACTGGTTGAGAATGCACTCTCTGAAAAAACAGGCTCTTTGTCAGGTGTCACCAAATCAAGATCCAAAACCTGTCATCACTTTCTAAAGTCTGTGCCCTTAGGTTTAGGTTATAGCTGTGTACACACAAGGTTTGTGAAGTTGCAGCAGTGCCTTTGAAGCCAAAAATTATCCTGAAATGTGTGTATGAGAACAAAAGTAAAGGTTTCATTGTATAAGTCAGATGCTCCTGGTTCCTCCCCCAAATTACAACGTTGCCTTGAAACGAAAGAAAGTATTGCATTGATTTTTCTAGTTCTGATGGCACTTGGTGTGTCCTTTGACATTCAGGATCATCTCTAAGGAGATGTTTCCTTTGCAACTCACAAATCTAATCTGGCAAATATAAGTTCACAATTAAGCAACTTCTGCTGGTAGACAACCCTTTGGAGTAAAGCTACTGAGCTTTAGGCTCCTGTATGCCAGTTGGCTTATCTGCTTTAGAAGCATGGGCTTTTAAGTGTGGGTTTAAAGTGATATGATTTATCTGGTGGAGAAGATTATGTATGCACATTGCATTGGTGACTGGCTTGCTTCATGTTAACCAGGAATAGGTTTAAGCTGAACTAAAAGAAGTTTTTAAACTGGAGAAAGTCTATTTAAATTATAATTCAAATTATTGCTGGAAGTTTTGCATATAGACAAATCAGTTCACTAAGTTAAAAGTTAAAAACGAGGACTGAAGTTTAGCCTCCATGATCAGACTTGCAAATTAAGGTACCAGCTTCTCCTTGATTTTAGTGGGAGTTAGGAACATGATTGTGTTGAAAACCATACCACTGGACAGGTAGGGACTGAAATCTCCTGGATTTCCTATGAATCTGTGTCTGTCTGAATCCTGTGAACAAAAGTGGCTTTTGAAATTGAAACTTGGCCCCTTCAGCTGTTAAAGCATACAGTAAAATTTACCCTGTAACTCATCTGAGATGAATTCAGCTGTCAGCAGTGGGACATATCTTCCTAAAATGGGTGGAATTCTGTGTATTTGGAATTTGTCTTCTTGCAACTTGCCCTTAATTTGAAATGAGAGGGGGCTTGTTTGCTTACTTTGCTGTGTTGGGCCTGGCTTTTCTAGGTCTGGCTTCTGTGATGTGAGTCTATACTATTTCGTAGAGTATCTTCAGAAAATCTTTAATGTTGTGCTTTTTTCCCCACTGCTTCCCTTGGGCACAAGCAGCACAGTGGCATACCGAGCTGCTCCTTCTTTTGCCTTGAAGATTTATGTTCAGCAGAGGCGATCTTTCAGATTGCAAAATATGTGACATTTGCGCAATGCCATGGCTCATTTTTGTGGCCTGCAGAAAATTGCCCTGTAGATGCTGTTGTAACAGGGAATTTTCTCTCGGAGTATCTGGTCAAAAGGGTCCTACTAATTGGTAGGGCTGAAAACAAACACAAGTAATCTGGCAGGGAAAGTAAACACAAAAGTGCCAGCCTTTTCATACCTGTATCAGTTGCAGCATAGCATTCTGGCCAGGAGACAACTCTTCTGTAATCCCCATAGGACCTGCAGGAAGATAATCATACTTCTTAATGCTTCCGTAATATGTAACCAATACATTTTCCTTCCCTACCAAGGGTCCCAGATAGCCATGGTGCCTACGTACTCCATGCTGGGACCTTTCAGAGGACACATGAGTCTCAAAAGTAGCCGTAAGTACTCAAATTATTACTTGAGAGGTGCCTATGTGCTCCAATTTTGGAATAACAGCTTGAATATTATGAGATTATTAAAAATACATATTTTATTATTGAAACAATATAAAGTAGATAAGTGCTTCTAATATCTGCTATTACAAAAATCTCACAATCTTAATTTAGGCAAGCAGCTTTCCTGGTCAGGATCTTTGCCAAGCACTTGTAGAAGAATTGACAGAAAGCTGTTCTGCCTGAAGCTTCCCTGCTCGGGGATGCTGTGCCGCTGTACCTTCTCCAGATCCATATAGTTTCAGTCCTTAATTAGATGCTGGCAAACACACCACCACCACTAGCACCACCACTCGCCATTTTTGTCCTTTTTGTCCTTTTTCCCTCCCTTGAGGAAGCCGAGCTGCAGCCGGAGGCATTTCACTCTCTGCCCATAGGGACTGCTGCATTTCAGCCCACAGGGTATTATCCTACCATCCTCCTCTTCCCACCTTTTCAAAGGAACCCCAAAGAACTGAGAGGAGGACACCGATTGTGTCCCCTCCTCAGCAGTCTGTCATACTGGTTTCCTGTGTAATGTCATATATCTATTTTCTGAAGGGAACAGAAGCAGACACCTCTGTTAGATGCTCACAGCGGAAGCCAAAACTCAATGCCTGCCAGTGCTTCCTGTAGCTGAAAACAGGCAGAAATACTTACCCAGAAGGGGAGCAGCTTGAGAGAACTATGCAGCTGAACCAAAGTAAGAGGATCTGCAAGACATTTGTCAGCCATTGACTGGGCCAGTCTGCTGAGAGATTGTCTCAGTGGTTACTATATGATATGCACTGAAGCAAGCACTGTGGCCATAGCTATGGGCAAATATTCTACCTTGTTAAGCATGAGACAAACACAGAGCAAAAAGGTGGTCCCTCTCCCCTCCAAATTTAGGCTCTAAATACAAGATGAGGAAATAGACAGATACAAACCAATGCAGGACCATAACTGTGAACTACTGCTGATGGTATGAGATAGCTCTTTTCCTTGCAATGCTAGGTAGATACTTCTATCAGTTTACAAAAGGCAAAGCCAAGGATGTTGCAGAGACGGTTCCCACTTGCCGCTAATGTGAAGGGTATATAAGAATTTGATATGTCCGGGCTTCTGAGGCTTAAGTATCACTGCACTGTTTTTATTTGCTGATTATAAGTACATGTAGCTTTGTCCCCACGTTGTGAAATTTCCACTTGTAGGAATTAGCAGTATAAACTATTTGCAGTATAGCAGCACTGCAGTTATGCTAGTCTTTTAAAGAGTAAAATAGTTGACATGTTCTTGAGAACATGGGTTTTTTTTGCTCCTATAAGAGGCAAAAAGTAGTGCCTTTGAATTAGCAGTCTTGTGAGGAGCAAAGTCACCTCTTGTGTTTTTCAAAAGCATATTTTTGTTTTTCAGCCACATGGAAAAGACATGTTTTATCACTGTCATTGTGTATCAGTCAAACTTTAATACTGCTACGACTGGATTTATGGCATGACATTATATCTCTGGACATGATATATTCTCCAGACATGATTTGCAGAAGTAATCTCTTGCAATTCAATCAGTGGAAACTAGGTAAATTAGTCATCGTACAACTACACATTCAGGACTATAATAAATTACTAGGAAAGTCATTACAAAATAGGAAATAAAAAGAGTCAGTGTTGAGAGAGTTGTCACTGTTCTTTATTGCTCATTCTTGGATCTGTGTTTCCTGGAGATCTTTCCTCATATATAGAAGCAAGATGTAAATGTCTTGAAAGTAGAATAGTACTCAGAGTTCAGAAAGATTTTCAAAAGCAGGCAACTTTCTGTAGGTAGATCTGTGCTCATATATAGAAAATGCTGAAATTCTGAAAGGTTGAAAACTTGGATAAAGCAATTTCCTAAATGTTGCAGGTAAATGAGATCTAGGTAAGACAGCAGAACATACAGAAGTTGGATTCTGTTCAAACATGGGCTTGAGAACTCTGCCTGTCTTTACAGCACACAAAAGGGCTGTTTCAGTTCGACCTGACGTGTGTTTGCCCCATCAACAGAGCCTCGTAACAGGGCTACTTAAAATTCCTGAAAGATTTCTATTTAACATTTCCCTCAATTTGAAGCTATTCAAAGATGTAAAAGAAAACAAAAGAAATATCTGTTAAAAAGTGTGAACTTTCCAGTGAGCTCAAATAAGATCACCCTCTCTAGGGGTGGGAAATACTTAGCTAGGCACCCACTCAATCTTCCCATTTTATTGTTTTTACCCTTAAAACATCTTCTTTGAGAAATGGATGTGTTTTTTCATGTCCTCTTTTCAGAGAGACTGAGACACAGAAAAACAAAATGACTTGCCAAAGTTCAACAGAAAGTCTCTGGCAAAGAAAAGAATTTGCCTTTCTTTTCCTTACATAGAATAACCACAATGCTGCGTATTGCACAATGTTAGTAATTTTCTGGACACAGGATAAGAGTTAGATTTTATGAAAGACAAAAAATTAGGTTAAACTACTAGTGCCTTGTATATCTTCAGCATTTCAAATTTGGGGTGGTATTTCTTTTTGAGAAGAATGTTCTTTTTATAAATGGATTTTCCATCCCTTTTTAATCCTCAGATATTGTTTGGATTATCACATTGTTCTTCTGCCGTGCTGTCTTTTTCACTGCATATATTGAAATCAGTCTGTCACTGCCAATCAGGGAAAGATTTGGGGCATTTCCCAAAATATTATTTTCTTTTCCTTAGTGACAAGAGCCTCTAGCTGCTGTGATTTAGGACATTGCCATTTCTTGAACTCAGTCCCACTAGCTGTCCCACTTTACACCAGATAGGGATGGTGCTGGATATTACTGAAGAGTTTGTTCCAGTTGCTTTTGCCAACAGGAGGTTACAGCACAATTGGCAGAATTCAGGAAAAAAATTAAGTTTTCAAAGTTTTGGAAGTGACTAACTACTGGTCTCAAGCACATAAAAGCTTTGAAACAGAATAGTACTGATTTTAACTATTTGATTTCTTTAGTGTGATACTGACACCCATGAGTGGTTTCCCTGATTGAAACTGGACACATGGTAAATGCTCGTGATTAGAAATTTTGTGAGCTTTATATTTTTCTGCTTCAAGTATTGGATTCCATTGTGGTACCTGTACTACTCATGCTAAATTTCATTGAGACAAGAGATAAATGCAGTTTGGTCATAATTTTGCACCAAGTTCTCCATTGCTTTATAGCAAACAGAGAGTCATTATTTCTGTTGATGTCTCTGCACCTGTTTGTGCCATGGTGTAAGTGTTCCGGCTGTGCCTACGTGTTTGATGAACAATCAGAATGGATGGTCCTGGAGCTGAAGTAACACCACCTTTCTGCAGCTGGTCATGTTGGGATGTGATGCTGCTCCTGGACAGGGTATTGAAAGCAAGTCTTCATGCCACTGCCTTTCTGGCAGGCTTTTAGTCACTTGCAGGAGCACATTAGTAAACAATACCAAATGAAGCAACAAATATGACATTAGGTGTTCTGTCCCGCTCTTTCTTACGGTGTTTGTTTGTTCAGAAGATGACACAATGAATTGAATGTAGTCAAGCTCCTTGGTGGTGAAAAACAGTTTGTAGCAATGTCTCACTTGGTAGGCAAGAGATTTAGAGAAGAAAAAGCAACACAGAAAGAAAGCAGCCAAACCAAGGTTAGAAGGATTGATTCCCAGACTCTCAGCCCAATGTCTCCTATTCTTTCAAAATACAATAAAAACTTTGAAACTAAGTAATTAACTGAAATTGTACATTGGGGACATGAACAATGAAACAATAATTTACTTCATTGTGTCAGAAAGCCAAATCTGAACAGGTTGGATGGGCTGATTAACTCAGTGTAAGGGCTATTCTGTGTCTGTGGATGGAAGGCCAAAGGCACGTTAGATTTCTGATCTCCAGTATTCTGTTTATTTTTTAATATTATTTGCTAGCAACATTCTATCTACAAATCCCACTTGATGAATTCAGAGTTTTGGAAATGGGTATTAGTCAGTTTGCTGTAGCCCTACGGGTATATCCTTCTGGCTTGGCAGTGCTAGGTTAATGGTTGGACTTGATCTTAAAGGTCTTTTCCAACCTAAACAATTCTATGATTCTATGATTTGAGAAGGAATCCAGAAATAATATTTTTGTTTGGAAACAGGTTGAAAGACAATGATCTATCTCAGCCGCACTACCAGGTTAAAGTTTAAAACAAGTAAATGCTTATATGCTTCTTGACTTTTTTCCTGGGCTAATGACTTACGTCAGATATGGAGACAAATTCTTCCTGATCTGAGAAGTTTCATGGGTTAGAGATTCAGAGGAGTGTCATGGTCAGTCTGTGTGTAACACATTTCTGTTCTACATCCTGGCTCCTTTTCTGGCCCTACTTCTATCTTCGTGTGTATCCAGTCCATTTTCCTCACTCTACAGTGGTAAAGTTAGGCCTGGTATTACCAAGAGGTAAGATATTTATATGTAGTTTTTTACAGTACTTTGTCCTACTTTTTAGTATTAAATCTTTCAAAATGTAGATGCTTTTTATTATATCAGATATTAAACAGTGAGATCCTCTATTATTCTCCAGAGTTCTATAATATCCAAGGCTCATACATTACTTATTGCAAACCATAATTCTCAGGTATTCAAAAACACGCAAGATGAAAATAATTTACCACTTTTTCATGTTACATCTTGTGTTACCCTTACTTTTTGAAATAACTGAATGAATATTGACTTGATTTTATTGCAAACAGGAGAAGATAAATATTAAAACGTTTTCAGAGCCATTATTGCCTGAGACATTTCTTGCCCCGTTGAATGAACTAAGATTTTTCCCTCTTGCAGCTTTTTCTCCTGGACCTTCCTGCAAGCTCTCCAACCAGTACATCATTCAAGATCACATGGCTGCTCATCACAAGAAACTGATGTCTGCCAAAGGTATGCAGTCTTTAATGACGACAGTATCTATGTAGCTGAAAGATTAAATCAAAGCCCTTAGTTTTGGCTGGCTGCTGAATTTCTTCCCCTTTCTTTCCTCCCTCTCCCTGTCACCAACTCAGCAGGTGTAGGAGGATTTAGAAGTGAGGCATAACATGGTGTGCCCTAAAAGAGGAGATACGTAGAACACTCAATTGGAACTGTAACCTTGTCTTGGGAGAAGCAATCCTAACTGTTGAGAGGCGT
Organism: Nipponia nippon; assembly: GCF_047370975.1. Classification (NCBI taxonomy): domain Eukaryota; kingdom Metazoa; phylum Chordata; class Aves; order Pelecaniformes; family Threskiornithidae; genus Nipponia; species Nipponia nippon. The sequence goes on from NW_028262358.1 coordinate 24,129,079, forward strand.
AAAGTCTACAGAGTCAAACCGTTCCACAAAATGACAAGTTCATGTTAGGAAGGGAAATATTACATTCCCCTGTGTTATTTAAATAATGGTTTCTGTTTAGATGTATATGGCAGTCGACTAAAAGGAAAGGTAAAATGAGAACTAGTATTTGTTTAATTGGGAGAACACACAGAAGACTAACAGTGAGCTTACAGCTTTTGATGTTTAGAATGTTACAGTGTTAGTCCTAAATAACCTAGCGGGGAGTTCCGTTAGCATGCCGTCATGTTTGAGAGGGCTCTTCAAATGCTCTCCCTCCTGTCAGTAGTTGCAAACTGCTAGAAAGAGAATTTGGGATTAAAAAATGTCCTCTGTCAGTTGTCTGGAGCTGTGTAAACATCCTGGGGCTTCAGGTGCAGATGAAAACAACTGGAGTTGAATGTTCATAGCCATAGTTAGGTTACTGCAAGACTCCCAGTCCTTGGGCTCCCAAGGCTTTCTAACCAAACAATTCACGGACAACATGCAGTGACCTTTATAATAACACACAGCTGCTGAACAATAGGTGAGATTGCTGCTGCATTTTTTGCCAGGAGACCAATGCTTTCATCAATTTGCAGTGCCAAGAGCTTTATCTTAAACTACCTAGCTCAAATCTAGCGCATCTTTTTATCGTGGTATCAGAACCACTATTTAAAAGTTTCATGACCATCCCACTCATATTGAGAGCTCAAGGCTGGATTGCTGCTGTATACTTTCATACTGAAGTGACTCTTGCTTTTGCATGGCTAATGTCACAGAAACAGTGAACTCTAAGGACTGTAGAATTCACATCCTAGTGCAATGCTCATAAATATACAGAAGCATCAGGAATAATTAAGAGCAGCAAAGACTGCTGTATATAATTGAAATTTGTTTTATTCTCAACTGGTGAAGCCTAAATGAGGGAGCAAAGATCAAAAAATAAAAGGAAGAAAACAAAGATGCTTTGCAGTCTTTTTGTCTATTACATTCTTAAAGCTCAGAAGAAAATACACAGAAGATGTTCTTGGCATAAAAGGAGCCAAGTGCTTTGTTCCCAAGCAGGTTGCAATTTTCTTTTTTCAAATGTCAGTCCTGCTTGTCTGTAGCAGAATTCAGTTAAGCTGGAAAGAGCTTCTCACAGTAGGCGCTAATCAAAATTTCCAGTGGCTAAAATTTCTAATTCTTAGGTGTTTCACCATCTGAAGTTATAGTTCTCAAAAGTCAGATTTGTAGCATACTGAAGCAGAAACCTTTAATATTAAAACACTTATTTTACTTATTATAGCGCTTCATCATTTCTACAGGTTTTCCTTGTAGAGCTAAACTTTTGCATACATAGTAAAAACTGCAATATTGCAAGGATATCAAGGTTCTCTTCTGTACATACCTTGATGCTCTGAAGTGCTGACTTGCCACATGTTCTGTACATCCTTAGAGGAGATGATAGGATTTTGTGCCTCTGAAAAATCTTGTCAGGGTTGTCTAAAGGCCTTCTCCAGTATTCTTCTAAATATTCTCCAATCTTTTTTAAATACAGCCGCTTTTTAAAATACAACCAATGAAAACCAAATGATCAAATAACAGAAAATGCTGTGTACAAAACTGCCTATGTAATTGTATAATCAAATAACTCCTATTGCTAGAAAGATGATGAAGAACTGAGGACCTTGAGCCTAGGGACAATTTGAATCTCACTCTTAGAGCATCACTTGGCAGTTTCCCCTGGCTGATAGCAGCTGTACTACTCATCCCTGAATATAAACTTTCTGGGTAGCAGTAGGATGCCAACACAAAATTAGTAGAGCTTTTCTTAAATTGTAAACTAAAATGAAGATTAATAAATGTAGCTGTACTGGCTCTTATTTCTATAAATAAGTAAAGATGGGTGAAAGCCACAAAATTCAGACTCAGGTGTGATACTGAACCAACAACAGCACTGCTGAGGCACTTATCTTATGCTTTTACCCAGATAAAGACAAGGGGTCAAATCCTCAGTTGGTGTCATTGCAGCTGGTGCCATTGTAGTTGGTGTAACTCAACTTCACTATGTTTAAGCTATGCTAGCTTTTGAGAGCTGACCGTTGGTGAAGATAATAGCAGGAAATAGGAAGAAAATATTATATATCACTAGGGAAACAATAGGATTTGGTGGTTTGTAGATCTGCCGTATTAATAATGCTAACATTATGCAGACTGGTACCACATTCCCACAGGGAATTCAACACCTTAGGATGATCAGTTTCATTTCTCTCCCTTTTCGTATGATTATTTGTGATGTTAGTGTTTCATTGGACTGAACCTTCTTTTTGTTAATACAGCTGCTGTTGATTCATCTGCACCGAAGAGTTTGCATACCAGTGTTAAATGTGAGTTGTTTTGTTTTGTTTTCAAAATAGGTCTGGCTCCATTTGTTTGGTTTGGAAATACTTGTCTTCTTTTATGATGACGGTGTTCTGAAGAGGCATATAAGTGCCGAAAATATGCATCATTGTGGTTAAGATAATAGTATCTAGTATCTAATATCTAATCTAGTATCTAAGTTAATAGCTGTACCTAGCACTTGGTTCATGTTTGCACAGATACATGCTGACTTGCAGACCGTGGGACTCTTTGATACACACACTTCAAGCAACATGGTTGCTGGAGGCATAAATGGCTTTAGTTTTCCAGTCTAAACTCAGACCACTGGCCCTTTGAATTCCTTGCTAATCCACACTGTATTTTTCATTTCCTTAACTGCTTCGTGTATCTCTAGGCACCAGGCATACTACAGTTAAAACAGGTTTTTGTGGAACGAATGGGGTTTTGGTAAGAGACCATTGCACTGCACCTTAACGCCACCTCTTGGCTGAAGCCGGCAGTACCCAATGTGTAGGCAGAGTCCCCCCTGCCCTTCCTTTTTTGAAAGGCAGAAAGATTGATGAAAAGCAATACATTCATCCCTTTCCCTGGAAACAGAGCATTCACTTCGGAATGTGTTTAGTTTTCTTCATTCACCAGGTTGTGAGGTATATGATACTTCTCTGTTTGATATTACGTACATGAGAGCACACACCCTTTCTACACAGAAACACCCCATTTTAAAATGAAATTTTAAAAGCTGGAAAAATGAAAATTTCTATTTTTCCACAGTTCATGCATAGTGGGAACTATGTATCAGAGGTCTGCAGTAGGCTATTACTCTGAGCAGTATATAAGGTACTTGGAAGCAAAGATAGCTCAAAGGCAATGGTGAGATGCAGTTGTTGGAGCAAGATACACACAAGCCAAGAAGGCAAACATAACTCTTGCCCATAAAGATTCAGAAAAATGTATCATGTGAGATCTTCAGTACAGAAGAGCAAAAGAACAAGTTCAGGACCAAAACCATCACAATCAAAATTCTCTTCTGTTTGTTTTTTAACTGCGCATGGTCAACAGTATTTTTTCAGTTTTGTCTTTTATATAATAATTTTAAAGTTAGTATTTTTGATTAATCACTTTATGAAAACAGTGCTGTGGTAACAGAAAGAAATGCCACAGAAAGCTTTCTGAGAATGTTAGTTTGACAGAGAGATGATCCTGACATAGAAGTGCACGAGGAGTAGAATCACACTTACTTGAGAAGATCAAGAAGACATGGAATTTGTTCAGCTACCTGTGTTAGCTACAGTAGCAAGTTTTTCTAGATGATGTATCAGAGGGAAACATTATCTGTGTTTCTTATAATGCTTTCTTAGGAAGGTATTCCTCTTACACAGCTAAGTAGGACTGTACTGTTGTGTGGAGTTTCTGTCAATTTAGAAGCCCACATGAGTACAAGGCTCCTGGTGGACACAGAAGCCATAACATGAGATTCTCACTCTGAGAAAGTGAGGACCCAATATCATTTTTGTCAGTAGCCTGCTGGGGAAATGCAAATCACCTTTGTCGTTTAATATTTATCTTCACTAGAAGACGCTATGCATGAGCTAAGTCCTTTTTCTAACAGGTTTGCTCCGGAAATGCCTGTCGGCAAAAGAAGTTTTATCCCTCGAAGGATAAAACTCAAAATTGAGAAGTCACAATGAAAAAGTGCATCAGAGCTTATGTATGTCTTCTGAAGTGTTAAGTAGGGCAGTAGCACAATGGTGGTACAGTTGCTGCTAGTGGGGTTGATGTGCAAATCATTTGAGCTGTATAAAATGACTTTATGCCTACAAAAATAGGCTTCTGTTTATCATTTGCATATTCAAAGACACAAAATAAATGAAGGCTGTTTTGCCAGCCTACTAGAACAATAGGAGGACAAAAATAATTTTCTGCTTAGTACAAGATTACAGCATTTTCTTCTTTTCATGTAAAATTTTCTCCTACAACAATCTCCCACTATTGCTATTACTAGTTACTAAGTGTAGTGTGCTTTTAAAACCTTGAAATTTATCAGAACTTTGACAGATACTCATTCTGATGCAGTATAATTTCTTACCTATTCTCAATCCATACACTCAGATAGGTATAACCTTGTTTTCCAAATGTGTGATCTGTGTTGGATACCACATGTTTCAATGGCAGGCTGCAAGAAGAAAATTCAGGTCACTCAGTAGTGATGCAGGCATATGCAAACCTATTAAAATAAAGAGAAAAACTCAAACAGCTACAAAGACTAATTCTGAAAAGACAGAAGAAAATACAGTGTGCAATGCTTTGTTTCATTTTAAGAATAAATGCACTGCAGATAAAACACTGTAAATAATTAGCTTTTTTGACAATCTGAAAATGCACCATTTCACAAGCTGTCTGTACTGTTGCACTTCAGATTAAGAACTGTATAGAAAAGTGGGAGAAGTGCAATGTATAGGACTCTCTCCTGAACCTCTTCAGGTATATCTTGGATTTTCAATTCTAGGGTTTAGAAAGGCACTGTTTTAAATTTGGTGCTTCATTGGGCTTTTTGCTGTTTTAGATTTCATGAAGTTACTAATGTTGCAGCTGGTAAGAGTGTCATTGAATTAGCTCAATTTGTTTCATACAAAAAATTCTTCTAATGACTTTTAAATATGGTTTATAAATGATTGCAAGTGCTAGCTTTCATCAATTTGTGTGAATGGAATGGAATGGAATGGAATGGAATGGAATGGAATAGAATAGAATAGAATAGAATAGAATAGAATAGAATAGAATAGAATAGAATAGAATAGAATAATTTCAGTTGGAAGGGATCTACAACGATCATCTAGTCCAACTGCCTGACCAATTCAGGGCTGAGCAAGTCAAAGCATGTTATTAAGGGCATTGTCCAAATGCCTCCTAAACACTGACAGGCTTGGGGCATCGACCACCTCTCTAGGAAGCCTGTCCCAGCGTTTGACCACTCTCTCGGTAAAGAAATGCTTCCTAATGGCCAGTCTAAACCTCCCTTAGCACAGCTTTGAACCATTCCCACGCATCCTATCAGTGGATATCAGGGCGAAATAATAGTTGAGTCTCTTTACTGTCAGAGTCACATTCAAAATGCTGTTGAAATTGCACAAACTTATGACAAAAGTTAGGGAGAAACAGCTAACACGAAGCCTCCTGAGCAGTCCTTTCTCTCCAGCATGGAGCTGGCTTTGTTGCAGCAGTAAGACTGCATCTCTGGTGTTCTCGTGCTAAGAATCGTGGTCCATTTTTCAGCCCTCATCAAAGGATGGAAACATGTATCTGCCCCCTGCTGTAAGACTAGATATATTTGCTGGAGATGCGTCAGAGGTCAGGAATATGGGAGATACAGTTCATCATCTTAAGTGTTCTTGTGGAGATAAAATTAAGCAGAGGTGTTTTAAGAGTCCTGAGAGCAGCATGACTTATGAAACTACTGTGAAAACAATGATTCTTTGGCCACTCCAGTGTGGAAAATGTCTGACTAGGAGGATATTTACATTTCTTACTCTCAGCAGAAGCCACGTTTGCTAGAAAGAGAATCTAATAAGTATGGAAAGAGCCTAAGGTGTGCTACTGAACATGCCAGTGACCAGGTTTCAGGAGAGTGTCTTAGCGATCAAAAAGAATTTCTGTTCCAATGGAAATGTGAAAGTTCTGGAAAAAAAACATTCCATTTTGAGGCATTGTTTCTATTCCAACAAAGGAGAAAATTCAAAATAATTTTGTCTGAAATCAGATACCTTATTTATTCATACAGCATTGAGCTTGAGACTTAAACTTACCTGTGGCACCCAGGAAGTCCTCCAAATTTCTCAGTTATTAGGGATTAATAATTAACAATTAATTAATAATAAGCAGCTGAATTACATTCTTGGACCTCGGAAGCATGAGACAGTGTTCCCACAGCCAGCTCTAGAAGTCTCTTCCAACCAGGATTTCCGTGATACTATGATGCTCTGCTCCAGATTCAGAAAGCCCAAGTTTGAGTCAGATCTCCTGAGGCTGATCAGCTCAGTAAGAGGAGCGGAAACCTTGGCTGATGTGTATATGAAGCTGTCCCAGATGAGCTGGCAGGAAACTAGGAAAAACTTAACACTCATGAAAGATTAATCAAAACCAGCCCTAAACAGGGGAATCCATATAGGTAACCCACACTTCATACAGGAAAATGAGCCACCCAAATCGTTAGTTGGTCCTGCAGTTCTGAAAATCCCTTACTAAAGCTCAGGTCTTTGGCTCCATCACAGACTCAGTCCACCACTCCAGGGAAGCGTGGTGGTCCAGGGCACCCTGCCCTAGTTCTCTTCCTATTCTCCCATTCCAGGAATGAGGGCGACTCCACCAAGGCCTGCTCTTATGTATTGTTTTTCTCCTAGTTTTGCAGTATATCTGCTCTGCTTCCATTAGCAGAGTATTGGGTAGCAGTCCAGCACAATAAGCACATCAGCATGGTGAAGCTGTGGTGGGAAGTGGTCAGGTGCTTCAGGCTCACTCTACTCAAGTTAAAGAATCTCCTGAAGGAAGACCTAAAGTAAATCTGGCCTCTGGGCACACCTTTACATCTCCATGATCTTGGTCTTAAGACAAAGCCATTCCTTCTCCTCTCTGTTGAGCTACAATTTGATTACCCAGCCAAGGTCAACTAATTACAATGGCAAGATGAGCTATTCAGACCATTGTATGTTCTGCACAATTCCCTTGCACTTTTAGGAGTACAGTGTATACATTTACCCCAAAGGAATGACAAGTAATATTATATGTAAGTACATGAGGCCATGTGACTGTTTCTCATTCACCTTTTATGGAGTGTTGATCATATAATTGCTCCACGTGCTGTGACTCATTTTTATAAATATGAAACCCAAACATGCATACAAGTGTGTGCAGAAACACATGCTTTAGTAATTGGAAAAAGGAATAGTAACTTTCTTTAAGAGGAATTTTATTTTTCTGTGTACCAGCAGAGTACTTAAATGCTTAGATATGGCACATAGCGGTCTTTTTATAATCTGTGTTTTTCCCTCTCTAATTCTCTGCATGAGACAGACACTAGTCAAAATAATAATTTCTATCTGGGTTTTAACCAGTTTAAAATGAAGTTGCTTTGTGACTTTCAAGACCACAACACCTGTGAAAAAGAACAAGTTGTTTCTCCAGGCAGCTCAAAGACATACAAAATTGCAGCATTTTATCTACAGTTTGTGTGAATAATCTATACAGTCAATTATATAAACATAATTTTATCCTTACAGACGTAGAATCTTAGTTGTCACTAATCTTGGGCAATTGAATGGATCATTTAGCAATCAGTGGAAATTAATGTGTTTATACATGCAAACATCAATTTTCTATCATTGCAAGTTTATGGAACATTAGTGAGATGTTTTTTAATAATAAATTTTGCAGTCTGTAAAAAATAAATGCATATATCACCATTACAAGGGAGCTGCAAGGAAGGGAATATCAAATGTATGACTACACTGCGTCATTCAGCTATCAATGATTAAACAACTACTCTGGTTCATAAGTTCTTCTTCTCACCCTTCAAATCCTACGCTATGCTAGCAGCTCCATTTGGGATCTGAGTTTCTTTATGGTAGCCGCTGCACAGTTTAAAGATCATCTTCTGGGGATAGCCGCCCAAAATGATGCACCAGCTAGAACAGGGTAAATGCGTGCTACCATCCTCTTTTACAGGGAGGAAATTAAGACACTGGAGATTAATTAACATAGCTGTGATCACACTGGAGTCTGTTGTAGAGCTAGGAATTAAATGATAGTTTTCTAAGTCCTACCACAGTGCTTTAATCACAAAACCATCCTTCCCATCAATTTCAGAGTCAGTGCTGTTAACAGGAATATTTGTAAAAGGGGAAGAAGGTGGTAGTGGGAGCTACTGGAGGATGCAGAGAGCAGGAGTCTTGTCATAACCATTGTGCACTGACTGTTTTAACTTTGCATTCCTACTCCTCTGCCAAAGAAGAAAGCAGCATACGTCAGCAATCAGTCAGTACTTTAAACAGGGATGAAGCATCTTGATGTTTCTCGTGTACTCCAACTGCTAGAATTCCTTTCTTCCTTGAATACCTCTGTACAGTATCAGTATAAAAAAAGTGCCGTTATCCCTCTAGAGGCTTGTACATTCTTGTCAGTGATCTGCAGACAGATGTTATGACTTCTACTTCTGGCCTTACCAACAATGTCTTTTCACCACAAAATATAGAAACAGTTCAAATAATGAGTGACTTAGTTATAGGAAATTTTGTTTGCCAAAGTAATAGAAATTCTAGAAGTTGTTCTTGATCGCTCCTTGGCATAAAGCTGAGTTGACAATGGAGCACCCCTCCACCTGCTGCATGTTGGCTTCGGGTAAGAGATGAAAATCTGTAGTTTGGCTAAAGACGTTTTACCAATTTTTAGTAATTTTTAGAATCTTAAGAAATCAAAAGCAATGATGCTGGGTGTATCCTTCTGTTGGATCACCTTTTCACAGTGTAAATCACCACTGTAAACCTGTACTGACACGAGGGAGGAGGGAGGGAGATCTGGCCTTTTGTATCAGAAGTGTGCTGAAACATGCTTTAGATGAGAAACAGGCTGCAAGAATGGGAGATGCTCTAAGTGTCAGAGTTTCCTCTTATTTGCTTACGCAGGAAGTTGTGAATACTTAGAGGTTAAGAGCGGGTGGTAGTTACAGAGCTGTGAACCTCACCTTTTTAATATATCTTATTTATACTCACTAAAAGATTAAGAAAAATAGACTACTTTCCCTACATAAGTAAAGCAAATGCCAAATCTTGTCATTGGTCAAATAAGAGAAGAGAGTGTGTTCTATTCTTTATTTTGATGCGGTCTATGAAGGAATTGTGTCAAGTGCTGTCAGCTCCATTGATGTCCATGAATTTGTGAGTAAGGCAGAACCAGTCACAGCAGACGTGGGTTACGGCCAAAGATCTCAAGCAGTTCAGAATTGCTGGACTGGGTGGTTTGTTATGGAAAGCCAATTCCTCCTTGCTTTCCTTCTGGGGAAATTCCTGTTCATGTCAGTGTGAGCACTCACATTAGCAAAATGTGCAGAATTTGGCACGCGATTAGAAAACAACATGGGAAACAACAACAGGCAGTGTCGCTTAGCAATGTTTCCTGAGTATAACTGGCGTTTCAGAGGCTTTTCTTCTCCTGTAAAATTGTTGTTAACCACTCACTTGATAGTATTGCAGCATTTAAATATTGATGAAAACAAATAATGCTGAACCAGAGCTTGGGGCTTAAAAAACACCCACATGCTGTAGATTAATGTGCTAACATAGCCTTTTCGTAACAATAGCTAGTGTCGCAAAGAGCATCTGAAATCAAATCTAAGCACTGGAGCCTCACTTACCACTGGTTTCTGCTGAAGGAATGGTCTTGTTTGCTCTGAAATGCCTGAATAAGCAGTCCCCGCACCAGACAAACTATTATCAGTGCAGACTGCAGCATTTGGCCCATAGATGTGAACATCATGAGTATCTGCCCTTGTATCCCTTTGTGTTGCACTGGCCCAAAATCTGAGATTACATCAGTTAACAAAAACAGAAAAAACTGAGAAAAAATGAAATTTCAGAGAAGTTGATAGGTGATCCATGATGACTGTCACGTATCTCAAGAGTTTCATAGGCACAGCGAAAATAAACTGTTGTGGTTATATAGCCTGTTTTTTCCCCCTAAGTCTTATCTGTGTTCATTGCTGTTTTACAGAGTTGGAGGGGAAGGGTTTAGAAATATGCCCAAACCTTATGTATTTACATCCCACTTCTCATTAAACTGTTCCAAAGACTAACTTACCTTGCTATGAGGAACATAAGCCTTTCTTTTAGGATGAATTTGTCTGGTCTTGGTAAATCTTTGCTTGACAAACTGTATTGTTTAATTTCTGTTCTGTCTATAGGCACTTATAAACTGGAAAAAAGTTACTTCTTAGGAACTAAATACATTCAGCTCCTTAAATCTGTCACCATGAAGAGCGTTTTCCAGACTTCATCATTCTGATGGATCTTCTCTGCATCCTTTCCAATTTATAAATGCTTCTTGAGTAGTAAACTTTTAGAGCAAGACATGTAATTCCAGCAGCAGCCATCCACCTGTCAAAGGAAACTGCAGTAAAGGCACACTGTACTTGCACTTGAGATTTCCACTCTTTATAGGCAATGATATTACACTAGTTTTGGCTACGCTATCACTGTGGGAAATTACAGGCAGCTGTTTGTCTAGGAGAAGGTACAAATGTTTTTCACTGATTCCCAGGTAAGACTTACCCCCTTTAAGTAAGAGTGTGCATTTTCTGAATGGAGATGTTCCGTTATCCATGCTGAAAAGTATACTGCTTCCCTACGTCTACCTCACTGAGCGATGCAGATCACTTTGTTACAGTAAACCATGCCTTTATTATTCACGAGTTCTGCAGCTGTAGTTGTTCAAGGTTTACGAGGAATGATTTCATGGGTTTTTTTCAGATAACTGAAAGAAAAAATTTAATAATATAATATAAAAAATTATCCTTGCATTAGAAACACCTGCCTTGCAAGGAGTTCTCACTTCTAATTACATTTTCAGATCTGCCAGTTAGCCGTTTTGTACACACATGTAATTTTATAGTGTTCTAATTCGCAGAACAAAGCCAGGGAGCTTACAGAAGTCTTTTAAACCAACACCTTTATCTCAGTCAGCCACAAACAGAATCTCTCTTTTTTTTCTTATCAAGTTAGCACGGTGATTTTTTTTTAAACCTTTTTGATTGGCGTTGCTTATATTATTTACTTTAACGGAATCTTGTAGCAGCCATTCTGTTTTCATGCTCAGGACTGATATCAGTCTGACAGGTCTGGAGTTCATTTACCACTTTTGCTCTTTTTCCCCCCACAGTCCTTTGAAAACTTCCTTGTTTCAAAACTCATCAGGAGTTAAACATCAGCCAACTGTTTTAAAACACTTGCTAGGAATTAAACCAGAACTCCCACTGCGAGCCAAAAATGAAGGCATGAGCCAAGGTGTGGATTCTATTTCTAACTATAATCACTGAGTTTTGTAACATCTGGTAAACAACTTAGGGGAAACCTGTTCCCGCTTTATACCCTGTGTTCATACTTGGGCCATAATGTTCTGTCTTAGACCTGAAAATAACCTTCTGTTTTAGGAGGCAGCTGTGGAATCAGTCTAAGGTGTTTGCCAGCTCTTCTTACTATTTAAGATAAAGATAAGTAGAACTGAAAGGCACTAGATAAAAAAAAGGGGGGAGGGTAGTTTGTTTCATTCTGATTGACCAATATAATCAGCTAAACTGCTTCTACTACGTCGAGTAAGTTTGTGTCTGCTCATTTTGTACACGGGCCTTTCACACAGCAGCAAAGGAGAGACAAGATGTTTTAGTAACTGGCAAGCAACAAGAACTGCCAGGAAAACAGAGTGGGGGCTATGGTATCTGAATCTTCCTGTGTTTTTCAAAGGACCAGATTTCCACTAGATCTTTTATTTTCTGTACTTTTGTTGCATTGACAAGTACCAGATACCAGCACAAGTACCAGTGAAATTGTACAATAGCACTGATAAATTAACACCTGCCACAGTAGGAAGGATGATAAATTAACAAATAAATGAGCTTAACAGAAAGGCTGTTGAATACATTTGCCTAAATAACTGCTGCACTGGCCATACCACATGATTCTATTCCCCGGGAAGCAGCAAAGAGGTAGTCAAGAGATACTGGCTGTTGCAGGAATAAAAATAGTCACGTCCTGTAAGAGGATTCAGGTGACACACTGAATCATTGTCGTAACCTGCTGAAGCCAGGGCAATCATGATGTGTTTCTATAGGTGAAACCTTGCCCTCCCCCAATTAATTATTCCCAGTTATGGTTTTAACCATAAACTACAGCCAGTTCTTAAACACTTCAGCTAGGACATGAGATCAGAAGGCAAGTCAGAAGGGATGTCAAATTTTTGCTTTTCTAAAAGGAAGAGAAAAACCCCCAAACACCTATCATTTGGGATACAAAATTTGCATGTTATTTTCTTTTTCATTCTTGGTCATTGCTAGTTGTTTTCAAAAAGTATTTGGAGAAAGGCAGAATGGGCGGGTGATCTTTTACTGCTGATGTCGCTCCTGCCGATGAGCAGTCTGTGTGGCTGGGCCAGGCTGCTCGGTGTGGCACAGTCACAGCTGGCTTTCAAACAGAATTGTAAAGAGTAAATGTGAAAGCCAACAATGACATGAAAACCTAAGAATGACTTTCGCTCTTAGCCCCTTCATTCACACATCTGGGGAGCATGCCGGGTCACCACGGGGTGAGGTCAGTTTAGGAAGAGAAGTGTAGGAGGGGAGAGGCTTAGAAAGGAAGCAACCTGGAGCGTTGCTGGCAGCTGATGGGCGCGGGGAGCAGGTGAGACTCTGCAGCCCTGGAATCACGAGAAGGGGCATAGGGAAAAACGTGACTGAGCAAAAATAGTAGCGAGAAGAGAGAAACTGGAGAGAGCAGGGTTAGAAGGTGGTAAGGCAAGTAAATCCCTTAGCAGACATGTCAGCAAACCGGGATGTGCTGCAGGACCCCTCAGTGCGCCTCACGTGGCTGAGGCACACACAAAACCTGACAGTCTGGGCAATGAAACCTGGCGTCTGTTAGGGAAGAGGAAGGAGAGTTGCTATGAGACATTCTGGCTCAGGAGCTTTTGCTAACTACTCAAAACATAAAACTATAATGCAGTGGAATAGTACTTATTGAACAGGCTTAATGACATGTGGCATATTTATAACCCGTATTTACAGTAAAAATATCAGTGAAATACTAGACAAAGTCTGTTTAAAACCTGTGGCTCTTTGACCTGGAACATTTTATTTTCTTGTCCTTGGCAAGGCTTGGTGAAGGCCCAGCCATGCCTCGGGTAGACAGTTGTTGTCCTGCTTCACCTGTACACAGACAGACAGCACATGCAGAAGAGCGGAGAGGCATGGATGTCACTTTTTCCCAAGGCCTCAGTATCATTCGCACTGCCATGAAAGAAGCCAGGTATCCTGACTGGTGGTACTGTTGCACAGACACTACGGCAAGCTGCCTTGTCTGTTGTTTTTCATATGACTGCAGAATGCAAAGTCTTTAATCAGAATTGGGGAGTACTTTGATTGGGCACTGTACAAACCTAGATAAAAGAAGAAGGTATTAATCTCTGCATGAATGCGATTGAGCAAGTACATTTTGTTATTTGTTCCAGTGAGTTGTATAATCCTGCTTCCCAGTCATCCAAATGGGATTTAGCATTGTCAACATGTTTTTCTTAATAGGATGATGCTATGAACACATGTCCATGCAAGACTAGAAAGCCAGATTACATGCCTCGGGAGACTCTATATCAATTTTAGCTGTTAGTGAAATCTGTTATTTTCAATAACTAGGCCACAGCCTTGAGGCCACCTTACAGGGGAATTATCAAGAGATGGTGTGCCCCATCACAAACTTTGGAGGAGCCTACCGTTCAGTGCAGTATCTAAGTGTTGTTTGGGTTTTGTTTTTTTTTTTTTAAAAAGTCTCAGCTATTCCTTTCCTGAAAGAAATATTACTTTAAGACTAACTGAAACCCTGTAACCCTTCTGCTAATTCCGAAATGTGCAATACTAAATTCAGGTCGACGCATCTCCCCCCTCAAAAGAATATCTGCAATAAGTGCTGCTTTGCCAGGTTTCAAGCATTATTCTGCCACATTACTAGTGAGACATGCTGCAACTACATCACTTCAGAGGAGGAGAAGTTGCTTCTCATTAGCAAAAAATTTGCAGCACATTGTGAGCGTAAGTTCTAGTACATTGCCACAATAGCAGTTATTGCTAATCAAGAACCAGTTGTGCATTTTGTCAGGAATAAGTCAATATTATTCACAGTAAGATCACACAGCCAAAAGTCACATTTCACCAGCCCACCTGAAGCCTTGCTAGCCTTCTAGAATTGCCTGTTTGTGGAGTCTCTGCAGCTGCAGCCAGAGGGGAAGGAGCAGAGCACACCTCTCTGCAGGCCTGCCTGGCAGTACTGGCGCGTGCCACCATGTGCGAGAGCTCCACAGGGCAAGGAAATTCTGACAGAGCTGCATTTTCAACCCCAAAGAGCCATATGCAGTTTGCAGGACCTCAGTGGATCCCACTTTACTGATACTTTGTGTGTGAATCCTTAGTTTCAGCTAGAACCGCTGCAGCTATGATTTTTTAAACACCATCTACAAAGAGAAAGGCGTTGTTGCACATCACAATTCATATCCGTTTTCTCAGAGCTATGCTTGGAAGGAACACGGCAGGTAAAAAGGGTTGAAAATTTTGGTCACGCATCATTCGTGTTTGCATTGCTAAACGTAAGGTTCTGACAAAAAACGGTGAATTGTCAGAGGCTTTGCATTATCCATGAATATGCCCCTGTGGGCCTCTGTGGTCTTGGGTAACTCATATCCCTTTCTTATTCCTATGTATTATTCTTATTGTTTTATAATACTTAATATATAATACATCAAAATATATATTATGAAATATAATAACAATGCTTATTATAAGAATAAATACTCTTATTCCTACTCTCACTTGCATATTTTCAGTGATATTTGAAGATCCAAAGGACTAGGTCTGTTTCTGTCCTCTTTGTGTACGGGGTGCTAGCAGAAGTGTCACCCTACTCTTTTCAGCCTGCATTTGACTGATACAGAAAGCACACTTTCTCGGCATTAGTCTGCACAGACCAGTGGCAACCTAACTTTGGTCACTCAACTCTTAGTACATAGACTTGAATCCTTACTTGATTGCCTCAGCTTTTCTTCTGCTTTGACCTGCCTCAGCTCCTGTCTAGGGTAGGGGAAAGAGTGGGCAGAATGTGGAAACAAAATGTTGCCATACTCTTATCCCTCCAGTAGCTCATTACTTACCGTGTGAGTGCATTTATTGCATTTATTTCAAATTCAGACATGTGCTGAGCCTGCAAGCAGCAAGCGCCAACTGTAAAAAGTAGAGTGATTGTCTTCTCTGTCTGCTACTTGGTATTAAGAGGAGGAGACAGAATAGTCTTTAGTAGCAAAAAGAAGAATGAAGAGTAATACTCTATGACTTGACCATTGATTAAACTGGAAAGGGTTGTGTTTACATATTTACATGTACAGACAAGGATCAGCAGAAAAGAGACAGACTAATTCAAGCCCTTGAGAAATATAAGAAGGATCTTGTACATGGTCTTCCTGCCTCACCATTCAACTCCAGAAGTGTTTCTCCAAGCCAGCAGAAGGTATGTGATATTCTGACAGCGTAGGACCTGTCACACAGGTCATACTGAGTCACATGAAAGAGACCAGTTTCCCCTTAGTTAGCTGTACTCTGAAGTGCTGGGGTGTGCCCGTAACACAGCAGTTAAGTGCAGGTTTATTCAGCGTGGCTGTTTACAGTGTAGTCAAACACAGGGAATATTTGACTCCTGGTTCTGCCAACTGGCAGCTATCCTCTCATCTAACTGTTGCTATCCCTACATGGCCTACAATGACAGGTACCCATGTCATAACTACATGAACATGACTAAAATGTGTCCCTGCACTGACAGCGTGAATGTGCACATGCCACTCAAAGCCACACTCATTCTTTTTGCTCCTTTGGCAAACGGAATTAGAATTTTTAACAAAGTATTACATGGGTGCCCAGAAAAAAAAAAAATGAGTGAATGTATTGAAATAATTTGCTGATGTGTGTGACAAGATTCTTATTAGGATAATTTCCGTACACAATATTTTCAAGAGAACTAAATCCCAACTATTTTCTTAGTATTCCCACTGAATGCAATGCAAAAACTTTACATTGTTTTACAGTATCCTCTGAATTTCAGAATGGTATTTACTGGTAAAAGCAAGACCCTAAAGTAATTAATCCTAATTCTATATATTCTGCCAGATACCAGAAACTGTACAACCTCATGCTAGTGTGAGTAGGCCTCTTCTTCACCAAATTCTGCCAGTAGACCTCACCTCAATAGACAAAGTCTTGCAAAACATTTCATTCTGCCATAGTCCAGAGTCTCTCTGGGGCAAAAATTCCTCAGCAGACTATATTTAGATTGTAAAACTTTCTATTTATTGAAAATTATAGTGGGTTTACCACTAGATTACCAATGATGCTGTTTATAAAAAATGTCATCCAATTCAAACATCCACATTATTTTGATTTGTAAAATCTTGCGCCCACAGAGATAAATAGCAAAATGACAGGCCACAGTTTCACCTATGGCATTTATGAGGATAACAGTGGTTCTGTTTGACTTCAAACTCATGAGATGGAGTCATGCTCACACCTGCATGGGCACACAAGGAGAGAGACTAGAAGATGCCGTTGAAGAAGGGCTGTAAGATTGCTATTGAGACATCAGTTCCATAAATGAGACTGCACAACCTCCAAGGAAGAAAAAAATGTCCTGTTCTCCCTCTGTGGGCCCTGGCAAGAAAAATGGAATTTCTGTAATTTCCCAAGACTACTTGTCATTAGCAACCTCAACCTTGTAAAGAGAAGGAAGGAAAAAGAAACTAGAAGAGGGACTCATTAACTAGCTCTAGCACAGTGGCAGGGTGGCTTTACTCCTAATTGCAGTTCCCAAAACGCGGCAAGTCATTTAGACCACTTGAGACAGTTTGAAAACAGTTTCTTAAAATTTGTCCTGTGTGAATCAATTTGTAGGAGACACTGTTTTCAGCAAATTGCTTTTGTGATTTTTCTATCAGTTATTTTGTTCTTTAACTTACAGGCAAGGTGGTCACTGTTGGAAAACGGTCACCTATATTTGATGTCTGGTCAGAACAACTGTTCCAGGACAAAGAGAGAGCAGCGCCCCTCTGTATCTTTTCAGAAGCTGACTTCAAGGACTCTGATGCCAGCTCCTACTGCAAGAAAGACTATCCAAAATACTGCTCAGCATGCTTTGTCTCAGACTCCTGTTCACAATTCTAGTATAAACAGATCACCTGCTTCACCACTTCCGCAGACTCGCATGCATTTAGGCAGTCACAACAGGAAGAAGGCATTTCAAAACTCTTTCAATAAAACATACTCTGGGGACCTCCTTGACAAACATTCAATTTACTTCACAGAAAAGAAGCAGTGTTTTACCCCTCAAATCCTAAAGACATCACACCAATCTTTTCTTGTAAAACATAGGTATTATAATCCTCCTCCCAAAAAAAAGAGCTCCTCCCCTGGCAGACCATCACTTAAATCCGCAGATGTCAATAATGAAAAGAAAAGAGAGTTGCACAGGTACTTACTCTGTTTATACATCAGTGCTAAAAGTTAAGTAATTTTCCTTTCAAACACACCATTTTAAGCATAACTGGTTTTCACTGTGCTTTTAATCTTTCAGATTTTTAGAAGATGCACATATGAGACCACATTCAGATCACTTTTCTCAACAGCCAGTTGAGGTTGGTATACCCAGTTTGTTACAAAGAAAAGGAATGGAGCCCACTGTTCATACACGAAAGTTGTCCTGGTTGTGTGGAAATGAGATGGATAATGGAATCGTTGGCTTTGGCGAATATATGTTAAGAGCAAAACCAAAAAATTAAATCGTCTTGTGAGAAGTCACTAAGATTGCAGTTGAGAAATCTAGCATGTGTGGCTAGATAAGGTCAACAGACTTCTGTGAATAAAATAGGAACAGCTAAAGTAACTGTTCTTGGAGAAACGCCACTGAGGCATTAAGTGATGTGAAATACAGTATATTCCAACACAAATCTGTTTTTCTGAAAGCAGAGCTTTTTCCTACTTGACTGACATCTTAACGTTTCAAGCAGTCATTTCAGCTTTTGATTGATTTACAGCCTTTCACTCCATCCAAATAATAACTTGGAGCCCGGAAACATCCAGGCAAAGTGCTAATCACTCAGCCTATGGTCAGTACTGCAGTATGCTATACAAGACTTTGTCTGGAAGTTGCACTCCATTAGTCATCTGGATTTTTAAGATGAATAGAGGATTAATTTAGTAAATTTTAGTGCTCTTAAAAATAAGGGATGCTTAACAGTAGCCAAAACCATACATGATAGAGAGGTTTTGTAACATTCCTTGGCCTGCTCATCCCTTTACAGAATCAGTGTTGAATTTCTATACAGCTCAGCCAAGGCACCACAGGCACAATATGTCCTAGCCTTATACTAGCTGGGACTATTCCGTTCCTTGTTCCAAGCACCAAAACCTTCATTTTACAACCTTATCAAGAGAAGCTCCTATTCCCATTTGATAATCCACAGCAAAAGATAATTTCAATATCAGTCTGGTTTTCTAAGTCTTCTTTCAAAGATACAAATGTATTTTGCACGTCCTTTTAAAGAAAAAGCTATGTTATTTGAATGAGGTCTGCAAATATTTTCTATTTTGTTAGAACCTCTGATTTCCTTTATAGAGTTTGCATCATTTTTCTCAGGTTATAAAAGCTTGTTTCCATTTCTGCTAACACAAACCTACCTAATAATAATACTTTTTCTTTATTTATATGAGTGATTGACACTGAAGACATTTATTTCACGTGAGCTGGCCTGTTACTTCAGTATGATGTTGTTGTGATTTTGATATGTTATGAAATCAGATCATTTTCCCCTGCTGCTCTGAATGGAAATATAAAATGTTAATACAAAGATAATAAAATTAAAAAAAAAAAAATCTACTTTTCCTCTTTACTTGTTTGTGGCAGAACCATGACTTATGGATTCCCATTTCTGAAATGCCACTTTCTCCAGGATCACAACTTGAAGAAAAGTAAGTTAAATATTTGTTTGTCCCTTTTAACTCTTTCTAAGTTTTATATCAAAATATTTAAGTAGGAACCTAGTGGAAAACTGAAAATGTGGCACAAGAGCCAATTACCAATGGCTGTCTGTGGTGAGTGGAAAGGACACTGTTAGGAATACAGGATTCAGCTACTTGCTTGGGAAGTGTGGGATCAGAAAGTTGGAACAGATTTTCCAAGTCATGCCACCCCGTCCCCTCTTACTGTAGGCAACCTAAATATGTTAAGAATAAATAAATAATAAATACATAATTTTAATAACAATTTATCTTCTGATACCTACACTTTGAGCATTAGAACTATTTTTTTAACTGGTTATTCACAAAAGGCATAGATATTCTTGATTAAGTAAATTAATGGATTAAATTAATGGTTAAAGTAATTAGGGAGTCAACCAACAGAGCTGTGAAAATCAGTCATTTAAAAAAGTATAAACCTGGATAGTAAAAAAATGCAGACTAGTAAATAGATTCATCACTTTTGAATATGATGGCAAAATTCTTGATTTGAGTTAGTTTAATTACTCTAAAACTGCTACCTCTTTGGATGGTATTGTAAACCTTATTTGTATTCAGTGTATGTTAAAGAAAGATGCTGACAGCTTGTGTATTTTTATAGAGAAGAAAAGTATCTTCGTTTTCTTCAAGATCTTACAAATGATATTTTGATTAGAAGTTGTTATCACAAAGAGTAAGTGCTTTGCATTTCTTATTTATTCCTTTGAGTAACAAATTTTTGACCAATTATTCAATCAGTGTAAAGAATTGGTGGGTTTGATGAGATTAAAGTGAAACTTGAAATCAGTTTAATTTGATGAATACTTTTGTGACTGCACTTTATACGAGTCAGGATTTAAACTGAGTGGCTGAACAGAAAACGTTTTCAGCCAGCCTCGTATTTCCCAGTGACTTCTAGGAGAAACATGGAAAACATTATGTTCTCTAACCCTGTTCTCAAGCTCATTCCCTTACACAGTATGGTGATAGACATTATTGTTACAACAGTTTAATTCCAGTTCCCAGTCAATCCTGAGCTAGCAAGATATGGAGCTGCAATGAGTCTTCTCCAGCAAAGTGCATCACAGCAAAAGATTTTATATTTAGAGTTCTTTCTCCCTCATATAAGAGCAAAATAAATAAATACAATAATTGCTTTCTTTAGGATGTATGTGCTATCGAGCTAATGATCCACACATGAAGGCTAGAACCAAATGCACCCAGTGCTGCTGGTGTCTAACTGCAGCATCCTTTTCTGGTTTCATGTTCTGTATGTGGCATCTGTCACACGCACGCACACACACACCACCTCACAGTCCCATTTCTAAGAGAAATCTGTCACATTTCTAATATCTATAAAGCTGTAATAAACCATAGGTCTGTTTGTAGGCCTGCTAAAAGCAGCAAAGTGTTCTCCTTTTCTATGCCATTTCCTGGCCTGCATCTTAAACGGGAGAAACTCTTCCTTTGATAGAGGATTTAACCCCAGTGCTTAAGATTTCAATCTTTGTCAAGTGATGTGCTTTGATGCTGAAGAGGTGCTAACCCCCTGAAATCAATCAAACTCAGTCTGACACCAAACCAAGATATTTACCTTTCAGTCTAGAAGATTTCAGTTAAAATCCCTAAGGCTCTTAAATAGCTTTTTTTGAGCAGCTGTTAACACAAGTAGTTAGTTTGTTTTCTGAGCAATTAGTTAAAGGTAAGACTTCTCTTCCTTCCTTCTAGGTATAGCAGTTTTCAGACAAACTTCAAGGCCCAAATTAGAAGTGAATTTTCTGGTTACACTGGGAGGAACAGTAGTAGATTTGAAAAACACCGACTCGCCATACATTGAAAAGGTTGCTAAGCATCATGCCTGCCCATAAATACAGTTAAAAAGAAGATAACATTAAAATAAAATAAAACCTCAAAAAGCTATTGTGTGTCGGCCTCCTTATTAACAGGAGGATTAGTATCCTTCAGAAAATAAGTTTTTTCTCTATAGATAGTGAAAACTGAACGAGATAATGCAAACTTGTACCTGTATGATGTGACAGAAGCAGGGGTCGTGTGTGTGCTGCACATTGAGCCCAACTCAGAACACTGTGGGGCACCACGGTGTCCGTGCTCAGGCTTGGAGGGCGAAAGGACCGCTCTGTTGACTTTAGATGGAGGTTGTTTAGATGCTGTGCACTCTTCCCTCGAAAATAAAGGTTACTAAAAATACATGAAAAATCATCCATTGTTTTCTTGGGTAGTCTCTAATAACAGAACTTAATTTCTCTGCAGAATAAAACTGAACAATCAATAGTGACCTTTCACTTTAAATCAGAAGTTGAATTTCCGAATAGATTTTGTGACAGACCTGAAAAGACACAACTAATGGCCTTAGCTAACCTACTGCAGGATTAATATGATAGACACATATTTTTAAATCTCCATGTATTTAGACCAGTTTCTCTACAGATAAAATAGTAAATGCCCTCCCAATTCAAATATACAGTATACAACAAAAACAGCTGTGCTGAGCCCTCCAGCTCATTGCAGATATTTTCATTTTTTGTGGTTGCCTGAAAATGCAACCATTGGATTAGATTTAACTGAGTTACGACTGTAAAACTTGGACACCTAATTTCCCCAGTCAGTTAGGTCTTTATTTTTACCGACGCTCATCACCATGAGCACATCTTTTTCTTGTAGCTGGTTATAGCTATCAAAAAAAATATTGAGAGCACTTTCTGAAAGCATCTCTCTTTGCCTAGTACACCTATTTAACAAAACTACGACCATGAAAGTTCAACCTTTAGTGTTTCCCTTAAAAGTTACTGAAAAGGAGGCCCCAAACCAAGGAGACCGTGCAAATGACCTTTAGAGGTCTAAAACGTGTTGGCTAGAGGCCGTTCAAAAGTCCTCTTTGAGTAACGCAGTATCCTGGACAAAGGAATGACAGCTATAAATGAACCGAGGAAGCTGCTTGCAGCACTGCCAAGCACCTCAGTACCCTCAGCAGTTTCACCCAGTTAACATGGTGGGACAGTACTTGGCAGTAGCAACAGAGAGACTCAGGCCCCACCAAAATACAGGGGGGGACTACTATGTTGCGATGGAGAACACCAATAATCTTCTATTTCTATTAGAAGTGGAAGAAGAAATTGGAATTATATACACAAAAGACTGTCCCTGGCACAGCTCCTGCCAAACTGCATGCACTTGGAATGAGAATATTCAACAACCTTAAAATGTTTCAGATTTTTTTTTTTTTAAATCCATTTACAGGTACAGTAGGGACAGGGAGGGGATGGAGCAAAAGCGAAAAGTTGGGATGCACTTCAAGTGATCTGAAAGACAGGCTGAGTGGTATTTTTATTTGGGAGTATATGGTCTTTGAAGAGTCTTTTTTTTTTTTTTGCACTGATGTTCCTTTTTATTCTTTTTTTTAAGGGCATTAGAAGATGTATTTCAAATGCACATTAAAAGTAAGAGGCATAACCTTGATGAGGTGAGCAAAAAACGTCTATTATTAAATACTCTGTCACCTCCAGTAGAAATGTTGTATATCAATGCTGAGGAACAATTTATGGCAGATCGACCGCTATACAATTTAAACACAAGGCGAGGAGAAAGTACTTCTACAAACGCAGCAGGAAGGGTGTTTTCCATGGAGGACTGGTAAAGAGAGATTTTTCTGTAAGTTTTTGTGTATTACTCTAATAAGGTTTCTAAAAGACAGATAACGCACTTAGCGTGCAGAATGGCTTTAATTACATAAAACCTGTTTACGAAGACTGTTTGTTGCTGCACTTTTTTGCTGTGACTGCTATTTTCTGGAGTAGAACAGCAAGAGAGACTTGTAGGCTGTGACTACATTCAGTAAGAAGACCTTGTTTTTTAATAGCTTGCTTTTAGGAGTTTGGTCACCAGAGCAGAATATAAAACTGTAAGTTGAACATTAAGGTTCCCCATGTGGTGCCTACTGAGGAATATACACCTCAAAATGCTTATCTGAAAATCTCACACGCTGAGAGGGAAGCTGCCTATGGAGAGACAATAGGAAATGCCAGGCACGAATACAGCCACAGTCCTATCTCTCTCCTCTGCAAGTCTGACATCTTATCTAGGAAGAGCGAAAGCATATCTACCTATTTTAATCCAGATTTTAGAGCCCTCTCCTGAGAGCAGGGCTTATAACTGCTCTTTGAAAAATCTGAAAGAACACACTGTTTTCCTTTTTAAAGTCATTCACAGAGAAGATGGTTAGTGTTGTCATTGTTATCTTTGCTGTTATCCCAGATTGGTTGAAGCATTTGGCCATGAAATGGGGGAGGCAGATTCCAATGCCTTCCCCAGACTGGGGAGGCCCAAATTGAACACCACACCTCATGAGCAGATGACTCAACTGGACTTTTAAAGTTCCTCTAGGTTAGATAATAGGAGCAAAATGGGAGGTTGCAACACTCACTTAAAAGCCAGTAGGTTTTCCTCCTTCCCAATAAGTGCAAAATATAAATTCTTTCTTCTTTACAGTCTCTGTATTAAAGGAAAAAAAAACATTCCTAAGGGCCTGGAGCAGAACTCTGAGCTCCACAGAGGGTGCAAGAGTTGAGCCACAGTCTTGCACCTGCATTGCCTGCCAACTGCTTCTCAGAGGGTCCCTGCCCAGTGCACAGGGCCTGGGTCACGGGGCTCTCTTGTCCCACACTTCTCCCATGTCCTGCAAGGAGTGAGGCTGCTAGTTCTAGCCTTGAGAGGGATTTGATGTTCAAGTCCTCCTCTAGATCTGATGTTAAGGGCCCCTATACAAAAAGGCATTTTGTTCGGTCTGACGATCCAGAGGATTCATGGTCAGGGGTTTGGACTTTGCATTTTAAAGCTCGTATTGCTACAGCAGATTCAGGTGGGACCATTTCTGAGGTACTGGCATAGTGGGGTTTTTAAATGGGCTACCTTTGCTTATTTGTTTCTGCAAATTTGTAATGCTGCCATTTAGTATTGTACTTTCTTCAACACTTGGCATGTGGGAGTTACACATATGCTTTGCACGATGAATAAATAACAATCAAAGGAATTATAAAATAATTGGAAGGCAGAAGGTTATTTTGTCTTTCAAAGTGCCACAATTAGGAGAGACACAGTGGTTTGGCATCCCTTTAGATGCTGGTCTGAGTGACAGTCAGTAGGTAGCAAGCATTTGAGGAACGATCTGAGCTGAAATTAGTGAATTTTAAGTCAGTTTCGTGAAAAAAAAAAAAATCAGCCACAGAATCTCAATTTGAGAGGATATGCAATTTCCATCTGACTAGAGGATGCCGAGCATATTTTTAAGATGAACTCCTGCAAGGGTCTGAGTGCCTTAGAGATAGAGCTGAGAATCCTTTAATAGGAGACTGAAGGTACTTGATTCCTTCTTCCAGAAGGCTCCCAGCACTTCCAGAAGGATGAATTTGTAAATAGTAGTGGATTTTGACTATATCCTGTTGTGACATGTTTGATATCTAGCAATGTATTGTTCTGCACCTGAGTAGAGCTTAAGCCTGGTGTTTTCTTCTGCAAAAATACTGACTGAAGACTTTGAAGAAACTCAGAAAAGACAAATAAAATTAATTATCAGAGAACAGATTTAAAGGATTTTTTCAAACCACCTATTTGCATGTTTAGTCATGCAACGATGAAAAGAAAAAGACCAAACTGCCTCTATATATTAAAAGGATGTAACATGCGCAGGAGAAAGAATCATTCTTTGGAAAGATTAAATGAGAAATGTAAGCATAACCTACACCAAAAGCAGCTTGTGGGCAATGACGTTTATTAGAACAAGCACAGTTCCCACAAGAGAATTAATGGAAGCTGAACTGCTTTGAGACTTCTAAAAGTAAATTGGCCAGTGGATGGAAAGGAATTCCATAGTGGGTGGACTTTTTGTCCTGCAAAAATATATTTCTCGTTTAGTTTCTTGTCTTCAAACCAAACTCTTTTTATTCACTATCACTGTTTTCTGGACCAGACAGACAAAATAAGAAGATGGAAACATTTGTCAAGGTCTTTGCAGTGGCTTTTTTTTACCCATGCTGGGTACCTGCCAACTTGTTATTTGGGTACTTGCTTCCCTGGGCTCTGCTCTTTTCTATACTTGCTATACAAAACCAACGCCCCTCTCCAAGTTCCTGCTGGCACTTACTCCAGCACAGTGTCTGAGATCTGTTCCCTAAAACAGCAGGTCTACTGCCAGTTCGTGCATTGTGAGGATGCTTAAACCCATCCAACTGCATTGCCTGACCCACCATCCACGTTTGGCCGTGCATCAGCCAAGCAATCCCCACCGCTTACCAGGCAACTTGTGGCTGTAGTACCTGTAAGCTTCTTCCCCAGCTTTGAGAAAGAGAGTAGCACCATCACTTTTCCAGGGAGAAGAATATGCGCTCAATGGGATGTTACATGGGGACTGAGAAGTAGAAGAAAGCAATTAATTGCTTAAAAAAGAAAAAAAGATGGTAACTGCATATTAGGGAAGGAGAGAGTGAAGAAAGAGTATAAGAAAAACATACATGGAGGAAAGGACACTGACTCAAAGACAAGAGCCTTTGAAAATGACTAACACCTTTCCCCTTGCTGTTATTCTCTATGTACCTACATGGCATAGCTCTTGATGTAAAGTGGGGGCACAGAGGGCAGTTCTTTCACTGGACTCCAGCCCAAGGCAATTTTCAATCTGGTTCATCAAGGTATGTCTGAGGAGCAATTTTCTTTGCTTTAGGACATGCAGTTTCAAATAGTGTGCCCAGGAGAAAGCATGCACCACTCCTCCCACCAAGATTTATTTCTGCTGTTCACACTGTTTTACTACTTCTGCAGACTGCATTCTGTGGTCTGCTTAGAAGTCTTCATCTGAGGGTGCTCTTCACCTACCCAGCCCTGGAGGTTCAAGCATTCCTTTATGTTTTAGAACTATAATTTTTTTAGCACACTTATTGAGAAACTGCAGAGTTTTTCTAACAAATTTTCATGGAGTGAACAGGTTCCCCCATTTTCTGTAGTAATGAAATGGTTTCTACTCAGGAAAGCTTGTAAAAGTTTTTTTATCTAGCCACTTGCTCAAAACCAACATCAGGCAGTTTTATACCTTTAGAAGTGCAAGGATGATGTTTCAGCTGCAAAATAGTGGTCTCAAAACCTGATCCATACTCAGATACAATTCAAGAAGCCATCAATTCCATGAAAAAAATATTTCCTTATAAAGAAAAAAATGCTGGTTCTTGCTAAAAGGTACAGGTAAAAGAGTAGGTGTTAGAATTCAGGAGAGTGGAAAAAACATCACTCCTGGGCTTGAAATAGCCACTGAAATGGGTCTGTAAGTGCATCATTTCAGGAAACTGATGGGAAACTAACACAACACCTGCAGGGGTGCGGGATCTGGTGCCTATCTGTCTTCCAGTGAGCAAAGCGTTCCAAGTAACTTATTTCCTGGAATTTTATCATATAAAGCCAAAAGCTCCTGAAGACACAAAGTAGTATCTTACACTTGTTTTATGCCTTTGCTTTTAGGAGGAGAATAAAGTGTTTGTTCTGAAAAAAATGCAGTGTAAAGACACCAAAAGATTTACCTCAGGTGAGGAGGAGGTGGAAGACAGCTGATAAATGGCATCCCGCAGTGTTACCAAACATTTCAGGACAGCAACACGGAACAGCATAGGCAGCTGAACGCCATGGTGGTGTGGAAGCTGAAAGGCCATCTTACTCAACCAATTAAAATTATTTTCTTTCATTACTGTGTGAGTATAGGTCAGTGATAAGACCTGGCAGGAAGTGTCACAGGGTCTTTCATAGCGGGTAGTTGAAAGGTCTATTTTTACATTTCTAAAGCAAAAAATAAAAAAAAAAAAATCCTTTTTTATGTACCACACCCCAGCACTATCCTGAGTCACACTGAAGCAGAAACAGGAGAAAGCCACCTCCGCTTAATTCCTGGCACTATCTCCTTCATGTTCTTTGCTCTTCCCTTCTTCAAGTGCCATACCCTTTCTGCTTTAGTCCATCACGTCTCATGGGATTGCCTTAGGAGGAGATATATCAGCAGAAGAGTGTGGTTCAGGATGCTAATGCAATAATTACTGGCTTAATCATCAAAGTGAATAAGCAATTTACCAACAGTCCCTTTCAGCACTATGCATTGTTACCATTTAAATACAGATTTTTGTAATGCACCATAATTAGATACTGCACATGGGAAAGTTTTAAAAGTAAACCAGTAAAAATGAAAATGACTGCTCTGAGATGAGCACAGGACCCAAGTTTATTCTTCTCACAACAGAAAATGTCAGTGATGTGGTATGTGGAAACTTGCTTCCAAACCAGTACTGACCCAGTGGCCTCATTGCAGGCAGAAGGGAAAATGTCCTGTGAAACAAGGTCTCTTCTACATGGGACTTAAAGTAGGAATCTTCTATTTTGGTGAAGTGGCATGGCTAATATTTTTAGAGATTCCAGCTTGAATAGCTTAATTTCAATTCCTTAAATTTCTTCTGAAGGTTCAACTGGATACACTCATTTCAGTGCCTGCTCTGGCAGTATATACTGTATAGCTAAGTAAACTGAAATGTTACTCCACTTCTTCCCATTTCATATGCACAGTCAACTGTGTGCATGCAGCAGCAAATACTGTTTTCTTCAAGTACACACTATTTATCTATGTAAACCAGGGTTTCCATACACAGAGGCAATTGGAATATATAAACAGAGGAGTATCACTAAACATGGTCCATCTCACAACCACAGGACATGCATACAATAGAATCTTCGCACCTGAGTAGCTGACAGCTTTCATTACTTTAGCCACTGAAACCAAGCCTAACCCAGGCCATGCTTTAGTTATATGTCAGCAAGATCTAGAGGGGAAAAGAGAGGAAAAGGTGAAACTCACATAGTTAAAACACAGGATCAAATCTGCTGGCTCAGCACTATGCAGGTATGGCCACAAGCGCTCTCAGTCCTCAGCCTTTCATAGCCTTGACCACCATAATGGATTTTTCCCTTTTGTTGAAGGTTCACTTTAGCAGTCAACTCAGCAAAACAGAACACATAAGATATAAAATTACCTTATAATATTTACAGAGAACAGCTTTGTGGATAGGTTTAATAACTTATAGATTAGTTCAGAAATTATTATAATGAGTCACTTTAGAGCCATGGAGGAGGTTTTAAAGTTGCTCTTTTCACTGTTCTTGGGCATTTCTTAATGTCTATCAAGGCCATAAACTTCTCAAAAGAAAAAGAAATCACTTGACATTGAAGACTGCAAATCTCATCTGTCAGTTTAACAAAGCATGCGCACAGAGAAATCTACTAGATCTCTATTATAAGGAGTTTGGATTTTTTCTGAACACCAGTATGCTGAGCTAGAAAAGTGATTCCCTTTTCAAGCACTGGCCGTTATATATTTCTAGCTCATGGAGAGTGGATTATCCGTCATCCTTAATATGTTTCAATGAGAAGAACTAATTTTCTGTTGAAGTGCTTAAGACTGAATGCCCCTCACAATGACCTTCAAATTGAACTCAGGTCTTAAGATTTTCCCCAATAAGTTCCTCAGAATCTGCGGAACAGCTTTTAACTCCACACATCCTTTTTCCCTTTCTACATGACAGCTTCTAGACTCCATTTATGTGCCATGAATACCCAGAGGTCATCTTCCACAGAAGAAGAAGAGGCCATCACAATTATAATTTCTTAATAAAGCAAAATTTCATGGGGATGCTCTAGTAATCCTAACTGATTAACCCATAATCCATTTTTCACTATAACATTAATAATTTTCTCAGTCTTGATCAAGTCAAACTGCACTGGTCAGGTGCTCTCAGTCTACTCAGCAATCATCTGCCATTCAGAATCTACTCTTGTATTTCTCAAGATAGTAAGCAGTCAAAAAGTTCACCTAACTGGCTGGAATTCAAACTGCAGACGACATATTTCATCACTGTTTTCCTTTCTCCCATTATAATTATATCGGATCACTGATGTATTTAGCTCAAATGGTCTTGGCTCTTTATAAGGCTGAAATAGATAAACACATGGGTCACTGGAAAACATGCAAAAAAAAAAAAAAAGACTGTTTTGCTCCAACGAGTTCTGGAACTTCAAGCCAGTGTCTTACCTCTGAGGAACCTGTGCACATAGTAGGCATAACCTATATGGAGTCCCAGGCTGTGATTTAATAGCAGTGTTCCACATTATTCTTACAAAGAAAAGGTAAATTTGCTGCTATCTTATGCAACGTGCTTCATGGAGCTGCTGCTCCGTGATAGCTTACTGCATGCAGGCTCTTATCTTCCTACGGCCACTTATGACAGAACATGTCACACCAAGGGAAGGGGGATAAGGGTAACAGCCAAGCACTTTCAAGTGGTTGCCTGCACTGTAGATGCCTAAAGACGTTCCTGTACAGGCACAGAAGTACCCCAGATGTCACTCAAGCATTGCTAGTGCTGTAATAGCTGCAATCTTGTAAAGCAGTGCTTGCTTCTAACTTTGTGGAGTACCTAGCGTAGATGGAAACTGTATTTGCAATGTTAAAACTAAACTCTTCGCTGCAAAGTTACAAGAATGTTCCAGCGATGTGTTGGGACTCTTGACTAACTCAATTCTTGTGCTATTGCTGCAGCACTGTTTCAGGCACATGGCTTTTTGCCATGGTCAGTTGAACAGTATTCTCAAATGACCAGCTGTGTTCTGCTTACCTGCACTCACTGCAGTTTTGGTTTGATACTGGATTGCTTTTCACCACCTCTTCTGCAGTCTTGCCTCTGTGCTTCTTCCCAGCACAGGATGCATTTTCCAGGGGGATTTAGCTACAAGAGAGATAATCTGGACTGCAAAATTTCTTGCAAATGAAAGATAAAATTTCTGAAACTACTTGAGTGAGCTAAAGAAAATAAATGAACGAGGTAGTGGGGACAAAAGTGAAACACCCACTTAACTGAAACCTCATTTCAGTCTTTTTCTCCAGTTAATTAAGTATTGAGGAAAATGGATGTAGAAAGCACATTTTAAAGCAATCAAGTACTGCCAGAAATCAAACCAGCAATTTGAAAAGAGAACAACACTGCTCTCTGGCATCTGACAAAATAAGATATTTGACAGGGAACAATATGTGCAGTACTGGTTAATTGAGAGGCGAGGAGAAGAATAATCATAGCTGCATTACTGAATTTATAGAACTATCTCCAGTATACCACAGGGACAATGCGAATTTGTGGAATCCTCCTGCCTACTACAGCAAGCCAGCAATCGCTTACATTCCCATCTACATTTTCACAATGTACCCTAGGCAGCAATGCAGAAATAGCAACTGTGGTGACTGAAACCAGGAGACTTGCCTTTAAAATTACTGTAATCCCACACTTTCCTCTGCTGGTGAAGAGATATGGAATAGGAAACAAGTGGGGCAGAAATCTTCATTAAAGTTTGCTCTGTCCACAGCATCCTTCATTAGAACTGTGCAACTCTTTCCCAGTTCACATGGTATGGGCTATGGCTCTTACAGCACCAGTCCTACAACAGATTAGGTTGACTGTGCATTCTTTCAAAGTGTCAGCATTAAAGCAAAGACAAGACTTTAGTCTGCCCGCCTTTTAGTTCTGAGCTGTAGCCAAACACAGTGTGAACTCTACCCATGAACTTATGTACATTTTGGAAGCTCTGGCAGAACTTCCAAGGCTATACTCTCTTTCTTGCAGTTGATTCACTAACCTTCCATTTTTTCTATGTCATTTTAGCACATTAAAATGATGCTTACAGCATACTGCTGTGTCAAAGAAGCCAGCAATGGGGATTGAGACACCTGAACAAACCCATCACATGGTACCCTTCCCATTCACACTAAAAATACTATTTAAGGGTACGTGCAGTTAATAAGATATTGTTATTTAGATTCTTTGATATAAACCAATACTTCCACATTTAACAGCCTGTCTCAGCAGGAGATTTGTTGATCTGAAGATAGTATCAGGAGCCAGACACCAAGCACTTAAATAAAAAAAAGAGGTAAAGGGATGAGTGGTGTCCCTCAGGGGTCCATTCTGGGGCCTGTTCAATATCTTCATCAATGACATAGACAGCAGGATCGAGTGCACCCTCAGCAAGTTTGCAGATGACACCAAGCTGAGTGGTGCAGTCGACACACCTGAGGGACGGGATGCCATCCAGAGGCATCTGGACAGGCTGGAGAGGTGGGCCTGAGTGAA
This sequence comes from Nipponia nippon, assembly GCF_047370975.1. Taxonomy (NCBI): domain Eukaryota; kingdom Metazoa; phylum Chordata; class Aves; order Pelecaniformes; family Threskiornithidae; genus Nipponia; species Nipponia nippon. The sequence goes on from NW_028262358.1 coordinate 24,160,489, forward strand.
CCTCATGAGGTTCAACAAGGACAAGTGCAGGATCCTGCACCTGGGTCAGGGTAATCCCCGGTATCAGTACAGGCTGGGGGATGAAGGGATTGAGAGGAGCCCTGCCGAAAAGGTCTTGGGCGTACTGGTGGATGAAAAGCTGGACATGAGCTGTCAATGTGCTCTTGCAGCCCAGAAAGCCAACCGTATCCTGGGCTGCATCAAAAGAAGTGTGACCAGCAGGTCGAGGGAGGTGATTCTGTCTCTCTACTCTGCTCTGGTGAGACCCCACCTGCAGTACTGCATCCAGCTCTGGGGTCCTCAGCACAGGAAGGACATGGACCTGTTGGAGCGGGTCCAGAGGAGGGCCACAAAAATGATCAGAGGGGTGGAGCACCTCTCTTATGAGGAAAGGCTGAAAGAGCTGGGGCTGTTCAGCCTGGAGAAGAGAAGGCTGTGGGGTGACCTTGCAGCCTTCCAGTACTTAAAGGGGGCTTATAAGAAAGATGGAGACAGACTTTTTAGCAGGGCCAGTAGCGATAGGACAAGGGGTAATGGTTTTAAACTAAAAGAGGGTAGATCTAGACTAGATATAAGGAAAAAAAAATTTCACGATGAGGGTGGTGAAACACTGGAACGGGTTGCCCAGAGAGGTGGTAGATGCCCCATTCCTTGGAAACATTCAAGGCCAGGCTGGACAGGGCTCTGAGCAACCTGATCTGGTTGTAGATGTCCCTGCCCATTGCAGGGGGGATGGACTAGATGACCTTTAAAAAGGTCCCTTCCATCCCAACGCATTCTATGATTCTATGAAAAGAGCAGCTAACCAAGTTAAACAAGGAGTTGAGCAAGTAGGAGATCTAGAAATCATAAACCAGATTCTTTCCTTTTGTAATTGCTCACAAGAAATTGACAAGAAAAAAATCCAAAAGGATGAAGTAGCAGTCGTCTTCATTACTACTTTTAGCCTGCATGATCTGAATCTAAGTTAATTAAAAAGGATCCAAACTATACTCCTCAGGAGAACTAAAATCTTCAATCACTCAGTGCCAGAGAATCACTAAAGCGACACGTGTATTTAAAAATCAACAGTAGTACTGAAAACAGATTATTTTTTCAGCACAGGGTCAAAACAATACAGAACATTCCCTTTTCTCTACAGTGAAAAAAAATCAAAGCAGTCCCCAACCACAATTAATAGTTTCCCACTCTCCTATTTTGCCTCTGGAAAAAAAAAAAAAAAATCAGTAATCTGACGTGGATACACAGACTTAGTGAAAAATGCAATCTTCCTTCACAATATCAGATGCACTTATACTGTATTTCATGTGGTACTCAACAGGCCTTCTAAATAAAGGAACCCTGAAACACCATCCAGTGCTGAGAGCAGATTCTCACTAAGCTTTCATCTGTTTAATTTATGAAGCACAGGAGCAGAAAAGCAAAATACAGAAAGCTGCTGATTTTTCTGTGCACCCATCAATCATCAGTGCATTCACCTAAGTATTTCGACGGCTGAATTATGAATAGTTTGTCTGCTGTTAAAAAAGCTTCCAGGAAGACAAATAAAACAATGCAAAAAGCTAAGCAGATTTAGCTATTTTATAGCTACATCGCGTTTTCCTAAGTTCCTTATAGTTTCTGAACTCTACACTGAAATAAGTGCTTGGGTGTGTCTGTAAGTGTGTCAGAGAATATGCACAGGCACATATATATAACAGAGGAGATATACCTGTCTCCTGTCACTGGAGCCATAGATATACTAGTCCATATTTTAAGCAAATCCACAACATTGCTTTTGAATACCGATATTGCAATCTGCTTTCATTTCACAGTAGTCCACGATGTATCAGTTGTCAACATCTTTAAAAAGTTCAAACAGCTGTTTTCAATTACTGCTTTCTACAGAAAATTACTGGCAGCCTTATTGTAATTTGTGGCTATTTAGGATAAGGTGGCAAAAGCGGAGGGAGATGGAGTCATTTTAAGGGTTAGACAGCTGAACTCTCAAACAGCAGGAATAAGGATCAGGCAGCTGAAACTAGTTCTAGGACAAAGTCAGTGTTCTCACCACAGAGGTGGCACCTGGGCCATGGAGTGACACTACTTTCCCTACTGTAGAGAGTGTTTATGTTGTTCGGCTATGTTTCCCTGTCTAAAAGAAACTCATTTGCAACGTATAGTAGAAAGAAAATCCCCATTAGATGTGTGTTGCACTTTTCTCTGTCATCGCCTTCAAGGTTTTAGGGCACTATAGGATTATTGTCCAATAAGCACGCCTGAGACTAGACAGATTTGGATTCACTGTAGCTCCAGCTAGTATTTTTCTTCCTCTATTTAAAGTATATTAATTTGCATCAGTTGTAGGGCACATCAACAAAATTAGTAAGCTGGACAGCGAGAACATGTTTCTTCTTTCAGCTCCATCCTTTCCTCCAACCAGTCGTTACTGGACTGACAGACTCTTCCAAGTGATCTTGCTGTGAACCAACAAACGCTAGTGATGGCAGCGCTGTGCCAAAGAGTGGAACCACAGTGCAATGCACAGCGTCTTCCAGAAGCTGATGCTTCAGAAAGTAGCACAGGCCCATATTCAATAAATAGCATTTCTCCTACTAAGGATTAATTTTAAAAAAAATTTGTATAAACTCTACCCAAGTGGTAGTTGATTAGACTGTGGCTATATCGTGGGAAGCGCAGGGCTGTCTCAGGCCTGCCACTTCCGTGCTGTTCCTGCACTCAAGGCTTGGGGAACTCCTGAGGATCTCTGCAGCCGAGTAGGCTACAAGAAGTCAGGGCAGGATCTGACCTAGGAGCATTTTGGATTCTGATATATGAGAGATCAGTTCAAACATTGGCCCTTAATAGTAATCCTGGAAGAGCAGCAGCCAAACAACTCTCCTTTTATGTTTTTCTTTCATTACTAGGCAAAAAGGAGAAGAATAGTTCAAAGCCTGAAGAAAGAGCTGAACATCACAAACCAACCAGACCCTTCCATCAGCTGTAAGGGCGCAGGACAAAAGGACGCCAGCATTCCTGCAACGTGCTTTTAACCTACAACTTTGGGCATTTCAGAGAGCATTCAAAATTAGTTAGGACAGCAAACTAGATTTTACACCAATTACAATGTAAACCTTGGGCAAAAAGGAAAATGAAGAAGAGATCCAGCTAATACATCTTCCTGTGACATAACACACTACGGCAACAATCAGGTTAACATGCTAAGAACAATACCAGAGCACCAAAGATAGCATTTTTACAGGGACTTTCACGATCACAATAGAAAGCTAGATACAAGTGTCCTTTCATTCGTTACAGATAACTGACACTGACAAAACACGTCGTATACAATCCTCTTACCAGGAATTCTGATGAGGCATTTTGATTTTTTCCTGCTACACACTTGATTTACAGATAGGTTGGAAATTAAGTTTTACATACAGCTTTCAAATCCCTACATTAATCGTGACCTGAAGTCTCATCAGTTTGCAATAGAATGTAGAATATTAAGTCCCATTTTCAAGTGATTTAGATATTAATCTAAGTAACTTAAGATCTCTTGAAAATCTTAACCTATATTAGCTCATATGCCAAAAAGCTAGGATTAGCTAGTACTACAATACATACAAGTTACTGAAAAATAACAGGCATTGTAATCTTTGAAAATGCAAACATTTCACACTTACCGAAATCTAAAGGCTTATAAACTACAACATGGCCAAGTTGGAAAATATGTAATTACTAAAGCCTCAATCCTTTCTTTTAGTGATGATATTTACTTATTTCATTATAACATAGTTGTTTAAATTTGTCTGGTTAAGATTAGACAGCTTTCTAAAGATAGATGGTTTTTCCACACTCCTCTCCAAGTGGGACACTTTTCAAGGCATCAGATTAAAATAGAAAAACAATGATTGGGATAAATAAAGCACACCAGGTTTGGTTTTGGTTTTTTTGGGTTTTTTCCCCTCGTTGTCCGCTACCAATGCATTTTCACACCCATGCTTCTCCCTCAAGAGAGTTAATTTTTTAGAAAATTGCTGCAATCCCTAAATAATTTGAAGCTACAAAATCTTATCTGAAGTAACTTAACTTTTACGAGCAGCTTTGTTAGTATACTGACAGAAGATGAGGCAATCAAAATGCATCCTTTAAGATGGGCCTTTTTCAGTCTCCCTGGAAGATGTCTCTAGGCATAGTGCCACAAGTATTGTTTTAGTTACCTAATACTTGAGTTAACAAACAACTAGAGATGTTTAAGAAAAAGCCACAAGATCTACTGATCCTACCCCAACTGCAGGTATATCTAGTTAGTGCAGGATAGCTTGTATATAAAGTTTTTGTTCGTTCAAACTATATAGAATATTTTGGTTTGTGTTATTCTGTTATCCTTATTTGAGACAAATGCTGAATTTCTTTAAAGACCTTTCAGTTAGACTGATGAATAGGATATTTTTTCCTCATAAACTCCGTTCTAATGGACAATGCTGTAAGCAAGGCAGAATAATGGGGGGTATGTGTGTATATGTAAAGAGAGAAGAACACTTTAAAACTAACTCAACTTCAAGTAGAATAATTGTATCATTAGAGAAGCACTTGTTATACTTTGAAAGTTCAACTTGGAACAGAAGTACTGTCTTTTATTTTATGGTAAGGAATCTTTTTCAAGGAGTAGAAAGCATTATTACACACTTTTGATGAAAGGAGAAGCATCTTTCTGATAGAAAAATAACATGAAAATGCCTCTCTGCTGTGCAACTTTGAGTCCTGGGGCACTACTGCTTATGTACAGGAGCTTGATTTTTCTAATACCTGGCCTGGGTAGGCAACCATAAGCAATATGAATTATTGGAAAGTAATTTCTGTTCAGTTAGATGACTGATTTAGTTGGTCACCCTTTTCTTTTGCACAGAATTGCTCTGAGCTACCAAGCAAGCCCAATTAGACCTTTGAAATCCGTAAGTACGAGCTTGTTGTGGTGAGCTTATTTGTAATGAAACATCCTAAATTCAAGTGCACTATCATGAACTAGATGGAGTTGTTTTCTTATATTGATGATACCAGAATCTTAAATACTATTTCCAGGTGAGTTACCTTTCTTTTGGGATCTCAAATAGGATTTTTCTTGAATGAAAATAGGCTAACTCAGGGCATTCTATGCAGATATTTCTTGACGCCTGACCATTTCTCCAACACGTCCACTCTCATTACATCAGGTACAAGTCTGCAAAGATTATTCATATAAAGTGACACATTTGAGGCCAAGCATTGTCAGGGCGAAGGGTGACCTGCAAAGAATCAGCAGACAGCCACATTACTGGTAAAGCGAGCACAGTTTGTTGTTATGGTGTCCTTTCTGGCCTGGTACATAGTGCCTACCCCCAGCTTGCTGAGGATTACTGGCTGGCCAAGGGCCATTTTGCAGAGGTGAAGATTAACGTTGTAAGACCTTTGGCTATGGTCAAAGCCAGTGCATACTGGGAAGTACAAAGAGATGGTTTGGCAGATGCTTAGTTTCAGGGAAAACAGACAGTCCTCTCAGTTTGTTCAGATCAGGTCTCATCTGCCCTTGCACAATGTTATTCCACCTGAAAGAAGGAAGAAGGGATACCAAGACGCAGCACACTGGACCTGTGCACTGGATGCAGCTTATATCTGGTTTTATATTTGGTTTTGCACTTACAGATGAAGTCACTGCTTCATTTTGAATCATCCAATAGCATTTGCCTCATTTTTCCTGGAACCGAATATTTTTTAGAGATACTTAGGTGACTTTAGTTTCCATCTGTAAATCAACCTTCAGTGCACAGAAAAACAGCAACAATGAACTACATGGCAACATGTAGTCCACTTTTTCCATAGTTTAATTTTTTTTTTAAACAGATTTATGAAGAATTATTTACAGAAAATTCTGCAGATGATCAGTTATATCTGTTCTTTCATTATCATTCTGCAAGTTTGAGTGACTATTGGTGTTAGTAAATATTCAAGAACAAGGTCTGCAGAACCCATATATCGTTAGTCATTGGATAAGAGAAAATAGTGCCCTCCATATAGTTCTGATACTTATTTCACAAACTGGTTTTTGATCGTCAGTTATTCTGAGTTGTGATTAAGTCCACACAGATTTACTGCACCTTACAATTTTCTTTTTGCTCATCTTGATCAGATAGTCCTTCTTCATTTAGAGAATTTTTGGCTTTGTGCATCATACGACTCTCCCTAGTATTATCAGAGACAGTTTTTGTGGATTGCTTATGCAGGCAAAGTGGTGACCTTGAAGTAGATTTCATTGGTGTAAAAGCTGTTACTGCTTGGGACTGCTGTTCATCATTTACCTGTAACACAAACAAAAATGTCCTGTTTCACTGGTAACGGAAAGCCACATTAGGTTTCTGCAGCAGGTCAAAAGACTCGCTGCAGAACACTAAATATTCGGAATTTGCAAAACACATATACATACATATTGAAAACAGAAAAAATATTTTGAAGACACTTATCACTTTGAATATACAATACAGTGAGACTTGATATCAATCAGTTTGGTGTGGTGTAAGATGGAGTATCTGCTACACAGCTGGCAAGCTATTTGCTAGGAGCAGAAAAAAGCTAAACCAGCAACAGGTAGTACTCTTAAGTCTGTTCACTAAGGTACCAGGTATTGTGTACCGAGATCTGTATTTCGTTTCTCCTGTACATATTCTGCAAACATAAAACATAGTTGTCACTTTTTTTGCTGACACCTGGACAGAAACCACTGCTTTCACATTTTAACTAATGTGCAGTCAAAGCACTCAATTTAAATTCTACATTATATTCACATAGGAAAGTGAATAAATTTGCGTATGAAAATGACGGCACATTTTAAACACCTTGAGAAATTTGCAACAGTTTGAAACTGCGTGTCTGAAATGAAGTACATATAAGTACTGTCAATGAGAAGGAGAGAACGCTTATTTCACTTTTAAAATAGGACACACTGTTTACTGTATTAATATAAAGCATGAAACAACACGTTTTGATGGTTTCAACAAACGATGAAACGATATTATGAACAATTCCTCCAGAAATTCCCAGGTGTACGTCATCTTGAAATAAAACACACACATATATCCAGCAATGTCCAAGAGAGAAGCACACAAATTCCTGGAACTGATGATTTCTGCATATTTACACTTGGGGGGAAAAAAAAAACCAAAACCGTGAAATCCTAATTTCTCCTATATAGTTGAAGGTAAGGGGTAGCCTGCCCTTAGACCTAGACAATACAAGCTTAGGTAAAGGAGGACTGTTTGGGAAATCCCTCCCCCAGTTAAATTAAAAACAATTTATTACTGATTACTTATTATTTGCTGTAACCTTGACTATGGTCAGCCAGAGCCTACAACAAGCTTACACCATGCTGGCAGATGATTACTACGCAACTTTCTGCTGCCAAGGCTTCCTTTCTTTTTTGCACTACTGAGTTGCTTTACAAGCAAGACCCTCCATTTGTTCCTAAAGTTACAGGAAAACATACATAAATGAGTGTAAATAAAATTTATTGGCATCACTTAATGAAACAGTAATAAAACACAGACCTCCAGGCAATGTCTGTAAGAAGCAGCAAATTTTGGCAAGTAGGGTAATTAACCCTTGAAACAACATACAGGAATTCAGTGGATACACTCGCACTTTGAAATACAGATTTGCTATTGCTATAGCTCAAAACAAATTATGGCTCTGATCTGACTCATCTTCCCAATGGTGCTTTCTGGCCTCAAAACCTATACATCCACTAAACTATGTGGCTCTTGCCTTTACTTACTTTTGGTATCTTGCCAACATACTTTATGTGCTAACACAAAATAACTGCATTAAAAAAAAAAAAAGAAAAAACCCAAGAAATAACAAACAACCCCAGAAGTTGTACTCTTGCTTTATGGCTTCACTTTTGGCTGTGCGGCAGACTCTACTGATTGCCAAAAGAATGCTTTTGTGTAACCTGGCAAACAAAGAATTTTTACCTACTAGCATATTTCTATGTAACTCTCATGTAAGGAAGTATCAATATATAATAACTATTCTCGTATTGCTCAGCTGGAGATAGCACGGTTAAAAACTTTGGAGGAGACAATAAAAGGTTTATTTCTGTCCTAAAGCTGGAACATTTTTCTATAATCTGCAAAGCATTTGCATCAGCTTATAAAGAATGCCTTATTCTGATGTACCGTGAAACATTCAGCAGGATGTCATATTACTGAAAACGCTTGCAAAGTTAATATGAACTTCAGTTACTAAACTTTTTTTAATAAAAATCAGCTTTCAAAACCTAACTCTGTAGTATTTATTTGTTTTGATAACCTTAAAAATCTGGTAAACACTAACATTAAAGTCTATTTTCTTTACCATCTAAATGTTCTCTATTTACATGTTGAACAGCCTCTCAAATATCTGTAGTTATTTTACAGCATCTCAAATCTGGAATTCCAAGAAAAGTTGTTAGCAGAAAACTTTAAGCCTCAACTCAGATTCCCAGAGGTTAATTATTTTACTGTTTACTTTTTCTGAAACCTAAGAAACGACATTATAAGGAATATCTGCTCTTTAATACCCATTATAAGAAATTGAGACTATACCTGTATTTAATTTACATTTCTCAGTGGGTTTCCCCCTATGAAGTCACATATTACATCATCGGAACAATTTGCAGATTGCTCTGTCATATTTTAGTGATTCAGTATTTATGATCTTATCTTCACTGTATTGCTAAGAAATGTAAAGAATGATGATACGTCTTCAAAGTTACTTGGCAGGATGAATATGTTTAGTGAATGTATTAGTTTTCCCCATGGCTTTCATACCCAGATAAATTTTTTTAAAGTTACCTTTTGTGGTTTGCTGCCACCAGGTGTTGAACAGGAGTGCTCACCAAGATTATCTGGTCCGCATTTTCGTACATCTTGTGTAGACAAAGGCAATTTCTCACTTGGGGAAGGCAGATGGGGACTGGTTCTTAGATTTAGGGTTGTTCTACGTAAAATGTAAGGGCTAACCTTTCCAGTGGGGATATCAGCAAACCCTGAAAAATAAACAGCTTCTGTTAAAAACAGCTAACTAAGTTAAACTTTCTCAAATGGATCTTCTCTTTTTTCACAACAGGGATAAAAATAGCTGATTAAAATAAATAATTTGTTCTATTGAAGAAAAAAAATCAAAAAAGGATCAAAAATGGATCAAAAAGATTGCTGAACAGATCTTGTGTATTCCAAAATTCATATGCAAGCCCTGGAAACTGTAGACAAGGTGCAACAGTAATGCTATAGCAAAATTTTTCAAACAAGTGTTTGGTCTTTTTCTTTACAGGTACATCATTATCTGGAGAATAATTTCAGTCTAAAAACATGTCCTGGTTTTACTAGAATTCAATCAAAGCACAATACCATGACATGGTATTCTTAAGTTTTCATATTTTTCTCTGCATATAGTGTTATAGATTGTCCATTATCTCTCTATTTAGCCTAAAAGTCAAACATTAACTGGCACATATGTCCTCAGAACAGGTGTATTTCCAGAAAAACAATAATGCTGGTAAGAAAATGAAATGCAAATAATGTGTAGACTTAGAAATCCTGACTTCTGGGAGTGATCACTGAAGTTGAGGCGATTCAGTATCTCTATGGCTTGTCCTTTAATGATGCAATTGCATTTATTATAAAGGAGTACTTAATAGGTAGTTGAACATACAATGTATTTTCCAAGCCCTGACTTGTGTAATCTTCTCAGTTACTTTCTGCTACAGTGAATCCTTATATGGAATATCAGGCTACCTAATTTCATTGCATTCATAGCAGAATGAAATTGAACTCTCATGAAAATGTTAATATATTACTGCTGCAGGCAAGAGAGTTTCGACTCAGGGAATTTTCATCGATTTAATGTATTGCCAATTAACACACTTAATTACCGATTCTGGTACTAAAAGAAATAAAGGCACACAAATAAGCAAACACTTGGGGAAAACACCTCAGCTTCCCCCCAGACACCTCTCCTCCCTAGTTTCTGGTCTCCAATCGTCTCGCCACACGCTACACCTTCAGCGAGGTAATGGGAGTGCAGGAGATGGGAGTCAGATCCTGCTCCTTGTTTTTAACTCAATTGCTGAGGCATGGAAGAACCCACTGGCTGTAGTGCCTCTGGGGTTGTACCTCCTCCTCAGTCTCCTCTTAGCCCACCTTGGACAGCCTCCCAGCTCCTGCCCCTGCTCAGGCACCCTCCCCTCAGCCCCACGCCCTGCTCAGTATGATACTTTGCTTCAGCATTACTCCTGTCCCGGCATTGTTTTCCCTTCATCTCAGCATTTACTGCCCTGTCTTACTCACGTTTTCACAGAGAGGCAAACACCTCTGACTGATTCCGTTTTGGCACACGGTTTTGTCCTTTGGAGCCAGCTTGACGTAACCATGTCTGGCATGAGGCAGCCCTGACCTGCTTCCTCAGATTCCCCCTGCAGCCCTCACCACCAACTGCTTGCCAGGCAGACCCCGCACAGCTACTCACTGCCTCTTTGACCTCATAAGCAGAAATATTGAAGGAGCTGTGGGGTTATGAAGGAAGCGAACATGACTCCATCACAGCTGGTACTCTAGCGCTCCGGTCTTGTGGCCTTTAAGGTTAGATTCAATCCACATCTATTCTCCTGTAAGTTTCAGTGAATGGTTCAAATCATGCTTTTAAATGACTAGAGCAAGTCTTATGTCAGCAGAACTTTGTTGCCATTACATATCATATGCTTAGCCTCCAATACATGATCACAAGGAACTACAAAGTTGTGACTGTCAGGACCATTTAACTCTTAGCAGAATGGTAGTTATTAAACCAACATAAACGTATTATGCTGGTCTAACACCACAGCTCCACAAACACTAACTTGGCACTAACTGGTACATCTCCCATTCACTACTTTCACTTTCCATCACTCTCACCAAAAATGTTTGCATAGTCACCTACTCACCCAGCGTAAAGCTAATTCAGCAAAGCAAAAGAGGAAAAAAAAAAACCCCACCTGCTATGCTCAGAGAATGTTTGCCTTTATAAAATGCATTAAATACCTTTTTTCACTACTTCTGGTAGTCCATCTGGCTCACTGTCTGTGTTCTCATGACCCAGCAGATTTTGACAGATATCATCTTTCCTCTTTTTTTTGGATGAAGTCTCTGGCACAGGGGATCTTGGTTCTCCATTATCTTTCCTGTTGTCTTCGCATCTCTGTCTTTTACTTGAAAGCTTAGTAGTATCTTCATCTGACCTCACCTCTTTGACAGAACGATTGCTCACTGTTAATGAGTTATCTAAATTCGGCAAAGGAGTGCTGACAGCATTACTTGTTGGCTGTTTCAGCTGAGCACTCAACAAACTGACTTGTGTTTTTAGCATCTCATTTGCTTCCTCTAGTTTATAATATTTAACAATTAGAGAGCAGTATTTCTCCAAGTTCTCATTTGCTTCTCTGGTTTTCAATTCTGTAGATTCCTGTAATTCTTCCAGTTTTAACTTGATTTCTTCTGTAACGGCATTCTCATCAGCACCTTTCAAAGCAAAATACCATTATTTATATAACTGCCAAAAAAAAATGCATATAGAAGAATTTATAATGCAATGGTCATACATCTTTTAATTAATTATACATGTTCTGTAACTGTACAACTATAAAAAAATAAGTGACAGTGTATAACAAAATCAGTAATATGTTAGACATAATATATTTGCTAAATAGAGAACAAACATGCAAAATTTGAAAAGAATCCTTGACCAATGCATGGGAAAACATTTTCCCTGTCATCTTGTAACTTCTGAACACTCAAGTTTGTACCCTTAACTTTCTTCAGGTATCATTTACAATACATTGCATCTCATGAGATGAGCCAAAATATAAAGAACAAAGCATGAGAATCACAGGGGAAAGCTTGCTGGAAAACGATAAAAGAACTTGTACACAAACTTTAGTTATTAAGACAAACACTCCCCTTCTTCCTTAAGCCACTTTTAACCACAAAAACATAATATTTAAAATATATCTTCATAATCCAGAGTTGCCTCTGATACTTTAAGAGAAGAAGAACTAGATTTTGAAAGTGTTTGACACATTTGCAGTTGTACTTTTTTATACTAGCTAAGAATCATGCTCTGTATTAGAGCTGCATATGCAAATGGACACCTTAGGGAAAAAGAAAGTTTTACAAACTAATGCACTGCTAAGAAAGCTTTAAGATGGAATCTAGATTCAGTTACCTTCTTTCTTATACTTTGACATAGTTAGATTTTTCTTCTTTAGTAGTTCGTCACTTTCAAGTAGTTGTTTCTGCAACATTTCCTTTTCCTGTTCCATCTGCTTACAGGATTTCATCCACAGCTGCACTTTATTATGGGCAAATTCATTTTCCTTCTTCAGTTGAACTATAATGTTAGTATTATCAGCCTGCAAAATAAGAAATGTAGTTATTACACCACAAACAATTCTTCTGTTTAAACATTACAGTGTTAAATGGAAGCTCAACTTTTATTCAATATTAGCTGTAGAGCATGGTTGTAATCTATACGTGTTTGCTTGTTTCCATACCACCTCATTATTAGCAGCTCCTTTACTGCAGGAAACATGAAAATCCTCTTATTAGACAGGTACATACAGGTGATTAACTCAGCAGAAATACAAGAATTCAAATACCAATAATGGAGACTTATTCTCTTCAGATATACCAACAAATTATGAATGTTCAGATTACTGATGTCAAGACTAGCATCCTACCTATGAGAAAGCAATATGAACTGAGGCAGTACTGATTTTTCCACCTGTTATCAATTCATTGACATGGCATATAAAAGTGCTGCTTTCCAGGTAACAATTCAAACCAATACCCTAAATTTTAAAGTGCTCTCTCCTAGTCTTAATCTCCTTTATCCCTCTTTTCGCCCCTAATGCATCTTATTACCACAAAGGCAAGATAACCCAGGCCTGCTTCGCACTCTAAATTCCAGCTCAAAAATACTATTCCAAGCAGTAGCAGATCATTCCTTTCCACCCACTTCCACTCTCCCGGGCTGCTCCCTGATCATCTGGTCTGGTACCAACCTGTGTGCACATACCACACAGTGAGCACAGCTAGAAGCCTTGTATGCTACATTTACACTACCACGGATACCATTTTCTGTCACTGGCACATATACTCTAGCACTACATAACTGGGCTGCTGGTATTAAACAAATTAACACCACAGTGGAGGGCCCTATGGAATAAACAACTGTTGAGCAAGATGAACGCATTACAATTCAGTGTTTACTTTCAAGTAAATTGAATTGACTATGTTTCTTCAAGAGTGCATTTAGAGAGATACTCATTCCTGAAGTGGGAGTACAGAGTTGGAGCCAGCAATGAATCACAGACAGCAGGACAAAAAAAAAAGTAGATGAGGAAAATGCAGAGGAAACTAATACAGGAATTCAGTTATATGGACAGTTAAACTTCACCTGTGCTACTAGAAAGCAAACCAAGCACACCTAGAACTGTTCCCAGCTATCAGTTGTTCACAGTATGTGGAGCTCATATTCTATCATCACTAAGAACAGTTTTGTCTTTTAGAGAATTACACTACTTAAAAATTGTAATGAGAATTCTATATAAAATGTAATTGATGAACTCTCAAGAATCAAGACCAATGTATCAAGACTAATGCTTAAGACAGAACATGGTATCTTTTATCATCAAAGTAATTCACAAACAGAAAATAGAGGTACTGCAAAATCTCTTTGAGTGTATTCTAACCATGTTATAACCCAGGTGCAATGTTCAGTGTAGACAGACTGCTGTGTTTACTATCACATAAACCAATTCCAGGGGATCTCAGTCATGGCATACGTAACAGAATTTTTCTAATGTAGATCAACAGTAAAATGTTTTCTCCCTGCTATATATTCTCATTAGTGAAACAAAGGCTGTATCAAAGTCAAGCCAAAGCTCTGGAGCCCTGGTTCCCAATCCTACGTTTATTTTACTATACGGTCCCTTGGGTCTCATGTAATTGGCAATGCTTACATACTATTTTCTTACCTTAGTTTTTAGGAGTTCTTGTAAGGTTTGATTAGCTTCTTTAAGGGAACTATTTAGTTCTTCTTTATTTGACTTCAAATGCTCAATTTCCAATTTTTGTGAGCTGATAAAGTGCTCCAGCGAATTCATCTTATCTTGACAGGCCTCAATTTCTGCTTCATTCTAGAGAACAAAAATGTGCCTAATTACTACAACACTAAATAGGACATTGAGTGGTATTTTAAATATGTACTTAAGAGCATATCACAGCCCACAGGAATTCCACAGCAAATTTGCTTGGAATGTTTTGAGGAGTTTAAAACTGAAAGAGCTATTTGTCTCAAGTATACATTTTGAATACCAGAATCTTGCTTCTAAGAAGTCTGCCATTAGAAAGCCCTTACATTTTACTATAACTTGCTCTTCAATTTACTTTATATTCACAAGAATGAAAATTATTAAGAAATAATTATAGTAAATTTTTTGCCTGTGTCCTACTGGCCTCAAGTACATATTCACAGACAGATATTTCTGCAGAAAAGATGATGGCTCTTTGTATACAGCATGGCTGATAAACGCATTTCCAACAAATTTGCCCTTATATCCTAAAGCAGTTAATCTTTCTTCCCCACTCCTACCAAAAGAACCATTTCCTGGACTAAAATACACTGTTGCTTTCCCTTTTTCAAATGTATAGTCCCAGCTAAATTATACATACACTCAACACTTAATGAGTTCTGAGGTAAATCCCCCTTTCACTGCTTGCTATATGGAAAAAAGTTAATTTAACACCTACTGCGTTCCAAGGTAAGTATATATAAAGTTTGGAAATATTGTTAACAAAGACAATTTCTTTTGCAATAGGATCGGCAAAAGTTTGTAAAATACATAGAATTTAATTAAAAACTCAGCACCATTCTTCCCATTTTCTGATTTACCTTTCGATTTGCTTCTGTCAGAGCATCCTGATGCTCTTTCTCTGCTTGAAGTAGTCTGTCTTTGTATTCTGATATTTCTCTTTTCATTTCACTTTCTTTTTCTTGTAGTTCTTTCTGGACCATCTCCAAACTCCTAGACAGTTCATTTTTTTCTGACATCATTAGATGCAGCTGAATCTGTAAACAGTAATAGCACATTCTTTGGTATTTAGAATTTTCTCAATGGAGAAACAGTTGACCTATTAAACTATTTGACTTTACATCTGAAATGTCTTTGAATTTCCAAAAAACAACTTGGTAAGAAAAAAGTATTTAACAGTGACTAAACACACTGTAATCAAAGAACGGAACACCTGAACACAAAAGGCAGGATAGAAGGCAAAGGAGGGTCTTCTAAAAAGAAACATTATAATCTGAGGGGTACACCAAGTGCAAGTTTGCAAACACTGTTAAATCAAGCAGCACTGAAAACCAAAGCTTAACCTCTCCAAACATTGCTCCCTCTGAGAGTGACTTGAGAGGTCAAGGGTCACTTTCCTCACCCTCTTTAAGATGACAAAACTTTCTAAGCATTTTCATTTTGATCCACTTTTATAACCGTACTTTTTGGACAGCTGGCCTGTACCTACGTACAGGATTTCTGAAAGCTGCAGAAATCTCTTTTCTATTACCACTCAAAGAACTACTAACTAATCGTTCTATCTCAGAAGAGAACATTAAATTTTTGGAAATCTGGAAGCAAGAACTTCTGATACTGTACATTAGCACAGCTCCCTTGACCAACCTCCACACATTTACTGCACTTGAGCATCTGGCCTTGAACACAGAAACACTACACACAGAGTAACTAACTTTGTTCTTTTCCGAATGTTCTTGAATAAGTTGTATTTCTGCAGCAAGCTTGTTTCTTTCTGTGGTAAATTCTTCCTGTAATTTGGAAATCTTCTGTTCAGTATCACTTAGCTTGACTTGTAGCTCAGTACAACTTTCAGTCAGTTCATTTACCTGAAATTAAATTTTCCAGAATTATTTTTAATACATGTGTCATGACCTCCAAAGAATTTTCTTATATGCAACAAGCAGTTTTTAAGATGGGTTATTTTATTCCCATAGCTGGTCCAACTCCAAGCAAGAGTCACAACAGGCTAATGCTGTTTTCATATGGCAAGTGTCCAACTATTGAATTATTGTTGTGGGGGATTTTTTGTTGTGGTTTTTTTGGGGTTTTTTTTATTTGTTTGTTTTTGTTTGGGTTTTTTTTGTTTGGTTGGTTTTTTTGAGCTCCCAAAGTACTTATTCTTGATATAAAAACTCACTCACCCAATAGTAATTTGTCTTTCCTCTTTTTCTTTTACAGGAAAGAGGAAACTATCCTGCATTATTTGGTTACTTAAACTTCTATGCCTACTTTCAAGCAACCTTCCCACTCATCCTACACAAAACAATGTCATGCTTTCCAGCTCTGTAACTTCAATGCAAACTCATGATTGCATTGAAAACAATTTTAAAAATAGGATGCTTACTGTAAAAGTCTGAGGTTAAAGTTATTTTAAGATATAATTTATTAAGGAAGTGGTAAGCCCAGAGGACACTTTATCCTCACTCCTAAAAAGGGAACTCTACCCTAATGGAAATGGTATTACCTTTTTACATAAAGTGCTCTTTTCACAAAGTGTAGATTCCAGTTCCTTCTCAAGGTCCTTATAAGACACTTTTAGAACATGCAGGATATCCAGAAAGGGTTCATTATCAGAAAAATGTTGCTCCTTCAGCTTCAACTCGGCAATCAAATTCTGCAGCCTTTTTTTTTCCTGGTGCCAACATTCATGCTCATGTTGCATGTGTGTCAGCTGCAAAGACAGCTCCTCTGTTTCTTTCACCTGCTTTTGAAGAGCACCATTTTCCTGCAGCTTTTCATCGAGTTTTTGTTTACAATCCATCAGTTCTTGAACAAGTACTTCCCTCGTTTGATCCAATTTGATATTTTCATTTTTTATTTCCTGACATTGCTGTAATAGTATTGTTTTATCTTGCTCAAGACGAGCCACCTGATTAATCAAGACTTGCTCTTTTGCTCTAGCATCTCCTTCTTCCTTGCGAGAAAACTCTAATTTCTCACTTACATCTTTGAGCTCAGACTTCAGCAATACCATGGTATTTTCAAACTCATCCTTGATTTGCATCTTTTCTTCCTCCTTTTCTTCTAACAGTTTTGCTGTAGTCAAATTCGAAGACTCTAGTTCAAGGATTCTTTCTTGCTTTTCTTTTAAATCTTTAGCCAAACACTCTTTCTGTGAGGTGAGGACATCAATTTGTAAGTTAAAACACTTCAGCTTTTCAGTCATCTCTTCCAGCTCCATTGTTAATGTTTCTGCCTCTGTTTTAGCAGTCTCTGACTGAATAATTGCATCTTCTAGATTTTTCTCTGACATCTCCAGCTCTCTTTCAAGCCTCTCTATTTTATCCAGAAGAGAGTCAGCTTTCCGTTCACTCTCTTTCAGCTTTTCAGCAATGTGGTGTTTTTTCTTCTCATCAGATTCAATTTTTACTTTCAGCTTCTCAATTCCATATCGCATTTGGTCTACTTCTTTCTGTGCTGAGCTGAATCTAGCAGCAAGTTCACCTTTTTCCGTTAGCAAGCCTTCCAAAGATCTGGAAAGCTTTGAATTTTCCATTTCTGATGAACTTAATTTACTCTGCACCATTTCTAACTCTCTTACAATCAGCTCTTTCTCCTTCTTCAGATCTGCTGCTTCATTTTGGAGTTTTCCTTTCTCTAAGGCAAAGGACACAGCATCATTTTCCAAACTTCGCAGCTTCTGCAGAAGATGATCTTTTTCATTTGACAATTGATTTACATCAGATTTTGCAGTCTCGAGCAGATTTGTTTGTGTCCTCACTTCACCCTCTAACCTTCTAATGAATTCAGTAGAATCCACCTTAGTTGACTCTAGGTCTTTTAATTTGTCTTGTAGCTTCTGATACTTCTGATCCAGTTCTTTTTTATTTTCAGACAAAATACTCAGTTCTTGGCCAATATGGTTTCTCTCAGCTGTGACTGAAACAAGGTGCTCTTGAAAGCTAGCAATAGTTTTCAGGTTAACTTCCCTCTCCCTTTCTAATTGCTGACATTTTGCCTGAAGCATTTCAATATCATGCTCTATGAACAAGGCATGGTTCTCAATATTAACTTGCTCAGATTTTGGACTCCTCTGTTCATTTTCAGCAGCGAGAAATTGTTCATGACAATCTCTCTTGGTCATTTCTACATCATCCAATGTGTCTGCTGCATTACACAATCCAACTTCATGTATCTCCAGCTCAGACTTTACGTTCTCAGGTTCTTTTTCTAACGAGACTACTCTAACAGACGATTGCTGCTTATTGACAGGGACCGATTCCAGTTTTTCTTTTATGTCACAGTTTTCTTCCTTAACAACTACAGTAGCTTCCTCCAGTTCTGCAAAAGCTGAGCTCTTCGGAGTTAACTGTGCATTCTGAAAGTTCAGCTCTGAGTTTAATTGCTCAACTGTCATTAGTAAATCAACATGTTTATAGCTTTCTTTTGTCTCATAGATCACCTTCAAATTTTCAGCAGTCTGTTGTTTTACCTCCTCCTGAAGCATTTCAGTGGTTATTTGATTTTCATAGCAATCCTCTGCACTCAAAAACATACTGCTGTTGGAAAATGACAATGCAGTGGCAGGGTCCGAAGGGCTGGTTATTTTTCCTGACATATTTCTACACTCATGTTCTCCAGAAACCTTCTCAGTATAATCTTCCATTAATCTCACTTCAGCAGTCTCAGTTACGTTTTCACACACAGAGGTATCTCCTACAGCCATTTTCTCAATGGAGTTTACTTTAGGTTTATTGCTTTTCAGTGCTGAGTTTTCAATAGGCACTCCCAATTGATAAGGACTATTGTTTTCTTGTTCAGTGTTCTGCAAGGGTTAAGAATCAATCCATTAAAAAAAGGAAAAGAAAAAGAATATAAATAAGAAAAAAACAAGGTGAGTTTTAAAAGTTTTCTTAAACTAGTAAAGCTCCTCCTCTTCTGTGAGATAAATAGATAGCATCCTTCTCTACTTCAGAAACTGCTTTCTTATGGAAAGGATTTACACTTATTTATATTCACATGCATCTTTGGCCAAAAGGTTTTAAAGATACTGAGGGAGAAATTTCAGCCAAATTTACCGAAAGACTAAGTGCAAAGATATCACATGCCTCTATATTTTGGGAAAATAGGTGTCTACGTGACAAAGTGAAAAATTATTAGAATCACTAATGGGGGAAAGGTTTACTGCTCACCTTCTATTAAACACTAGAGAATCTTCAAGGGACACAAGCCCAAATCCTCGAACAATCCCTTTTCCAAATTTCTACTGTCTGTCAGAGCTGTGCTTACATTTAGCATCACCTGATGCTCTCATTTGAAATAATAAAAATTAGTAACTTCAAAACTTGAGGACTCCAAAAAAGAACTGGGTCTGAAGACAGCACCTGAATAATCTGTATTGAGTACTTCATCTTAAAAAAGCTCCAGCTATGTATGGTAAGGAACAGTATTTCTTTCTTCAAGTGTCTGTGTATCAGTGTGGATGCTCTATGTCAATTGCAAGCAAGACATACCAGTGAAAGATTTTCTTCTCTGCAAGGAACAGTTGCTCAAAGTGTAGAGCTTCAAGATGCTCTGACTGTGAGAGCAGTGTTAATTTCTGAGCCTATGTTGACTGGGCACTGGAGGCCACTTGCACAGGAGTTAATGGTCAAAACTGGAATTCTCACAAACAGAAAATCCACCTGTTAGAATTATTTTTAAGGGGAACTGGTTTAATAAACTGTTTTTCCTCCATTCTGAGTGAGGTTTTGATAATGCCACTCCCTACAAAGAGGAGCAAAATCTAGTTCACTCGTTGCACGCTACCTACAGCACTGAAAAAAGAGACAGACCTGACTCCCAAATTTCTTGTTCCCTTAGGTATTTTGAAGGAATTCATGCTGAAATGAAAATTAACTGTTCTTCTACCAGCTCATTCTGTTCTGCTGTTGATGGTACTGAAAGGAATTAGAGGTGTGGAAGCTGTCCTAGTTTGCTTGTCCCACAAAGGGACATGGGAAGCGTGTGCATCTTTAACCGACTGCATTAAATCAGAAATCTAAGCTTGTAAGCACAGTACAGATACACACAGCGCATGCACACCCACTAACACAGCAGGATCCACACTGACACAAACCTGAAGAGAAACCAAGAAAGTAGCGCAAAGTATTACACAACTCTAATAGGTTAAACTTGTTGGTTTTGTCATCATTTGTTATTTCTCATGATCCCTGCGATGCATAAACTAGAACTCAAGGTACAGCTTATTTTTCTATTTTCTCTAAAGAACAGTACCACTTCTGTGGAACACAATTTTAAACACATTTAAAAATTTAAATTTAGCTTACCATAAATCAAAGGGTTTACATAAAACTGATTTGCATGACAGCAATTACTTACATTTTCAATATCTGTGCACAGCAGTGAATGAGAACTTAAATCAAGGACTTGTAGTTGGAGTCTTGCTGCTTCCAGCTCCAAGGACAGATTCTCAGTTTGTTTTCTTTCTGCTGCCAGTATGCACTCCATCTCCATAGTCACATTATTCAGTTTCTGCTGCCATTCTTCCTTGTCAGATAGATTTTTCTGTTTGAGATGATCTATTTCTTTTCTTTCAGAAAGTATAACTTCTTTCAGCTCTTGTATTTCCTCATTTTTCATATTCTCTTGAATGTGAAATTGGTCTTCGAGCACCTTGATGGCCTTCTCATATGTCTGACACAGCATCTGAAGTTCTTCAATTCTACTCTCAAGGTTAGATTTTCTAGGAGTAATACTCCTGGGCTCTCTAACAGAGTCCAATTTGTGATCATTATGACACTTTTCAACCAAAACTTTTGTTGCACCTTCTGGAATTATTTCTGCAGAACTGTCTGGCTGATTCATTTCCTCTGTCCATTTGCACATACCACTGTTACAAGAATCAACCACCTCACTTACTTTTACAAAACAAGGACTTTCAAAAATATCTGAGGAAGAAACCATGGACTTAGTTTCATCTAATTTAGACAGCATGTCATTTTGGCTAGAAGATAGTGGCACTATCACAGAATCTATACGAGCATTGCTCAGACTTGTTGACAATGCAGAATTTTCTGCCTTCAATATTTCAATACAAGACTGTAGCTCAGATATCTTTGAGCTCATACTGCAATGTTGTTCATATAATTTTATATGTTCATTCTGGAAAGACAAAAGCTTCTCTCTTACTTCAGCAAAGTGTACTTTAACTTCTTTGTTGGACAATTTTAAATCTTCGTAGTCAGAACTGCATCCAGTACTGCATTCTTTAAGTGTGGAGGTCATTCCCTTATTATCAAAATACATTCTCAGATCGCTGTTATCACTTTGATCCATAAGTTCATCAGGAAAAATAGCTTTCTCCGCTTTTAAATTTTTATCTGCATTCATTATGTTCTCTTTCTCCTCCGCCACTTTATTAATACCTGTGATGCTACTGGTCTTTGTGTCTTTAAATCCAGAGGCTAATACAATGTTCTCACTCTGAAACCTCTCACACATTTTCTCGAGCTCGCTCAGATTGTTTATCGTTACCTGCAAAGAGGATGCCAGCAAGACCGATGAATAACTTTCATCCATTCCTCTTTTGCCACAATTCTGGGAACCACTATCATAATTATACTCCAATGAGTGGCCATCTTCATCTAATACTGTAAACAGAGAACCTGAAGTTTTCAATTCTTTAACAGACAGTAGTTCTTGCTGTAGTCTCTCTTTCTCTCTCACACTTTTCTCAAGTTCTACTTCCATGCCTTTTAAAGCAGTCTCCAGTTGCATCACTTCTAACCTGTAGTTCTCTAGGGAGAGTTCTCTGTCCTCAAAATCCATTTGAAGAAGCTCAAGTTTAACTTGGTATTTATTCAGCTCAGCATCCTTTTCTTCCATGGACTTCCTCAACTCTTCTGAGTGGAGTCTCTGTTCACAACTAACATCACACATTAGAGGTTCAGTTTTTGTTTCTAGTTCCTTCCCTAATTGCTCTTTGTCTTGAAATACGATACCACATTTCTCTTGCATTGTATTTTGTGTTGCCCTGACATTTAACATCTCCTGTCTTAAACAGTCAAGCTCCATAGAAGGCACACGTTGGGTACTGGAAAATTCTGACTGCAATTGCTGAAGTTCTTCAACCAAATCTTTTTTTATTTCTTCTGAGGCTATTAGTTTACATAAGATATCTTTATTCTCACTAAATACCTGTTTCTCATGTTCTAATTTTGCTTTTTTTTCCTCAAATTCAACTGTCCGATCTCTCAGAATGCTCATCACATTTGCATATACTTCTTCCACTGATTTATACTTTTCTTGCAAAACTTTAAGCTCTGTTTTCATTTCTTCAGTTCTTGACTCAATACGTTGTCTTTCCTCCTTGTGTTTTCCAGACATTTCAGAAATTGTTTCTTCTCTTTCCTTTAAACTATCAGAAATATTTTTATTTGCTTCCAGTAAAGTTATTTGTTCTTGCTCTAAAGCTCTGCTTAAATCCCTAAGGGTTGCATTTTCTTCAGTAAGTTCCTCAATTTTTTTGCTATATGAGCAAATCATTGAAGACATGTCCTTCTTCTCTGAATCCCACGTTCCAGACATGAGCTTCAGCTGTCTTACTGAATCCTCAAGCAATTTATTATTGATCTTTAAATCCTGAAGTTCAGCTTGTCGGTTTTCTAATCTTTCATTCAGAGTTTGCAGTTGCATGTCCTTTTCCTCAAGAATAGCTAAAGTTTTATCAACTAATTTCTGACGTGCTGAAATATCTGCTTGCAAGTTACTAATGTGCTGTTTAGTTTCTGTCACGAAGCTTTCATGCATCCGTTCTACATTAAATAATCTTTCTTCTGTGTCACCCTTCGTTTGCAGTAAGTCTTCATACTGCTGCTGCTGATTTGAATTCAGCTGCTTTTGAGCCACTAAGGAAATCTCAAGAGAAGAGATCTGATCTCGTAAAATGGCCAGATCCTTAGTTTTACCTACTTCTAGAAAAGGTCTCACACATCCATGATCCTCAGCAATGGAGTTATTTGCTGCAAATTGCAAATTATCCAACACAGTTTTATCCTGACCACTTTGTAAATTAACTCCTCCATCTTCTGTCATTTCTGAAGTATCTTTTGCTTTTACAAGACAACAGACTTTTTCATATTCACCAAGCAGATCATTATAACATTGCTCCCTTTGCAGTCCTTCACTTGCTGCTAACTGTAACTTTTCTTCTAGTTCACCAACTCGGTTGGTAAGCTGGAATATTTTACAGGACATATTTTCTACCTCTTTACAGTACTTTTTATCAGAACATTCTGCTTTCTGCTGGAGTTCATCAAAAACTTTTTTTTGTTCTTCTAATTCTGCACTTTTACATTCCAGCATGTCTTTAAGTTCTCTAATCTCTGTGCTTTTCCTGTCACTTTCAGTTTCCATCATTCTGAGTTTCTCACTATGCTCATGATTTTGGATTTGCTGACTTTGAAGGGAACTCTCCAAGTCATTAATATGAGTCAGCATACCTTCCTTTTCAGACTTAAGTTTATTTATAAGATGATCATTTTCATTTTTCCACTGAGAAAAAGCAGTAGCCTCTTTTTGCAATTCTTCGCATTCTCTCTGCTTGAATCCAAGGAGCCTCTGCAACGCTTCTGATTCTTCCTCCATTTTACTTATTTTACAGTTTTGTTCTTTAATATGATTATCTTTTTCCTTGAGCAGGTCTTGGGTAGAATTTTGTTGCTTTTCCATGTCAGCTAAAGTTATTTTCAGCTTCTCCAGCAAAAGGGAGCTCTCTTGCTTTTTAAATTTCTCTTCCAGTAACTTCAGCTCTGCCTCCTGAAAAGTATTCTTATCTGTAAAAGAAAACACCATGAAATCTTTGCCAATCAATACTGGCAAATCTACTGATAATTTTCTAGATGAAATATTACTATTTACTTTTACTATTTTCAATTCTCATTCTAGTCCAAAGCATTACTCTCAAGTTATATCACTGGATAAAGGATTGTTTGTATCACCTTAGGCTATCAGACACTATTTACTCATAGACATTACCAACTTTTCACTCTGCAGTCTGATACAACTCTGCCCTCCAAGCCAGTCAGTCCTTACTTCTCAGGTGTAACCACCTGTTGTTTCTGTGTCTCACTTTCACCAAGTTTTATATAAAGTAGCATTGCTTTTTAAAAAAAAAAAAATACAACAAGAAAACCCCCAAAAAAACCCCACCAAACACCAAACCAAAAACAAGACAGGTCTCATTCCAGTATTTGACCTTCTTGTGGGTCAGTCTTGTACTCCGTTTCTGCCAAAGAATGTCTAATTCTACACAGTCATTTTCCAAATTGTCACAATTATTTCCCTGACTTGATAGAAAAAGACTAAGAACCATCAAGGATAAGTACAGGGTTGGGGGGAAGGCACTACGCTCCACTAGCTAGATGGTAAAGGCTGCAAATTCTCTATATGATCAAAACCAAATCATCAGTTGAAAGCCAGTGAAAAGTTCAGTCATTAAGGAGAACAGAATCAAATTCAAAAGCTTCATTTTGAAATATTACATGAAGTTTGACTGATGCACAGAAACAACTGGGATGCAAGGAAACAAGTGGGAATCTATCCCCTTCTTTTAATCAGATCCAGCAGAACTACAAGGTATATTTCAACTCAATTTCTGAAAAACTGTAATCTCAATTAGAAAAACCACTGCAAGCAAGACTCAACTATCGGTGGTTATGTAACATTTTTCCTACTTTATTTTTTTAAACTCTGTGAAATACATAGAAGAATTACAAAACAGAAGTTTTCTGGTTTAAAAAGATCCTATGAAATCCAGTTTGCTGATCATTTCAGTACACTTTGATTAATTTCAAAATTGTGTATCTTCAGGAACTGTATATGTTCACAGACAAAAATTCATTTCCATTTAGGACAAACTCAATGTTGATTAAAAACACTAATCATATCCCACAGCAGAAACCTTTTTACTTAATTCACAACGAAACTTACAGGACTGCAGGAAACATACATCATTAAACATGCAACAGGAGTTCTTAAAATTTCAATATGTAACTCACTTTTCATCTCTTCCGCAAAATTCTGGCTCTGCTTTAGAGACTGCTTGAGCGTATTTAGTTCTTCTTCAAGTTGGTGGATCTCTTGCAATTTTTTTTTAATTTGACAGTCAAGAAGGTTTTTCTCCTGCTTCACTTCCTAAAACAAAACCAAGTAACACCATATTTCATGTGAATTGCCAAGAAGATCAAAGAAATCAGTTCATTTAAATGAAAAGAAAGATATTCCATTAGGTTCTATTAAGTCTTTGGGCAGCTATGCCTGGGTTCCTAAGCACTGCTTGGGTACATAAGCTGAACTATTCTTAACTAGTTGAGAGCACCCGAGAGATGTTGCCAGTTGACATAGTTAGCATGCCTCTTGTTTGCCTAGAGCAAACAGCTCCACATGACATGCCGCAAACAGATTGAGACAGTACAGTACATATCCTACAAAATCTGAGCTGATGAAGTTAGGCTACTTTCCCAAAGCTACTTTCCCTGCAATGGCATCAAAATTAACAAGAAATTTATAGATCAGATTTCACCTACCATCTCATGTAGAGACAAGCTCTCTTTCCACTGAACATTATAGAAGGGAATCATAGGATCGTTTAGGGTTGGAAAAGACCTTTAAGATCATCAAGTCCAACCGTTAACCTAGCATCATCACAGCAACACTGGTCAAATTTTATTTAGAAATGCTTACTCTTTCAGAGGGTTGTTTTACCGTTAAGAGTATTTTCTTCCAACTAAATTGAGTTAAAAAAACAAAACAAAACACACACAAAACTATGTAACTACACTGCATCTAGGAAGCCAAATAAAAGTTCTTCTAAGGAAACTAATCCTTTACTAATCCAAACTCCTGTGCTGCTGGACAACAGATGGCATGGAACTGGCATGGCCCAATTGGAAACAGGCCATCAATTATTCATCCGTTTACTACTAGCAGATGGGCAGCAATTCACAAAAGCCAAGCCCAAGAAATGGAAAGGTCTGGATGAAAAAAAATTAAAAGCTTGCTGGCATGGCAGTCTTGTTTTTTGCGACAACATAAATAAATCACCCTCAGAACATGATTAAAATTGTCACTGTCACTAACAGTTACCTTCCCTTCTACTCATAGTCTTCCCTACCCCCAGTTTAAAAAAAAAAAAAAAATCCAGCCACATAAGTTTCGATGAAGAAAGTTTTCTAGCAATCTTAATTTTTCAAAGTACAAGTGTCCAAACTTCTTGCATTCAAAGCACCATACACAGATGCAATACAAGAACATGAAGTAAACAAGCATGTTCATTAGAAAAATCTAGGGTAATCTGCGGAAAGAAAACCAAGTAAGTTTAAGGAATTAAAATGTCTGAAAGGTCCAATTATTTTGATTTGGTGCAAACATTCCCAATAACCAGCACTCAGCAAAACCCAGGAACCCATAGTTTAATGGACTAAGTATCTGATAGTAACTAGCCATTTACACTTTCCAAAGCTATAAGTAAAAGAGTCAATTTGGTTTCAATCCAGTTATCAATTCTACTTGTACGTTGTATTACTCAAGTTAGCCATTCTGCTATTGTCCCTTGAAAAAGCAAAAATCAAACCAAAGCGAACTCCAAAACCTATATGCAGGTAGTGCTATTATTCTGGAGAAACTCTCCACAGGGCAGGCTTATGAGCAGTTTAGGGACTGACTGACCAATTTTTCCAAGAATAGTTATCGGCTTGCTTGCACCATCAAAGTGTAAACCATATGTGAAGATGCCAGAACTGCTAAGCTATTGAGATGTCACCATTGCAAAGCTTAGTAGTCCTCAGACTAAGCATAACCTGTATGTCTCACATGTGTATCTGTTTTGCAACTTTTTTGGAACACCAGTCTTATTATACAGTAAGGACAAAGCACAGCAGTGGATTTACCAGCTGAAAACAACTGTATTCTCCAGTGGGTAGTTAGACTATTAGTGTAAGACTGCAACAATTTCTGTTTAATAAAGGTAAAGAAATGCCACTCTCTCTTGTTTTCTTTTGCTATAAACAAAATCTACTGTCAACAAAGCCTCCAAGAGTTTGAAACAATTTGATGTAATTTTTTGCATTATACTTATTTATGAAAGTGAGGCAGACAAGCCACGCCCTAAGTTCTGCTGACATATACCATGCTTTCTCATGTGCAAGTCTTAAGATAGAGAACTGTAGTGTTACTGATCTCTTCAGATATTACTATCTCCCCCAGATTAAGCTCTTATATAGATTTATTGGTCATGTTCTAATACATCACCACTGTCACCAGCTGTCGAATTGTCTGACCAAGACAAAGAAATATGAAGAAAGAAATCTTACTATAGTTATAGCCTAGTAAGATGGATATAAGACTGGGAGATAAAATGAAGCACAACCAAGAATTTGCAGCGAAAAAGGTATTTCCACAAATTAGATGCTCTCTGACAATGGGATCTCAAAAAAACTGTATCAAATCTAACCTGACTCCATAATTTCAAAGCCAGAAAGGGCATGAGACTACAATATCTGCTATAAACTACTTTTTTTTGTCTAAAAATAGGAAAGATTACATTAAGAATGTCCAGAAGGAGGATGATGGAGGCTTTCCTCTTCCGAGATACATTGGAAGAACAAAAATTATCTTGATTAGTCTTACCACTGGAAGGCACTGGTTACATTTATTTACTAAATAGGCTTCAAGGACCACTATCTGCCATCGAGGCCAAGTGGCATGGAACAGCCCATATCTGTACCACTAAAGTCTTCTGTTTTCCAAAACAGGTGGCTCTAACCAAACCGCTTGCTGGGAATGGTCCCAGGCTCATGTGAACTCCCAAACTGTGCCTGGGAATTGTATGAAAGAGTGCTAGTCAGCTGGGCCAAAGCCATGTGAAGTGCTGTTCTAACAATTAACAGTATAAATAGTCACATTCCAATAGCTGGGAATGTTCCCAGACGTTGTGATCTACCAGCATGAATGCACCTCAAGTTTCACGGTATACTAAAGCTGTACCATTGTTTGTGCTGATCCGAACAAAACCCACTATTTTACTTTAAATTTGTTCATAGAATTTTGACAGGTAAATTTTTGTCAGAAATTATGCCAGATTATTTTATATCTGCTCATGACAACAGGCAACAAGCAAAATAAGAAACTGTTTAAATAAAACAAACCGTGACATGGATTACATAGGTATTGAGGTCTTTCTTTTTTTACTTCCGATTCTCCAAATAAAGGGTGAAATTTGCATTGAGAGGTCTCTAGTGGCACAACTGCAACAATTTCAAGTGTAGCTGCTCTAATTGCCACCAAAGCAAAACAATATAACTGAGAAGATAAAGGAGACATTAAAGTGAAAAGATTTCTGCATCTGTGAATATAAGGCAGTATGGCAGCATCCAAAAACTTCTCTGAATTTATCTTCATTTGGGGGAAGTTTTTACAGCAGTGTATATTTGTTGGACTGTGTTTCTTCCAAGAAACATGCTTTTTTTTTTAAAGAGGATATAGTATGTCTTTGTACAAAATCACTGAGTTTGGCAGTGTGCATCAAAGCAGTAGTCAGTGATTCTAGAATTTACTTTTAGAATCAGATAAGCATTGATATATTTTTATTTCAGGACCAAGAGCAAAAACAAAACAAAAACCTATTTTTGATAAGAGGTAAGTCCAACATGAACAAGAACCATATCAGCAGCATTACAGTAATGAATCCTAAGCACGCAGCCAGTTCCACAAATTGCATTAACATACATGATGTTAGTGAAGCCCTCATTTTGTGTTACAACTAAGATACATTATTAAGATAATCCATAAAAGTGTTTAAAGATTGCTTATGGGGAAATACGCTACACAAGTAAATGCTCGACAGTATTAGTGTTTACAGATTGCCAATTTATGCTATTAATTCTATCAACTACTCCTCTGCATTGGTTACCTCAAAGCTTCTTGTCAAATCAGTTTCCTTAGCCTGGGCTGCTAATAAAGCCTGCTCTGCTCTGCACAGCTTCTGGGTGAGATCACTGGTATCATGTTCCAAGCGTTGCTTCACTGCCATTACCTGTAAGAATGTTGAAAATTGATGTTGTATTCACAGGCATATATAACTTTTTTTAAACTCCCATTTTTGAAATCCAACATTCTATTACAAAGTAAAACTACATCATTTAGTCCCACCATGAACCTAAGGCTGCTTCACTGTGGTTTAGAAAATAGCTGCTTATTGCCTTTCCACTCCTTTGCCTCCGAGCAGAACGATGGTATGTCTCTAATACACATGAATTTCTAGACTGTCTGAAACTGGATTAATACATCCAACTTGCAGCTACATCACCACAATGATATCTGTAGGATACAAATGAGATTGGGAATGTAATAGCCTTTTTGCTAAGCTATGAGAATCAGAAGGTTAGGATCATAACTGCACTTATTGCTTCATTGACACATATTTTATAAAAACTGAACAGGCTTTAGCTCTTTCAAAATAGTCCTATAATGCTCCAGATTAAAAAGGAAGGAAATGCCATTATCAGGTCAAAAAAGGGGAAAAAAAAGCCTATTCTGAGGTCATTAGGTAATAAATTAGCTTTCCTGGAGAAAGAACTAAAAGGCACCTATTTTTCACTCTATGAAATCAATTTCTTCAGTAAGCATATACGAAGCAATGTGCATATAAAGAAACCTCCACTGAAAACGTTTGACTGAATGTATTCCCACGGCTATATTTCTAAAATAAAACAAGCCTGCAAGAAAGCTGTTGTCAGTTTTAGAAATGCTGTTTCAGTGCAGCCTGCCTGCTAATGGGGCTTCTCAATATAACTTTCAAAAACTTGTGGCCCTTTTTAGAAATTCAGTTAGCTCTGCTGCTTTATAGCTGGTCTCAAGAGTTTTTTGAGGCTTTTAAACATTCTTCTTTTCTCATCACCCACTCTTCAGGCTTGTGCTGCTTTCTAACTTCCTTAAAATTGTGGTTTTGTGACAACAAATGTGTTCTAATAGCTAGCTGCTGCCAAAGCTGTGGAAGGCCTCCTTCATACTGATGTTCCTCCTCACACAAGCCCCATCTGAATTTCTGGAGAACCAGTTCAGGGAATTAAACTGATAGCAAACACTTGTGCCTGTGTACATGTATGCTAATTTACATATAATTTTTTCTTTGCTTTTTCGGCTTCTGTATCAGCAGCCTGCAGGGTCACATGAGGGGTAGCACTGCTAAAAAACAAGTACCAGGAGCGCATGGTCAAGGTGTATGAAATGGGGCTGTTGTTCCAAAGGGCAACTAACTCTGGATCAGTTTAGCTCTATCACCAAACTGCACCTCTGCACGTTTTCTATATAAGGCGTCTCCCGTGATCAGCTTTAGCTGCTCCTCCCTCAAACAGATTTATTTTAGCTGCGCTGTTCTGCATTCACATCTCCTTCCCTGTGGGAAATGGACTAGCCCCAAACTTTTAAAAGCCTGTAATTCACATTTAAATACATAGTATTTCAGTGAGAAATGGTAAATACAAAACAGCTAATGCAAACTGCACAAAACATTAATACAAGTCCCCACATTAATTCTTTTTTGCTTTATGTATAATTAAATAAAGGCAGTACTGCTGAGACAACTAAATACCAGCTCTAGTAGAAGATTTTAATATAAAAAAGCCTACTTTGTCAAATTCTGCCTGCAGAGCATTGAAGTCATTTTTGGCTTGCTGTAGCTCCTGATTCAGTTTGTTTCTTATCTGGTGGCACTGCTGATCCAGTGTTTGTAAGGAACGTTGCTGACAAGAGAGTTCCTAGAAAACAGCAGTACAGTAGAAAAGAAATGAACAAGTCTCTATGTTGGCTACTGGAGCAATAACAACTGATTTTCATTAGCAGATACTGCCTGCTCAGAGGCACTTGACTTACACAGTGAACAACAGTTTAAGAACAACTTTGAGGCATTCTGCAAATGTCACACGGGCAAGAATGGCCCTAACCTGATTTATGTCATCTGCTTAAGAACTCCATTACAGCAACATTCCTATCACAGAAAGGGAAAAAAAATTAATCTAAAACTAGTAAAAGCAATGGTATTAAAATTCTTCATCCTAAATATAAGCTTCATATAAGAATTACATTACACTACAACTGGACAAATTCATCTCTGCTATTATTTACTTACCATACTATAAGGTCAAAATTTTTTTCTAGGAAAATTAAAAAATAGTCTTAAGAAATACCTAGCATGGGACTGAGCAACAAGATAATCTTACAAGGGCAGTCATGAAAACTGCACAAAAAATAGCATTCCTAAAACAGACTTCCGGAAATCTGTAAAAGGACAATATAGTTCATGTGGATCTTATGACATGCCAAGTAGGCATCCATCAGGATAAACAGCTGTACTTGCCATTTCTCATGAGGCCTCTTCCTGTGTCTTTGGACCTTATAGTTGTGATTCTGCACAGATTTCAGAGGTTTATTAGGATGTAAAACAGTAAGTCATGAGGGTAATAAAAAGCAATTAAGGAAAAAAATAGGATATTTGTCAGCAGTAATCTCTATGCAAAAGTTGCAATATGCTCTACGAACAAATTCTAAGATCCTTGTGAAGGGGAAAAGGCAATAAAGTGCTTGTGCTTCTCTTATTAGTTCTAGAGTATAGGCGTAGTTACAGGCAAGCTGCTTCACTAAAAGACACAGTACCATACTGTCACCAGTGAAACAAGATAAAAGAAAGAAAAAAGGAGAAAAAAAAAAAAAAAGAAATGTTCACAGTGAAGGAACTAGAGCTGACATTTTCTGCAATGTGGCTCTGGCTCCCAGGTGCATGAACCTCCTGCACACAAGTCAGTGTATTTTAGTCAGTCACATCTGTGCAATAATGCCAGCATCCTTTACATTCTGCTCAAGAGCAAAAACAGCACAAGAGGCCCAAGCGCTTCCTACATCAGTAAGACATCCAGTAAACAAACAGCTCTTGTTTATCAGGGAAAGTATGAATGAGTGTGGAACTGTCATAAACAGAAAACCTGGAAAGATCAATATTAAAATATTTATATATATTAAATAAATATTATATATAATATTTATTATAATATTTAGATAAGTATATATTTTTAAATATATAATTTCTATATAAAATATATATAATATATTAATATATAATATATATAAAATATATATATATTTTATATATATACATAATTTAGCATTTTTCTACATAGAACACAATATAGGTAAGTCTGCAACTGCATTCCCACACAAAAGAAGGTGACAGAAACTCTATACAATTTAGAAAGGAAAGATGTGAGACCAGCTGGGTGTCACAGTAGTGACACTAGTAACCAATGCTAAGTAAAGTACATACTAGCTGCAAAAAGCTCTTCTGCAAACCTCTGGTCAGGAGCATTTCCTGAGCTCATGCAAGGAGGAGTGCATTAGGGTCCAAAGGGCCTCCTTATTAATGAAAGGATGAATTCAATGTCTCTGAATGTCTTTGTCAGAGTGAAGGCCCACATCCAAGGTGTCTGGAATAACCTGCCTTCTGAAGGTGCCTCTGTCTCTGCAGAGTAAAGTAGAGGCCTAAGTAACAAGCTTAGGCTGACACTTAGATTTCAGATGTTGAAGTAAGGTGATATGAATCTCACCTTCTCAATTTGAAGCTTGGATGGAAACACTTAAATAAAATTTGAGAGAGAACATTGGAAACTATGCCCTGCTGCAAGTGCAACTCAAACTAGCCTGTGTTACCATCTCGGAACAAGGCCTAGAGCTTCTCAGGCCTTTCTGAAAGTTCATGAAATGCATTCCTGGATCTCACCTGCCTTCTAGAAACAGAAATATAATAAGGAGGCACACCAGCAAGGCTTTACAGGATGGAATTCAGTAGGACCAGCACCAGTATATCTAGTTTTCACAGAAGGGAAGAATCCCTCCCTAAGGAAAACACACAGATCAGAATTTCCACAATATTACACAAACTTGGATGCCAGAATATGTAAAACAGAGGTTTAAATTGAACTTGACACCAAATATAAATGAACGAACATTAAGCAAACTTCATAAAAGCCTATAACTGCTCACAGATGACAAACATTACAGAAAAAAAGAGAGAGTTCTTCACAGTTAACGGCCTTGCTGAACAACCTAGGATGACAGTATGTGGATTTACATATTAGCCTTATGAAGGCCTTTTTTTTTTCCTAACTAAAAATAAATTTTGCTTCACAGGAGCAGTTGCTGTGCATGGCACAAACTGCCTGACATCCAAGCTATCAGCTATTCAGACAAGCTGTAGCAACAAACAACCCATGTGGAGGATGATGTGCTGCTTCTCTGAAAGAATGTCTCAGAAATACCATATTCTTAAATGATCCCACTGGATAGAGTGCCAGTGCCCAAGGGGCATGCATCAGGCATAGCAGCACCCGTATATACTGGGTTTGTAAGGAGAAACCATGACAGAAGGTTCATGGGCCCTCAACTTGTCTTTTGATGAATACTTCTAGACAAGGTTCGGTATGTCTTTGAGATCCGGGGTTAGCACCTAGACTAACAGATTTTGTGAAACCACTTTTTCACTCAAGAGCATTGTTAGCAGCACTGTTCATCGGCCACTCCAGCAGAATTCCTCTGCCAATTATTTTACCTTTCTGAATATATCTTGGAGAAAACATTTCAGGTTAAACATTTGACACAACAGCAGTCTTCTGCAGGGCAATGCCCTTACCCAATCCCCAAAGCAAACTTAAAACACCCATCTGAAATGGCACTATCACATCCAAATCTACGTCTTGGATTTCCTAACACTGATTATGTTATTAACTTAAAAAGAAAAATACAAAGAGTTTGGACCTAATCCAAATCAGCTGAATGTAACTTCACTCCAGAAAAAGTTCCTGGGATACTGCTACACTTTGTCTCTCTGCCAGAGCTGGCACAATGGAAACGAGAGATACTTATGCTAATCCCATATTTTACCATCTTCTGAGCATGAACCAAAATTAGAAGAATAGAGATATAAATCCTAAAGAAATTATTTTCTTGTGTGCGAGATGCATGAAAAATTAACTCAGATTCCACAGAAATAACTGAATCAGTTATTAAGTTTTAACTCACATATACGTAATTGAGTGAGCCATAAAGCCTAGTTTCTCATGGATTTGTATCTCAATTGGGTCTCTCGCACATATTCTTCATTGTCTAGTGAATACTAACATAATTCTGCATCTCTCCAACAGCCTCTCCCCTCCATTGGGATGTTTGTTTTCAGTTTTTTAATTACCTTTGCAACTTTTGGCTCTCTATCAGATGTGATTGCAATTAACTGAAAAGCAG
Organism: Nipponia nippon; assembly: GCF_047370975.1. Taxonomy (NCBI): domain Eukaryota; kingdom Metazoa; phylum Chordata; class Aves; order Pelecaniformes; family Threskiornithidae; genus Nipponia; species Nipponia nippon. Next base: position 24,194,933 of record NW_028262358.1, read on the forward strand.
ATACACAAAATAAGCCATGTGATTTCAACTCCATAGGAAGTCAAAAAGTTCTTCTTTCCTTACCTGTTGGTATTCCTTTTCCTTTGCCTTTATTTTTTGTTCTAAAGATTGACGAGCACTCTCAGCATTTTGTCTTTGGCAATTCAGTTCTTCTGACAATCTTTTCACCTTTTGCTCCATCATTTGGACCTATAATAATTTAGTTATCAATCACAGGTGTTAAAAACGCAAGTCACATTTTATTTAAATTTATATGCATTCATATAAAAAGACTGATTTCACCTACTACTATTGTTCTAGCATTCATATAACCTACAGCATAACTTTAGCTGGTACTATATAAATTCTTAGCAATCCAAAGTACTAAACTCATACTAGCTTACGTTAGTGATAACATGCATATATAGAGAATATATACACATATATAGTTAGGTGTGTATATATATATATACACACATATGTGTATACACACAAAATAATAAAAACATCTTCAGAAAAATCAGTCTTTGACAGGCTACAGAAGCATACTGTATTCACACTAAAAATATAATATATTTTCAGTACCTCAGGCTGCTATGAACTAAAGAATGACCACTAGCTGCTAAGCAACTACATGTTTAGACTGAAAATAACTGGATATACCACTGAATTTCAGAGTGATTCAGCACATTGATTTGGATAGAGAAGAAAGAGGCAACTATCTTAGTCTAATTCAACAACAACAGAAGAGTGTTTTTCACAATTTAAACTTTAATTAAAAAAAAAAATCAGTAGCCTATGTTCTAGGTTAACCTCCATGTTAAGAGTATGTCAGCTGGTTATCTAATTCAGTTTATTATGTTAATACTACATTACTTAAGAGTGGGACAATGTCCACTGAACTCCCTGAACAGAAAAAAAAACACATTTTATTCCGAAAACCAATCTGTTAATGCAAAATATGTACAATATTTTTTTCCCCAGGGGGGTAAGAAAAGTATCAAGGGTGAACAGGGCTGTTTTCTTTTCCAGCAAGAAGGGCTGCTTAATGAGTTAGTGAAACAATAGTCTATTGTGTCACAAGAAAATAAGAAGCAGGTAGTAGTATTGGGATGTCTGGTTATTAGGCACAGAGTGCACGGATCGTGAGCTCCTGTAAGATCACATGGAAACTTGCCTGCAGAAGGGCTGCAGACCTCACAAGATGTGAAAATTCTTGATACCACAGAGGAGTTGCTGTGGTCAAGGTCTGTGAATAGTACCAGTGACAGAAGTGCACAAGGCGCATGCCAAAATTAAATTCAGGCTATGAGGCAGTAAACTAAAATCCAGAATCTCAATGCAGTTCTGCATCTAAAGCCCAGGGCGCAGGCAGACATCCAATTTCAGCGTGAGAAAGAAGAAACAACAGAAAGGAGCAACCTTCAGATGGCAGGACCAAAGGAACCTTCTGGGACAAGATGCTGCACTGCACCTTAAGGATGGGCTGCACCTCAATTCAAGCAGGGCCAGTCAGTCCTACTCCTCTCATCCTTCCCCAGGCATGTTCCTAGCTATATAACCTTACCCCTTGTTTTGTGCTAGATTTAATGCCCCTTTGATTCCTTTAGTAAAACAATTCAGCTCTCTTAAACCCATAGAAAATTAACAAGGCAAAATTAAATACATAATGTTCTAATCATTGAAGAAGTAGAATCAGGCCATTTGGGGAATCAAATAAATGAAAAGAAAAACTTTTTCAGAGGAACTGAGCTGTTAGGTTGGGTCAGCTGCCTTCCCACAAACTCACCATGATAACAGTGCCTTTATGTAGTCAATGGACTGTGTCAAGAACATGATTTTTACCTTACTCTCAGCAAAGACTTCCCCTAAACCAGTTCCTTGCAGAGCTAGCAATAGCCAAATATTGCTGTCTCTCTCAAAAGGCAGACTGACTAACCCTCAATATGTAAAGGTTTATTTTTTAAGGACCAATACAGGAGTTGTGGGAAACAGCATTTTTCCCATATACTTAGGTAGCATGTAGAAACTTGCTGACAGAGATGGATAACAATTATTATACCCTGAGAAGATACACACAGAAACGTGTTTTTTCCTATCCTGTAGATGAATTGAAGTAGTAGGAAAAAAAGTAAAAAGACAGATGGAAATATGAACATTCAAGGAATTAAAACGTCTGTGCACTACTTTCTAATTTGTCAAATGCTGTGAAAGGACTTTAGGAAGGTAATGCAACTTGATTAATCAAGAAAAATAAAAAAGAGACTTCTTACTTGTCATGTTCTGCAGTTTGTATTAAATGATTTTAAACACTGGCATTCTCTTCTTTGCATGATTATGAGCAAAAATCTGAACCATTTAATGGTTTTGTGTGTATTTAAATACACTCTGTAAATTCTTGACTAAGCAAATTGTACTATCCTATTGGTTCTTTTATTATGAATCCAAACTCCTTAGAATTAGGTCGTGAAATCCAATTTAGAAGCTACATACATTCTCAATCTTGCATAGCATTTTTACCTAGATTTTATTTTACACAAGTCATTTACAATCAAAAAGACTATGCCCCACAACAACCTGTAGTATAAGCAACACACTAATTTTCAGCCAAGGTTGCGTGACAGAGTCTATTTAAGGTCAGAACTTGCCACCAGATGTCATTGTTGCTCTATGCAATTTGATCAGAAAATATTTTTCAGAATTTGAGTCAATCTTGCCTGAGGATGAAAAATATTTCTTCAGGTGGTATAAGAACCTTCCACAAAATGGGCGACTGCTTACGAGTATTTATGTTTTTACAGGTAATACATATCAAACTAGCATATACTTCTCAGAACTTGATCCTCAGCAAATGCTCAAGAAACTTATCTGAGAACCTTGGCTCTTACTAAAATGGCTGAAAACTGACACACATTAATACTGGGAATGAATTGTAAGGACAATCAGAAGATGTGTGATGCAACATTTTACCTGTGTGGTAGCTTGATCAAGTTGTGTTCTCATTTGAGTCAGTTTATCTCTGGTTTTGTTCAGAACTTTATCCTTTTCTGTTAATTCCAACTTCATTCTGTCCAGCTGCATTTCAGTCTCTTGATGTTTATTCATATAGGATTTCTTCACTTTTTCTTGATATTGCAGTTGTTGTTCTAGGTCTTTAACAGTGGAATTTAACTCTGAATTTTAAAAACAGTAAAGATTAAGGATACTTTCTGCTTTGAAAGGTACATCTTCCAGGTACTCAAATTTCCAAGTGTCTATGCATTCTAAAATATTTAGTATGTTTGACAGTAACCCAAGTTCCTGATACAGGCAGACACCCTGTAAAATGTTCAGCAACCTAAACCAAAAGTTTCAGCTCTCTTCTGCTGCTACATCAATGACTAAAACTATCAAGACCAAAAGACAGTTGACTCTAAATCAAGAATTTCCACTTCATAATATATGAGAACATAGTAAAATGCAAGGTCAGGCACAAGTGCTACAAAGGCAGAGACAATTTGTTCCTTTGCTGGTTTGTTTTTGTTTGGTTGGTTTTGTTGTTGTTTTTAACCACACAGAAACATGTCACTTGACATATCTGGTTTAATTTTTTTTATTTTTAAAAGGAAAGATACCCACTACAAAAATTTGTTTGGGGCAACTGTGAGCCTCTGCTTCCAAGGGACTTTTCACCTATTGGGCATCTGTAAATACAGTATTTTATATTTTAATCTTTTTCCTGTCCCAAAGCAGCATACATATAAAGCAAAACCAAGTGATCTTGTCACAATATACATCAGTTAAGAGTTTGCATTCCAAAATCACAACATAATTTTACAGTAGAAAACATTGGTCAGCTACAGGGAGTGTTATCCAGAATTAGTATTATCTAGTAATTCTTTTTGGTTTGTTTGTTTTTGTTTTTTTTTTTTTTAAAAAAAACACACACATCACAACAATCCACATCTTCATTATGCTGAATTGATATGACTTCCAAGTTGGAAATGCCACCTAGATTGCAGTTTTACATGTAGGCATTTGAATAAACAGTTTGGAGATTACAGGAACTTGTAAAACAGTCCTACAAGAAGCAGTCCAAATAGTAGGCTTAAGTAAACATTCACCAAATCCACAACAAACCAACTATTTGCTCTCTTCTGACTATCAGATATCAGGAATGAGTATTTCTTCATGTCAATATGCGCAATACAAGATCATATCTTGCTTTCGCATTGTACTTTTTGCATCATACTTCATTCTGTGCTTCCAGTAACACCTATTATGGACCAACTCAGTTATGCATCAAGCATGTTCAGTCAATGAATTTTACACAGGTATTGCTCCTCAAGATCCATGCAAATACAAAATTAAGGAATCAATATAACTGAATTTAACAGTGAGATGTAATGAGATCCTGAAGAGTTTTTAAACTCTTAAAAGAATTGTTCCATGAGCAATGGAATTGTTGGAGAAGGTCATTTTCCTTTCATGTGATGTTCCCCACCCACCCCAAAAATACAAACTCATCCCTTCTAACTCTCACACCCCTTATGTAAAAGATACCACAGCTTTTGGATAATCTCTGTGTACTGGCCGATCATTGAAAATACACACACCAGCAGCCAACTGGGCTAGCTCCCAAAGGCAACAATGGGTATCTTTCTCTTTTCCTCGCTAAAGCATTAATTTCAATACCTCTTCTACCCACACACCAGCTTTCATGAAACCATACATGAAACTGCCTCTGGGTTTTAAAGAAACGTATCAGATACCTTGGTTCTGTGCTCTTAGCTGGATCATGAGTGAAGAATTACAATTCTCAGCAAAGCTGTTGAACTCATTCTTTTCTGATATTATACTAGAATTTGTTTCTTTTTCCCATGGAAGACAGGATGTTGTAGAACTTCCCCTTGCAGGTGTTTCTTGATTTCTAGATGGTGTCTTTTCTTGTTGCCATGAAAACACAGATGAAGAAGCCTGATGCCGAGCAATCTCCCTGTGACTCAAAGAGCTTTGAGGATGAGGCTGATTTATTTTCTGTGTCCGAGAAAAAAAAAAAAAAAAAGGATCTACCTTTACACAGCTCCATATCCAACATATAACATAATAATTAATTTATTAATAAGTAGATAATAGGTTGTGGTCATTTCACATTTTTATAAAATCACATGATCCACCAGTGCAAACTACTGATTCATGTAATTATATTTTATACTACATAGATTAAATAACTGTAGCCCAAGTATCCAAGAATAGCTGATACTTATAAACACAAACCAGGATCTCCAAAAAAAGTAGTTCAATCTGTGTATCTTTATAAGGAACGCACCCAGATTTTTGTCTTTTTCAAGCGAGATCCCATCATTTACCTCCTATATTTTTCAAAATCAAAGCCTGCATTTTTAAAGGCAAGTGCTGACACAAGCAAGCTGCAAGAAATTTAGAAGTCTAGACTAACACATCTGATGTCTGACCGACATATAGTTCTTCTGGACGAACACAGGTAAATTCAGAACAGACTTATTTGTTTAAACTTATACACACAGAATACCCCAAAATAGCAATAACAACATATGCCAGGTAGCACCTTTCATCCTCTTCCTACAGAAAAATTAACAGAGCCCAAATACTAGGTGTTTGGGTTTTTTTTCCTCCTTAAGTGAGAAAAAGAAAAAACAAACTCAAACAGTAAAGCCCTTATTGTATTTTTAACTGTATTTTCAAATGCCTCTCATTTGAATATTTTTTTTTTTTAAACTAAAGCCCCAAACCAGGTAATACCTAGTGTGACTTCTCAGTCCAATCAGGCAATATGTTGTTATGTAGAAATAGCTGTGCTAAGACCAGAAATCTATGTAGTACAGAATGCTGTGTCCAACCCTGTAAAGTAACTTGTTTATAGACAAAGAGCACAAAAACTTAATCATGCATATAGTAATCATTCCCCTTATATGCCATTTAAATTTCCAGAGTTTGAGAAAAAAAGTTTGAAGCCAAGAAATTAAGGGGAATTAATAATCATTTTTACTGAAATACTTTACATGTACTTTCTCTTTTGGATCTGTTTGCATTGTGGCCTTTTTACAATACTCTGTTACAAAGACTTCTGGATTTAACACAGTACAGTGTAATAGGGTAGGTTTTGTTCTGATCCTGCAGAGCTGGTACTGTAATTATGCCTCATGAAAAGTAGAAAAATGACCATTCCCCGTTTCCTCTCTTGATCCTCACTCATCTTGAGTATATAACCATTTGGCTATATACGGGCAAAGAATATTTTCTCATTATTTCTTAATTCTTTTCCTAAAAAAAAAAAAAATTCTTTTTCATCATTGCTGAACACAATATTGAAGCTTTCAGAGAACTAGCTACAGTAATTACTGAGTTGCTTCCTGGAATCATTTCATTGAATTTGGAGCCTGAATGTACCAGGTATGCATTGTTCAGATTATGTTTTCCAGCTGCATTACTTCACTTTTTTATGCTGAATTTTACTTACCATCTTAATTATTGCAATTATTTAGTACTACAAAATACTGCGTAGTCTTCAACCATATTATTCAACTCTTTTTCAGATTGCTAATGAACATGCTGAATAGCACAGTTCTCTTTCCCAATCCTTTTCAGGCTCCACTATTGATCATTCCCCAGCTGTAAAAACTGACCATTTATTGCCACTGCCCTCAATCTCTACCCTTAAATTCATAAGAACTCCCTCTTATCAAAATTGTTTTGTTTTTTCAGTGTTTTGTGGATATCCAACAACATTATACTGAGTCACACTTAACTCACACATTCCCTGACTTATTGTTAAAAACACAAAACCTCTGAAAATATGTGAGGCATGATTTCCCTTTACAAATAAATAGTTGATCTTTTCTCTATACACCATACCTATGTGTGCATCAAGAAATGTATTGCTTTAAATTTCTAACAATTTGCCCAGGACAAAAAGTTGACCTGACTAAACTACATTTCCAGGAATCCATACTGTAAGCTTCTTTTAAAAAATGGCATCATCCTTGTCACCTTCCAGCGTCGAGAGAATGAAATAAGTTGCACATCACAGTGATTCAGCAGTCCCACAATGCAGTGCCCTATCAATTAATGGGTAAATATTACCTGTATTTGGTGATGGTTTTTATTACTATTCATTTCATCAATCTATTTTAAGACTACTTCTGACTTTTCAGATGAGGCTGTGCCACAGATTCAACCCCAATAAAAAGTTTTCTATATCAGAGTCTGTCTTTAAGCCTTTAAATAGTAAATACCAAATAAAAAATGATTTTAGCTTTTCTGCAATGGCCCTTTTTTCCTTGAGGGCTTTCACATCTTAGTCATCTATTGGCCTCAGATATTCCTTAATACAGTTCCTACTACTGATATGTTTGAAAAATTTACTAGCTTTTATTTGCTAGGTGAGTTATTTCTCAATCTTTTCAAGGATATTTTATTATCATATAATATTTAACTTGGCAAAAGTGATGCCGTTTTCTCTTGTCCTTGCTTGCACGAGACTTCCAGTTTTTGAAGGATGTGTTCTCATTTTTAATGTCCTTCTTTCCTTTGCTATTCAATTATGCTGGCTTTTCTGTATTCTCCAAGATTACTTCTGAATGGCAGTACACACAGATTAATTATGGTTTGTTTTATTTTTTTTAATTATACTTTAAGTGATGTAGAATATATTTCAGTAGTTTTCCATTCCATTTTCCAGGTTCACTCAGTAGTTACTTTCTTAGATATCACACATACCATTCTCAAGAGATACTTACCTTAACCTGGATTGTTCTCAGTTCTAATTCTAGCTTTTTTCTTTCTTGTACTTTCTTGTATTTTTCTTCTAGTTCTTCAAACTTAGCATCTACAAAGACATGATGAATACTTCTTCATAATCTAACTTAGTACACAGGTAATTTTTCTAGCCTATTGCTATTACAGGAACAATAAAAATGAACAGCTATCAGAAGTGTCAGATCATGAGGAAGAAACAACTGTATATACAATACGTTCAGTAATTTAGGACCTCAAAAGTACACTGGTGGGATATCTGGAACTTGACATTAGAATGAAAACACAACTGTTAAAATTAAGGATCCAATGCCACAATTTTATTCTTTTAATCTCTCTCTCTAAAAAAATATGTGTATGTATATATGTTAAAAAAATATATAGAAACTAGATGTGTTACATTGTATATACACATACTTTTTTTTTTTTTTAAGTTTTCCTACCAGCAGCCCAATAGCATTAATATTAAGAAATGACCAGAAAATAAGGCTGGATCTTTTCCTCAAGCTCCTTTCAAATGCAATAGGAATTGGACAAAGACTTTTTTTAGGATTCTTCCATTGAAATTGTAAGAGGAGCATATTAGTCCAAATCAAAAGTCTTGCTTCCCTTTTCTGGAATTTGTATATAATTCTACAATTCTCAGGAAAATTCTAGAACTAGAATATCTTGTAGCATTCTAGGGAGCAGTTGAAGGAGGCAATTGTCCCACTCTACACTGCACTGGTGCAGCCCCACCTCGAGTACTGTGTGCAGTTGTGGGCACCTCAATGTAAGAAAGACATCAAACTATTAGGGTGTGTCCAGAGAAGGGCAACCAAGATGGTAAAAGGTCTCAAGGGCAAGACTTACAAGGAACAGCTGAGGTCACTTGGTTTGTTCAGCTTGAAAAGAAGGCTGAGGGGTGACCTCATCACAGTTTACAACTTCCTCAAGGGGGGCAATAGACAGGGAGGCACTGATCTCCTCTCTCTAGTGACCAGGAATAGGACACAAGGGAATGGAATGAAGCTGTGTCAGGGGAAGTTCAGACTGGACATTAGGAAAAGGTTCTTCACTGAAAGGGTGGTCAGTCACTGGAACAGGCTCCCCAGGGAAGTAGTCACGGCACCAAGCCTGTCAGAGTTCAAGGAGCATCTGGATGATGCTCTTAGTCATATGACTTAGTTTTAGGTAGTCCTGTGCAGAGCAGGGAGTTGGACTCAGTGATCCTTATGGGTCCCTTCCAACTTGAGATATTCTATGATTCTATGATCTTAAAGAATTTAAGACTCCAGCTTTCAAAGGAAAAAACCTCCCCAGCAATACCACTTTAAATACAGTTATTTAAATCACTTTAATTTAATCCCCATTTCAGGAGTGCCACACTTAGCGGAATGCTTGACATTATACATATGGGAAAAGGGTTACAGTAGTGGCAAAGAACTTAAAAGGAACAAGAGTGCAAAAAAGTATCTCAGATTTCCCATCAGAGTAAGATTGAGATGCCAAACTCGCAGAACATTTGTTCCCAGCAAAGAAAGAGGTAAACAGCACGCATAATATTGAACCCATCAAAATTTTTCAGCATAGACAGCATAAGGGTGTCTGGCTACAGAACAGCTGTCCAGTTAAGGAAACTTCCTTCTGCTTTTCCAGTTCATTCAAATATTTTAAATCTATTTGATGTCACTAATCTGAAGATAGAAGTGATGCTTTGACATGGATAGAGTGCATAAACTGTGATTATCATGCACAACAGAAAATTATTTTTTATTTAGGCTACTAAAGAAATAAACACATATGACTGTTGACTGAACTTTAGTTAAAGTACCTGTGGTACATGAAGGAAGAAATTTGCTCTTCGCTATATGAAGGGAAGAGCTGACACTAGGAACAGGCATTCAAAAAACTGCTGCAGTCTGTTGACAGATATTCCTACTACTTTTCCATGCCCATTGACGTAGTTCTGAAAAGATGTAATATTTGCAATAGATGTTCAATCTACACTAAATTTTTAAACCTGGAACCTATGGTGCTATGAATTAGACACTCTCATAAGAAGCTATATAATAGCTTCCCTATATAGAGGGACTAGGCAACTCAGTACAAGTGTAATGTTCAAAATATTCCTCCACCTTCCAAGAAAACTGACAGTTAACTCTCTGTGCTAGATGAAGAAAAAAAAAAAATCATTTACCATTATGACTTTGAACTGGTGTTAAAGGAGCAGTAAAACTTTTCTGTGGAGTGCCACTGAATGATAAGTCTCCTGCAATTGATGTTTGCTGACTTCTCTCAAGCTCGCATTTGTATCTGTTTAGGAAAGAAGCAGCAGCAGAAGTTAGTAATGAAAACTAAAAGGTTAATTATCTCTTTCTAAGAGCCTGAAATACACAAATAAATCACATGATTCTAAGAACTTAGTTTTAAGATCAAGCCAAGATACATCCACTGAAAATTTTTAGGTACTATAACACAGAAATGTAAAGAATATATTTTATTTAGAGTTTCAACATATTTAATCAGTTACATAGGAGCCAAAGTTAAAAAACAAAAACAAACACAAACAAACAAACCCAAAGAAGATGAAAATCAGTTAGAACTGCTTAAGATCTCACTGTATGAAGCTGTAGTCCAGCTAACCCACCCAAATCACTGTAAACACTGATAACATAAAACTCTTACTCTTCAGTAAGCATCTTTATGGTAGGAAACATACTACTTTTATTCTATGTTCTGACACTGCACACTGAGAAACCTATGCATACCTCATGAAAATGGAAGGGAATACCCTCCACCCGAGAGTGTATTTTTCATGTGTGCCATTTACATTGCTACCCACAACACTACAACAGACTACACATTCCAGTGACTTTTGCAAGCATGAAGAGTTACAAGCTCATCCAATGAAACCAGATAACTAGTTTGGAAGTTACACAGCAACTTTCATCCTGCCCAATGAGCACAGGTTGATAAGACAATGGTTCCAGGCTGCAGCCCATCACATTAGTGACTCCCCAACTTGCCTTTTCTATTTCCCCCTCCCTTTTACAGTACAACACCAAGAACTCCTCTCCCAGTGGATTGTCAGTTGCTATGAAGTGGTAAATGATCAGTTACCAGCATAAAACAAAACAGAACCAAATACAAAACGGAAACAGATTGCCAAGATCAAGCTACATATAGTAACTAATCATCTTTTCTAGTGGACAGCTATGCAAAGTAATATAACGGGAAGGAGAGAAATCAGTAAACTGGACTTAATTTTAGGAAAGGGTAAATGAAACACATACCCTTAGCCCACAACCTCTCTGGCCCAACATTTGACAGCAGGTACAGAAAACATGAGTGCGGTCCTATCAACCCTGTTGAATCTCACTAGATTCTTCTTTGACAGATCTCAGCAATTCTACATGCCATAAATTGTTTTGTTGAAATTTAGAATCTACTCACAGCAGTCAAATTACTTCAACTATCTGTAGTTTTCCCAAGGGGCAGGGGGAGGCGGGACAAAGGGAAAAACCGGAAAGACCAACTCAGCTTCCTCTTTATTTGCTTCTATTACGACATGTATGAGGCATACCATCCAAAAGTTAAAGTAGACATACTTCAGGCCATAAAAAAAACAACAACAAACAGGAACAAACAACAAACCAAACCCAAACCACTAAGAAACCTGGTATCACAGACTCACCCCTCTCTGTGACAGTAATTCTGCATTACTAGTATAGCGCAACAGTTTCTTGCATAGGCAGGATACTCAGCCTTATTGACGCACACAAAGTTTCAGAAATACTTCTATTCAAGAATGGAGGGTGCCTCTAGTGTGATAGCAAGTTTAACAGATTCTTAAAGATTCTTGGAGCATCTGGATGATACCTTCTTGATACAAGTACTAAGAAAACCGACCAGGAAAGGTGCCTTCCTCAACTTGCTGCTTACTAACAGAGAGGGTCTCGTGGGTGAAGTGGCAATTGGTAGCTGCCTTGGCCACAGCAACCATGAAGCAGTCGAGTTTAAAGTTTAAAATCTATAGATGACAACATTCACTTCACTATGGGCAACTGTTCCATTTGTTTAACACCCTCAGATGAAGGATTTTAGATATATCTGCGTTACAGAGGATTCTTTTATTGTATGAATTGCATTCCACCTCTACAGACAGTACACACATACTGTCCCAGTAATAACAGTGTTTACAAGTTGAGGTGTTATGAATTAGGCACTTCTTTACCAAAGCAACTGGATTCAGTCACAGCACCATTGCTTTCGGCAGCTTCCTCTTCCACTCTAATAGAGGTTCACACCTCCTTCTTCCAGCAGTCATATTTTATTGGTAGATTTGATTTTATAGACTGAATTGTCCATATACTTTCCTTGCAACTCCAAGCTCTTCGCAGGTTACTTTTGCCAAGTGACTCAGTTGTGCTAGCTTTGTTTTGTTGGGTTTTTTGGGGTTTTTTGATTTTTAAAAAAAACAACAAAAAACACCAAAACACAGAATGAATGGCTCCCTTTTCACATGACACTGCAGAATTCCCCCAAAGTAAACAGGAACTATAGGTGGTAACTGCTACAAGTGGCACACAGATTTATGTAGAAGTCTGTATATGCACACGTGCATGTAAAAACAGGCCAATGTTTCATATTTTAGTCAGAAAAACTGAATGAAGTATGAGATGAAGAGAAACTAAAAGACCATGAAGGATACATTAAACAAGCAAAACATGAGAAAATAACCATTGTACACAGGTTACAGACATACAGCAAGGCCTCACCTTTTCAGTTCTTGTTCTAGCCTTTCGACGTCTTTCTTGCTGGAATTCAGCTGCCCTGACTGAATGTTGACTTGAGATTCTTTTACTTGAAGATCATGTGAAATTTTCTGTTTTGCTTTCTCAAGACTATCACACAATTCCATCAAGCTCTGGTTCTCCCTTTTTAGTGTTGCAGCTTCATTTTTTTCATTTTCAACCTAGTTGGAATATAGACTGTTTCAAAAATGTCTCAAGTCCTCTCTACACTTCTGTGCAATTATTATTATTTTAATAACAAAGTTTACATAGTGTTATTTTCTTCCTAGCATTTCAAAATCCTGACAGCACCGAAAACCTCAGATATACACATTCTTTAAGTATTCTTGGGTGTGAACAAAACCACATTTCCTAAAATTCAACTCAGTGACATTAACAATTTCTATTTGTTGACTAGACACAAGCTCATCAAAAAATTCATCAATCCTTAAACACTAATAATCCACACTAGTCCACATTCTTCACTGATCATCTCACTTCTCTTTCCAGCCTATCAACTTTAGCAACCAGAATGCCTTGACTCACTAAAAGAACGCACAATGATTACCAAGATTCATGGCTTTGAAATTGGAAATAGAGCCTGGCAGTAGAGATGTCCTTCTCTTCCCCTTCAGCTTCCAAGGGACAGGCTACAGTCAGACTACATCCTTGCACAACATTATTTTTTTGACTGAAAAGCATTAGCTGCTGCTTCCGAGAGTTTTAAACCACACTATTAGAGCGCACCCCTTCTTTTTGCCTGGGGAGCACAGCAGTTCCTTGGGACGATTGAAATAAGTACCTGGAAACTCACGGGAAGAAACTCAAAGAAAACTACTAGGCTTAAGCTTTGCTAGAAAGTTGTAGCAGCCTAAAGGGAATAAAAGGAAACCTTTGTAAATTGCCTCTGAGCTGTATTCAAACATTACAAAACAAAATTCGACCAAATGGGTCACTTCTGATGTGAAGCATGGCAGGACCCTGACCAAGAAGGTCTCTGGTTTTCTGGCTAGAGGGCTGACAGGGTAGAGTCAGATGAGGTGTAAAATTATAGCCCTAAAAAAGAAGAAAACCAAATCCCAAAATACAGTCTCTACAAGGAAAAAACAGAGAATTACATAAACTAAGTAAAAGATGATCGGTATCTGCAGGCACGGTGAAACAATAAGAGGCTGTCAACTGTGCAGCTCTGTTACATAAAACAGGCCTAGTCATTACCAAGATTTTTAACAGGCATAACAATAAAGTAATTTCTTTTCCTAATCATAAAGAGATATAGGAAAGCCTCAAAGGAAACACAAACACCTGGAGATGGACAATCATGTCAAACACAGATAGGAGGCAGGAATTCTATTAACAGTCAACGAGAACTAAACAGAACGGAGAATAGGAGGAGTATGAAGTAAGATGAAGATACTTCATATTTCTATGCTACCTTTTTGGTCAGTCAGTGGGAAGAAACAAAACACTAACCCACCCTTTAACAACAACCAGATAATAAATCTTTATAATCATGTTTGGCATGGATAATACCATTTTAGGGAAATGACCGCAGTACCTATATTACCTTCTGTTTCTGTTTTTGCAAAGCTGCCTCCAAAGACTCTAACTGGAATTGTCTTTGCTGACGCTCCTTTTTAAGCTTGTCTACTTGACTTTCCAGCTCATGAATCTTCTGAAGGACTCTGGGAGAGAGGCCTTCTTTCCATTCCTCCACAGCCCAGCTCATATTGACAGGAGTCTTGTTTAATACAAAATAGATAGAACTATTCCTGAAACATAAAGACAACTACAATTAGACCTTGAAAGAGGTAAAATAAGCTTCCCTTTTAAATAAATTGCATTTTCAAGCTTAGCAGTGATTACAATACAGTATTTCACAACCGTGCAGGCTTCCTGATCTAAACACCAAGCAGCAACTTTTAATATTAGGTCTTATTTTGACATGCTTCTGTCCAGTTAAGATGAGATTTAAAACCTCACGTTAATCAATCTCCTAACAATAACAGGGTTTATATTCTTTTAATTGCATTTGACTGCTATATTTCACAATGTTTCTCTCCGCATCTTATTTTGATGTTCACATTGCAGAAAGTCATTAGCACTTATGACTGCATTGTACTTCAGCGGTGTTTAACTGGAAAGCCTTGCAAAACCCCATGGCTTCATTTTAGGCGGCAGTTGTGCTTCTTGTCTTACAGTTTTTCAAATCAATACTGCTGAGCTCGGGGCACCGAGAATGCTCTCTACCGGCAGGAAGAGCTGTCTGACGCTTAGTCCTTAAATACAAGTCTGACACGCTAGTACGATTTTATTTTTGTTGTTGTAATGACCCCGCCTTTAGAGGATCTGGCATGGGCTCACCTTCTCGGGACACCAGAACAGCTCAGAGATTACTTGTGAGAGAGAAATTACCTCAAAATAACTAAAACTAGAGATCACCGACGGACGGACAGAGCCCACCCAGGGCTGGGGGGCTCGGGGTGTCACGAACCTGACGGGGCTTGACCCTCGGCTCAGGGAGCGGCTCCCCGGCCTTGCCACCCCCTCGCGGGGGTCACACCGCGCCGGAGGCAGGCACCGCACGCAGCCCCGCCCTCGGGGAAAGCCGGGGGCAGCGCCCTGCTAACGGCGCTTTCCCGCTCTCTTAAGGCATCACCGGACGGCGCTGCGAGGCGCACAAGGCACCGCACCGGCCCACTCGGGTTGCCTGCCACCCGCGGCCGCGCGGAGGCGGACAGCCGCCCCGAGCCCCCGCCTGACCGCTCACTCACTGTTAAACGCCGACCAGGGTCCAGCGGCAATCACCCAAACCCCGGCTGCCGTCAGTCAGTCAGTCAGTCAGTCAGTCAGTCAGTCAGTCAGTCAGTCTCAACTCCGGCTCCCACAGCCCCTCACGGCCGGTGCCGACCAGCGGAGCGCGGCCGGACGCCGCGGCAGGATGCGCTCCCCGCCGCAATTCAAAGCTGCCGCTGCCCCGGCGGCCGTTTGTGCACGCCCAAGCAATGGCGCGCCCGAGCGCGCTGATTGGTCCCGCCGCGACGCCTCTGGCCACGCGGGCCCTCGCCTCGTTAGCAATGAGGGCGCAGCGCCGGGCCGCCTGCCCTCGGGATTGGCTGGTTCGGAAGCATTCAAACTCCATTGGAGGTGGCAGCGCAGAGGCGGGGCGAAGGCGGCCCCTGATTGGCCCCCCGCGGCCGGGCCGGGCCGGGCTGCCGGCCGTGAGGGAACTGCGAACACCGCCCCGCGCACCGCCGCCGCGCCATCGACGCCCTCCCGCAAAGCCCGCGGTACGGCCCGGCGGGGCGGGGCAGGGGGGAGAGCGCGGCCGGAGGGGCAGCAGGTGTCGGGGAGGGGAGGGGAGGGGCGTGGGGGTGTAACGGCAGCGTCAGACCTTTGATCCAAAATCACTGTCCCGATCCCACAGAGAGCCTGAGTTTTTGCAAAAGAAAAGGAACCTGTCCCGATGCTGGCCTGATGATAGCCCAGACACTTGAGAAGATCTACAAAAGGATCGCGGAGTGGTTTACTCTTCAGTTCTGTCCAAACGGCTCCTGGAGGTTGTTGGGTTTTTGGTTTGTTTGTTTTGGTTTTGTTTTTTTTTTGGGGGGGGGGGGAAAGGCAATTCAGCCCAACATTGCACATTTTCTACCCTAAAAGAGAAACACAAAGTAAAAAAAAAGAACGCTTTTTCTAACACAAATCACTGAATGCAAATGGCAACAGCAAAGGCTTAAGGATTTTAAAGCTGCTGTGAACTTCCCTGGGTGCCCGTGAGTGGTTTCCAAAGGCTTCCTCTGGTGTTCGCTGCCCTGCCCTCCGCCCGACCTCAGCGGGGGGGTCGGGTTTGGACCAAAATGGCGCTGTCCATCAGAGTCTGGGAATTACTGATCTGATTATTATTCCACCTAATTAAACATCTTGCCTCTCGAAATCATTCTGAGAACGTTTACTCGAGCACTGCTCTTTTAATCATGTTTAGGAAATTGAGTTAAACAAATATTCCTTCATGAGTTAAACAGCTCACCAATCAGCTTGCAAGAGCTCTAACTATGAATAAATATGGTCCAACAAACTCACTGGCCCGTTGTTATAAAATCTCTATACTAGCCCCAGAACAAAACACCAAGCCATCAAATTGATGGAACTGATCCATCATAAATACCTCTTAACAAATGACAATTAAAAAAACAAGCTAGAAAATTCCGCAATGAACTTCATGCACTCTTAAGAGATGACCGTGCAGGTGTTACTGAGGGGAGAGCACAGAACAGCAGAGGAGGAACTAGTGGAAGAGTGGGAAACCCCTAACATAGTACTGGCAAATAATTAATGAAAGCCGAGGACCAGTCTGCACTGAAGGCGATCTCCCACTTGGTGGAAAGGGGGCAAATGTTCTGTAAAAAGCAAATACTCATTATGTGTTATATTTAGTGAGCATTTCTCATTTGACAGTAACAAATGTTACCTAATCAATTGTAGAAGCCGAAAGAGTTTTCAGTTACTGCAGATGCTATTATAGTGGGACCACTGATGGACAGGGAGCACTAACACAGTTAGTTAAGTTAAATGAGTAGAGACAGCCTTCAGGGTTCTTACAAGGCATGAACAACGAAAATCAGTTGGTGTGCACAGAGCTTTAAAGATGCAGTCTGAGGAATGCCTGAGTAGCTGAGGCTAAAAAAAAGGAACCTGACCACTGTTGTAAACTTAAACATGTGAGAACACTCGTTCTGAAGCCTATTCTAAAAATGGTCAGATTTGTACTGGGTTTCTGTTCATAATGATTTACAAATGAATTCTTTCATATTTGGCATCCTTTACTTAACTATTGCAGCAACTAACTAATCATCATGAAAGATAAAAGGACTCATGAAGAGTACAGAAACTTGCTTTTTCTTTTGCCATATCAACCTTATTTTGCACAGTAGCTTCATAAGTATTATATATATTAGTTATCAGAAGTAAATATAAGATACAAAAATATTAGCAAATGTAATGTTGAAGTATAAGATACAAGAATAAGGTCACATACTCTGAACAAATAACAAGTCATAAAGGGTGTTAATAGCAACCGTCAGTTTGCCTAGCACTTGTAATTATTTTTATTACTCTCTACTGGCTAGAAGTTTTGAGGTCTTTCTAAGAGGCTCTCAAAATTCTCTAATTTGGATCACCCCATGATTTTGTGCAGAGAAAACTACCTCAGCCTTGTTAAGTGGCTTTTCTCTGTCCTTGAAACTTCATTCAGTTCTTACCAAATGTTAAAAATCACCATTTATGTTTTCTCACCTGCATTCCTTACTATAATTTTTGGTAAAGGGCCAGAACAGTAAGTAGAGTACAAAAACCACTAAAGGTTGAATTCATATTACTGCAGCTTATGTCAGAGCACGCAATGGAACAAAACCAGAAGGGAAAGAAAGGGAAAGAGCTTCTGATGAGAAAATCCCACCCTGCTTGGACACTACAAGGAGCAGAAACCAGATAGAGCTTTTCTCCCATATTCTTCCTAGCCAGACTTGGAATCCATCAGGTAAAGGCTATTTCATGTATCTATATATACACACATATGTACACACAAAGAGCACCTGAGGAGCTGGAGCAATCCCATTCACTCAGAGAAAGAGACGGAAATGGGCCAGGTGCTCTGATGTGGTTCTAGCTTCCCAGCTGAGCCACTAGACAGGCAGAAACTCTGCCAGGCTGGAGGTGAAAGAGAAGAAAGCCGGATCATTTCCGTTAGCCTCACCTAAACCCCACCCTGTACTTAGTGATGCCTCTTGCCTCTGGAAAACAAAATTCTCCATCTCTGCTAATGCAAATAGGTAACTGAGAAGGTGGCAGTTTAAGTGTTAGTACTGGAGTTGCAAGGTTAAGTCTGTGCTAATAAAGCCCAGTGAGCTACTGTTGTAAAATACGTTTGATTGCTTATATACCCTTAGATTTCCTATCCTTCATACAATTGCATTTCTCCACAGAAACCATACCTTGTTCAGTGAACAGAACAAATGTAAAGGAGGGTGCCATTAGGATGCATAGAGAACCTTACATCTTAGATTTCTTAACTGTCTATAGTCTTACACCCTTAAAAAAAAAGTTGAAGCGACCTGCACAATCTCTTTTACAGTTTGCTAACAAAATCAGAGACCACAGCATATCACGCATTCTAAACTGTAAGTTTGTTCCCAAAGGAAAAAAGGTGTTTCTCTAGTGAGTATTACAGTATTTCTTACCTACTAAGGGAAACTGCTACTGAAGTGCTCATACTGACTAGGGTCAACTGGATGAACATATTAGTGGATAAAATACCTACAGCTGCTCTATTGTTTGGTGATCACATTGTCTAGTATAGCCTACTAAACACCAGTGGGTGGGTTTCCTAATACTGAAAAGGGGCCTGAAGTTACCTGGCTTGTCTAAGGTGACACAGTGAATCACATGCAGGTGCTGGACAGGAACCCATGAGTGCTCCCTGACAGTTTAAAACACCTTGAGGCAACGTTGCCACATTCCCACCCTCCCTGCCGTCCCCCACCTGCATGCTGCCACTGCTCCCTTATGACAACTTCAGTGCTGATCTGAACTGCTAAGTGAGATGGTTCAACTGGTAAGGGGTATTATACTAGGCAAAGACCTTTCTAGTAACATCAGCTTGTATACAGCTTGGGTCTCCAAACTGCTACACTGTGGGGTGAGATAAATGCCTGACCCAGCTCAACAGATGAAACAGGGATATGCAGGAGAGAGTGGACAGGACTGTGGCGACACCAGCTTAGATCAGTTAAAACATCATGTAACAAGGCCCTAAGTCCCCATGCTCTAATCCCTAACACCTATCTGTCATAAATGATATTAAGAAACCTTCCCACAGTAAATGCATTCTTGTGTTTTATAACTTGTATGTTTTACAAGGATAAAACTATCTTACAGCTTCTGCTTTCATTTAAGTGTCTCTTACATATTAATGGCAATTACTCTGAATAATTTTTGTTACAGGAAAATATTCTCTGACCTTTGCATGCAGTGTAGCGTTATTGTGATTTTTAATAATCTGCAAACTTCTGTGGAAGTGTTAACCTCTGAATTTAAAGCTGCTGAGCAGTTACACAGATAGACTCATTACTACAAACAATAGTAAAATTATTTAACAATATAAAGGATTGAAAACGAGGGGTGGTTGTTAATTCTTTAACACTTGTTAGTATATTGGAAGTGTGGAGGAAGAAAGCAAACATATAAAAAATGTTTGTTATTTAAGTGCACACATACTGTGTTGACCTGAAGAACTGTGAATGGTTTGCAGCTATAGCAACAGTTACAGCAGTGAAAATGTATTTACGTCTGTCCTTCCTGCTCTGAAAACATTATTGTTAAACACTGTGAATATAGCCATTAGCATAACGCTTAAAGAACCGATGTGCAGTGAAGAAAATGATAAATAAGTACAGCAACTACATTATGATACAACACATCAAGTCCATATTGTCTAGGACTTCAAATTACCAGTTACTGAACTGTAAATAAGACTGAAACACTTTTTTTTTCTTAATGGTAAATTCCCTCTCTTTATAGTTCTGCTGCCAACTAGAAATGGCAATACCAAGAAAATCTTTCACACTACAGATATTAGCACCAAAAAATACAGTCATGATACTATCAAATACTGCTATATGTTATGGGCAAGGAGTTATCAGGTTTCGGGGGGCATTTGGTAAGATGGCAACCTGTTTCCTTTATGTCCCACTCCTCCCTGACTTCCATGGGTCCATAGCTTGCATCTCCTTTGGCCCCCATTTAGGGGATTAGGATGTTAGGACTGTACTTTTAACTGCACACAGGTACATCTACTCATTCTGTATCATTCTGTTCAAGCGAGAGAGAAAAGTGGTTAAGACGTAAGTGCACTACATATAAACTAAAAGGCATACACCTTTCATAGCCATCGCTGCCTCTTTCCATCTTTACCACCAACTTTTTTTTAAATGAGGCATGTAGAAAATGCCTGCTGCAAAGTTACATTACCTCTTTTTCTTGTTAGGGCTCTCTAGATCTGGTTTATCTTTGGTTTACGTTCAGTAATTTCCTCCCTCTATCACCTTTAACTCGTTTATTAACTTTTTCTTTTTTAACTACTTCTTAATTTCTCTTTTCCTCAAAGGCCAGCTCTCACAGTGGTATGTGGCCATCATCTGCCCGATTGCCTTCAAAAGTCTGAGTTTTGCTTCTTTGTTGATCTCTTTATCCTAAATTCTTGATCATTTATCATGGCTGCCCTTGTTGTGCCTAATCTCCATTTGAACATCCCATTCCTATGAACTACCTAAATTAAAGCCTTGAGGTCATACTTTGTTTCTCTTTTGTTATGGCCTATATGTATATATTTATTATACACACATATTTATTATATATAGAAGTTTTATATATATAAATTTTTTGTAGGTATTATCTGAGAATCTATACTTGCTTCTTATTGTGTTCACCTACTGGTCACATCTTTTATCAGTCAGTGAAATAATTAAGAACATCACCAACATCATTCATGACAAGCTAATCAAATTACTTATTAGCCTCTACCTATCTTAATGCTGTCTCTAAAATCTTCCAGTGCTTCTCTGTTAAAAGGTTGAATAGATAAGACAAAAGTATACCTCCTTATCTTACACACATCGTAACCACCTCAACATTACTTCTGCCGTTTTTATGGGCAAGTTCTAAAGTGTGTTTTCAGTCACCCAACTAATTGCAGTGGGAAACCCATCTCATACAGCCATAGTTTATGAACCACTAACTGAAACGACCCACTAGAATAAATAAATATGCAAGGAGAAAACAACTGCATTCTACATCTTAATGACTTTGGTTATCACTTGATCTCCTCACCTCTTCCAAGTCTAAATTCCAACAGTTTTATTGATATTTCTCATACCATTTTTGCATTAGCCCTGTCCAGGAAAATGTTTGTGTGTGATTTAAATCTTTCCATGGTATCTAGTGTATCATGCAAATGATAGTCAGCATAGAAAATAATATTTATATATACCTCTCAGCATTCCCAAATTGTTCTAACTCAGAGCAAGTTTCCTGTTAATTTTGACCAAAAGTGAGGATGAGAATCAGGGCTCTTTTAGAAACAATATACAGACTTCAAAAAGCTGAGGTACATCTAGCTGAGGTTTTATTCTTTTACAGTGCACTTCACTGTTAATTTCAGAAAGTCTTAAAATTCGGAGTTTCACAGCACCCGCATATTCAAGCATTGTCTTACACCCATTTCACAGAGATAAGCAAACATTAATGGCTCAATTCAAGTTACACAAGTTTGTGACAGTCCCAAACCCACAGATTATAACATTAGCTCTTTGCTTTCTCAAGAAACCATTTATCTCTAAGTGGCAACAAAATATTTTCAACTGGGTGCCCACAGTCAGACACTCAAATCCATGCTGAGATGCATAAAGATTATGATTATCAGAAGTGAGCAGCCACTAAAATACCTACAAATCAGTGGTGTATTCTGACTTCTAGGCATGCTGCTAAATTAACTTCTGTTAAAAGCTAGTGAATTTTTTTTCTCAGGAGACCACTGTTTTCCAAAATCTGAAGGCCTAATGACCATGCTAAATGATACGTTTAAAAATACCCAAATTGATAATCCATGAAAACTGGATAAATGTTATTTATTCTGTCATTAGACTATTCTAGCTTGGACAGCAGTAACAGTTGCATAGAAAGGTATATTCCTCGTCTAAATCCCACTCGGAGTACTTAAAACCATGGAATCAAAAGTTCATTACTCACAAAGGCTAAAAAGTTTTTCATTTTACAACTCTTACTGAAGAGCTGAAAAGAGGCACAGGTATTAAGTAAGTCCTTGGGCAGAATACAACTCTAAGCAAACTAGAATATTCAACACAGCATAGTTTATTTGCACAGATAATCAACCAAGACTTTTTCTGGTCTACAAAACTGGGTGCTGGCTTATTTGAGATAAGCCATAGAGTACTATAACATGTTAGCTCATGCTTGGTGGCAACAGGTTTGTTTTCCAAGATTGTGTAATCCAAATTCCTTTTCTAAGAGATGATTTTGAGAAGCACTATTAAATGGAATAATTAATGAGAGCACAGAATACTAGAGAAGTAAACTGGTTTTTTTTTTGGCTTGTGGTAAGCTTCAAACATTAAAAGTATCAATTTATAAAGAACGAATATGAGTTTAGGAATGGGAATTTCTGCTAGTGCTCTAAGTTTCTGCTTACGTTACAATTAGGTCAGTGTATCCAGTGTAGCACATGA
Organism: Nipponia nippon; assembly: GCF_047370975.1. NCBI lineage: Eukaryota > Metazoa > Chordata > Aves > Pelecaniformes > Threskiornithidae > Nipponia > Nipponia nippon. The sequence continues at coordinate 24,217,758 of NW_028262358.1, forward strand.
CAGAGATTTTAGGAACACAGTTAGGGTCACATTTACAGTACAAATCGGGAATGTGTTGCAACTGCATTCTTTGATTTGATTGTAATGTAGATGACTGTAAGGCTAATTAAACATCATCTACTGTTCACAGGAGAAACCACCAGCTGTTGCTTAAGCACAGTTTAAAGACAGTTTTATACGAAACAGGTTATGACATGGTTTCACCAACCAACAAGGACTGAGATTTTTCCATGTTATAACAAGACTCTAGAATTACTTTAGCCTGGGTTTAAACACTTTCAAAATATGTTTAATACAGGTCTTGCTAGCAAGGTGCTAAGACTCTTCAAAATTCATTGCACATAGCTTCAGATGATAACGCTGTCATAATAAACGTCTCCTGTATTTTGACCCAGGTAAAATCAGTTTTCCTCTGCTGACAGTTAACCATTTGGTCAAGCTGAATGGCGTTGGGCTTTATTTTCACAAAGGCTTTGAGACAACCTTCAGGCCTGTCAAATCCACAATTTGGAGAAAAAAAAATAATGTCTCTCTCCTATACAGTGCTTTCATCTGCAAATCAAAAAGCACCTTCTTAAGATCACTATCATTATCTCAATTTTCAGAAAAGAAAACTAAGACACAGGGATGTGCTGCTACATGCCCAAGATCAGACCGAAGACTGGTAGCTAAGGTAACTGAGATACAGTCCTATGTCAATAAGTTATTTCCCAGCTACTCTACTATTTCATAGAGCATCTTAATATAATAATCCTGATGAAACTGTAGAAGGAACCAGTCTAAAAATTAACTTATACCAGAGCAGAAGGAATATTTTGGAGGTAAATTCCGTAAATCATTACAGCAAGTCAATAAAGTCTCTAAATATAATTTAGAGTTGTCACCTTTTCAGGAAAAAAAAAAATGCTGTAACATGATTCCCTAGCAGCATAGAAGGATAATACATAATCCAGCCTGCATATGATTGATAGAAGATTAACCATCAAAGTTTTCTGGACAAATCTGAACCAGCACAGGGGTTTGGAACCAAATCAATGATTTGTATCATTTTAACATCCCATTTTTGAAACAACATGAGGAACATCTAATCTAGTTTTAGTATTTTATGAAACCACTCCCCAGGTAGCAGGTAGGAACTGTTGGTTTTAATCCCAGGGTTGTATACTCCTGACAGCTCTTGGGGAACAAAGATGTGCGTAAAGATTCCAGGTTTCAACGGTCCTAGAAAGCAGTAGTAGCACCAACACAACAGATTTCCTTATGGAAGACTCTTTGCAGTAACTGGCTATAATCTTTAGGAAGCCTGGTTTTTCTAAAGCACCTACTGCTACAATCTCTGAGAGTCTAATACAGACATTAATCACTTTATTAAGTAATCTCATGAAAAAGTAATGATCTTAACCATTCCCAGTTCCAGGAGCTTCTCTTGGTTGGGTAAGTTTGAAATAAATTTCTTTTTGCAGAGTTTGTTGAGCTGACCTTTTAGTAAAAGCTCTTGCTGACAAGTAGGCTGATTTTATTTATTCTAGCTGGTTTTATTTCTTCTAGGAGACCCCGTCCTGCGGGTAACCAATACATAAAAGCTCTCCTCCAAATCTTCCCATCTGTCAGCATGTTTATGCTTCTTGCAACATTATTTCATTTGCAGTTAAGGTAATTAAATAAGTTTACTTCAAATGCAGAAAGACCTGTGAAAGTGAAAGCGACCAGCTGCAAACCAGGAATTTGACTAAAAGACATAAGGTAGCCAGCACATCACCTTGAGGGACAGATGCAAAAGTCAATATTTATTGTCTTAAAAACAACATCCTTACACCTGCCGCAGCACGGGGAGAACCTGACAGGAACCAAACAAGTTAAACCCTAGGTTTGATGCATGCTACCCTCTCATGCAACTTTCCACTCAGTAGGAGAAAGCCATTCTCTGGCATAAAGCTGAACTGTATAAATTCAGAGCACAGTGGCTCTATGATCCATCTTATCGTCTCATTCTGACACCTGATGTTTCTTCCAGATTGGTACTCAAAGCTCTGTATCTACACGTGGTGAAGTATAATTCAAGTTAAAATCTTAAATGGTGTCACTCTTTAGTGCCTCAGTGTAGCCATATGTAAAATGGGGATAATTCCTTACTTCATTAAGGTGTGGTGTTTGTAAAACGTTTGAGAGTCTCAGATGAAAAGGACTTTCCTTGCAAAATGTAATTATAATATTATTATGCCAGAGGTAAGGCATAGGCCTGTGATTCCACACACAGTATTTAAATACAATTACTTATCAAAATCAAGAATCTGTGCTATTTCTCCCTCGCTCAGCTCCTGATCCTCTTACCATTAATAATCTGAGTAATCCTGACTCCAACGAATCTGCTCACGTACTCCTTCAGTAAGGTGTACAAGTAGCAAAAAAGCACAGCAACTCAAAAATAGTATCAATTCTCATTTATCACAATTTCTCATAATTTCCCCTTCTTGTAAGAGTCCTTAAGTTCTGGTGTCACAGTTTTAGAGGGATACCTCCCTTTGACATTTCTGCAGGTGCCCACTGGTACCAGAAGTACTTGTAATACACTTCTCGGAACGCGGATAATTTTAAACATAGTCTAAGGCAAAAATAATTTTGCAAACTGTCCATCAGCTATGACACGGAAGAGCATCTCCACATCCTTTCTAATGCTCGCACCGTTCTTAAGCCTGCTTGGTCTGGTGTGATCCGGTCAACATCTCTTGACAGCCCCCACCTTCCCGACGGTACTCATTGCTTCCTGCAGCGAGGTGCGCTCTCTGCCCCTTCTCTCTCTTACAGCAGCCGTCAGAAGGGCTTTCCCGCACCTGCCCAGCACCAGGCGTCCCGGGCACGTCACGTCGTTCCCAACCGCCACATCTCAAACCAGCTTCAGGTTTTCTCCTGCCTGCTCGCTTTCCAGCTTTTCTCCTTGCTTTCCTTGCGTGCCCGCGGGTGCTTTTCCGCCAGGTCTCCGGCAGCAGCCCTCCGCGCGGCTGGAGGCGCAGGGGTAACCACCCTTCCAGAAGCGAGGGTCACCCAGTCAGCGGGAGACCGAAAGGGCTAAAATGGGAAAAGCAGGAGGAGTGAGGATGGGGAGGGCTGGAGAGGAAACGATGTTACAACGCCGCGCTGAGGGAGACGCCGAGGGCGTTAGGGCAGGGCAGCAGAGGGGCAGCAGGCTGGCACCCCGCCTACGCGCAGGAGGGCTGAGGGGGGAGGCAGGAGCCTCACGGCCCACGCGTGCACAGCCCGCCTCGGCGCCGCTCCCCACTCGCTCCTTCTCCCCGGAGTCCTTCTCGGGGTGCTCCGCCGCCCCGGGCCACCGCAGGGCCTCCCTCCCTCCCTCCCTCCCTCCCGGCCGCGCCGCCCCCCTCCCGCCGCGGGCCGGGCCCACACGTGCGCGGAGCCCAACGGCGGGCGGCGGCCGGCACGCGCGGCGGGAGGGGAGGGGCGGGGAGGCGACGGGACGGGACGGGAGCGGGAGCGGGAGGAAGGCGCCCGCGCCTGGCAGCGCTGCCCGCCTCGGGAGAGCCGCAGCCGGCACCCGCCCGGATTGGCAGGAGCCTGTGCCCTCCTCTTCCTCCCTCCTTTTCCCTCCTCCGCGGGGTGGGTTTCAGCTCTCCTCCTTCCTCGGGGGGGGGGGGGGGGGGATAGTTTAAAAAAAAAAAAAAGAAAATAGAAAGAGAAAAGAAATCCCAAGTCGCGTCCCCGACGTCTCCGGGCCCCGCGGCCGCAGCGGCCGCCCCACATTCCTGGCATTCCTGGGCCGTGACTCCCCGCGCCGCCCCGGCCCCAGCCCGGCCCCGGCCCCGCCGCCTCCGGCTCGCCCGCCCGCCCGCCGGCCCCGCTCGCCCCCGCGGGACACCAGTCCCCTCCCTCCCGCCCTGCCTCCCTCCTTCCCGCACCCCGCGGGCGGCAGCAGGAGCTCCGGGCGCCCCGGCCCCCCGCGCCGCCGCCGGCGGCCCCAGCTCCCGGCCGCCCCGCCGAAGTTCCCCGCGGTGGCCGGGCCGGGGCGGCGGGAGCGGCTCTCCCTCCCCACCGCCCCCGGGGAGCGGCCCGCCGCGCTCCCCGCCCGCTTCGGGTCCCGCCGGCAGCCGCCGCCTTCCGGGCCGGGACAGGCGGGACGACAGCCGCCTCCCGCGGGAGCGCACAAAGCCGGGGCCGCCGCGCTGCCCCGGCGGCCGCCGAGCAGGTAAGGAGCCGCCGCCGAGTTTGCTGGAGTTTGGGCTGGGGCGCGCCCCCGCGCCCCTCGGCCACCCGCGCTGGCTTTGAAACCCTCCGAGTTGCGCCTGTGGCGCGGTGCGACGGGCAGCGTTTGCGTAGGGCTCGTTGTGCTCTGCCGTCTGCAGTTACAGCTCGGCGGCGTACGCGCTGCTCTTCGTAAATTACGAAAATAGCTAAGCTTGGGTTACAAATGCCAGTCGGTGACCTGCGATAAACGAGCCTCGGACAGTCCGTCCAGCCCGTGAATTTAATCTGCTAGACACCCAGATAACATGGCATTTGTATAATCGAGAGGTATTTGTAAATAGCTGGGAACGGGCAGGGCTCTCTGCTGGCTGCTCGTATTTACACCGCGGCATGCCTGTGTTTGTCTTCCCCCCGCCCAGGGGTTTACCTTCTCCTTTGTTAGTTACAGTCAAGCCTAAACTGGCCGTTCGTCTTCAGCAAGTATGTAACGCCGAGTTATGCAGAGAAGAGCGCAGCGAGGCAGGGAGGAATGACATCTGCTCTCATTTCTGATGTGGCAGAGTCAATGAATTTTTGAGATCTCAACCTAGCTCTCTTCATTGGCCTGTATTTGGGACGAGCGTTACATAATGTATGCGTGGTATGTGGATGTAATGTGCGCTGGAGCTTTCCTATCGAGGACGATTTATCTCTGATTCGCATGAAATAATCACATGTTTCCATTATGAGCAACTCTTGGGCTGTTTGTAACTTTAACAAGGTGGCAACAAAGTGACCGGTAAAGGCTCAGATTCAGTATGTTGTTGCCCAAAAAGTTTTCTGGGATTTTTGGCATGCAGCCTGAAACCATAGCTGAAAGAAATACTTTTGCCAGAAGCCAGTTCTTTTTTCTTTAAACTCTATGCAGATAATCACTGCTGGGTTTGGTTACTCTGAAAGCACTGTTATATGCTGAAGTTCTTTAGAGTTTGGAAAAATATACATATAAAATGGCTCCCCCCAACTCACAAGTCACCACCTGCCAGCCTCCATATTAAGAGAGAAGGTAGTCAGGTCTTTTTGGGGAGAGATGTGAGGGGAGGCAGTCCCAGCAGGGACTGCTTTCTGGTTATTCAGCTGAGAATGTCCTATCAAATATGAGTGACAAAATACAGATTATACAGCTTTTGCTCTTGCCCTCTGGGGGGTCTGTAGCTGACATCTAGTACTTGTTACATGGTGTAAAATAAAGCGTGTGTTGATATTATAGTAACGCAAATAAGCTTTAGGCCCTGTTCTGTTACTGGCAGTACTTTCTTGAACTTTTTTTGGTTTCTTCAGGAGGCTGTGCCAGAGTTGCTTACAGGCAGAGGGCACTTGTGTGTATCTAATGGGTCATGATACAAAAGTTGCAAGCTTTGCAAACTTACTGTTTGAAGCACAGCCCATCAGCGAAAAGGTAGTCCCGAAAATCCCTGACAGAGTTTGTGGCTATCAGTTCCGCCACTGCATTTGTGTGCGAGAAGCTCGAAAGCAGGACTGGCTCGATGCAACCTCGGAGGATCTACTGGTGCAGATCAAGGCCAGAGCGAGGACTGCAGGACTGATCTCAGTACTGAGCAAATTGAGCTTTTGTATGTATATTATACTTACAGTTTTAAATGCGTTTTTTAAATGTTTCTGTAATCGTAGCAGAAGTAGCTTTGGTGCAGTGTTGTTCATGAGGGTTAATTAGCAACCGATGTTAATACTAATGACTGACTTTTCTCCTGGTCATTCTTGTCTAGCAGAAGCCCATGAGTCGGTTATCGTAACTTAGGTGTAGAATTGTTTTCTATCAAAAACATCTGGTTTTGTACACTTAGCAAATTGTCTTGGCCGCCAGTGGCTCCTCCAATCTTGGACAAAGTATTTAATGTAAAAAAAAAAAAAAAAAAAAAGAGTTGTCTACATACTTCTGGTAACTCTGTGGTTTCCTTTTTCTATGTTTGTTTTGTACTACTACAGCCAAAGGGGCTGCTCTTCATTCTGTTTCTCTTCATATCCAGTGAGGCTGTGTTTGATTAAATGTTGCTTAAGTAGCTCATTTTAATCTGGATTTAAGTTTAACATAGATACATGCAGTGTGAAAAGTGTACTTGAACTCCAGCTCCTCAGCTGGAAGCAAGTTCTTCTCTGTTGCAAGGGTTAGTCAGCTGAGGGGGGTTTTATAAACTGCTGGTATTATACAAAGGTAAAAAGTTTTCAGCAGGCAGTGCTGCTCAGTAGCATATGGGTCCTAGTCCTGCAAAGACCCACCCGTGTGCTTAAATTCACGTTCATGAATAGTGCTTTTGAAACCATGGAATTTCTTTTATGTACATAATAATAAACATGTATACAAGTCTTTGCAGGAGCCAGGCTATAATACTTAGTATGCAATATATTTGTGCATGTGTATCCAGCTCAATTACAAGAAGATTTCAATAAAGGCTTAATTTTTATGCTGAGCAGATGTCATAAAAGTCTTTTTATGTCTAAGTCCATCATGAAGCGCAGCGTGCCTTGGCCTATTATACTTTGTGGAGTTCCACTGGAACGGCTTCTGATCTGTGGAAACAAACATTACCCTGTAGATGTTTCTCTTGTGAGGAGTATGTCTGTGCACAAGATCCTCTGAAATTTTACCTGAAAAGGTCTGGTTCCATTTTTTAAGTCTACTGGTTTTCTATTAAGAGACTGTGAAAGCTGCTGAGTCCACTTCTTAGATTGTTTTTTAAAAATATATTAAAAATAAAAATTAAAGACTAGATCCTAAAGGAACTGAGGTAGACCTGAGCTGAAGTCCAAGATCATGATAAAAGTATGATTTTGGTTCCACTGCCTAACCCCATCCTCCTGCGCCTGGTGCAGGAGACCTCAAAACTCAGCGGGCACGCTGCAACAGAGCTTCCTCTAGTTGTGCTGGATCCGGTTCCGTGTTCAGAGTGAGTCTTGTCCTGCACAGGTGCCCATCTTCTGCTTAAGGCCTTCTGATTTGCTGGGCACTTGGAACTGAAGAGGTGATCTATGAGGAGACATCTCACATGCTCTGAAGGAACAGGGCTCCTCACAAATGTGGAAGTAGCCCCGGGAGGAGGAACTGCAATCCATGACACTTCCACTTTCCTTTTTCTTCTGGGCTGTAGGAGGGAGTGAGGAGAACTCTGGAGTGTGAAAGGATCAATGAGTCAAATGTCCAAGTGTCCAAAAGCTGACGTTTAGGTGCTTTATCAGGTTAGGGGGGTTTTGTTGACTTGGTCTTCATCTTTTTTGTGAAATAGTGTGATTTTGAGGCAGTAACACTACCTCTTTATTTTTGGGTTGTGCGCATTATTGGGATGGTTATTTTCTTTTTTCCTGTCTCTTGATAGTATTTGGCTTGACCATCTGGTCTTTGGGGATAGTTTGTTGTTGTTGTTTTGTTTTTTACTGTAAAGCTACCTGACGAAATGGAGCTTATGATTGAAATGTCTGGATAGTTTTGTAGTGGTAAGCAACCAGAACACAAAATTGGAGCTTGCTGAAAATTTTTAAGCTAAAAGATATAACAAGGTACAGCTTATCTTAAATATATGAGGAATCAAAATTGTTATTGACGTTGTTATTTTTCAGATGAAAATGAGATTTGGCTTTCCTTGTTAAACACGTACGTACTATCCTTTTCTTCTGCTTGCACCTCTTCTCTTTAAATAAACCTTTAGGTAATTTTAGTCTGTTTATTCACAGTTGATGCTTTGGTAGGCAAGAAATCTTAGTATTGGTTTTACTGATTCCTTTAAGGTAGGACAGTTGAGCTATTTTGCTTCTGAATTAATGAGAACGATTTTCACTAGCTAAATCTGTTGCTGTTGTTTACTTGTTAATGTATAATGGAATACATTTTTAAAGCAAACTTACTGAATTCAAGGATGACTTCATGTGAAGGTTTGAAGGATTAGGAACATTTTAATTTCATTGTCTTCAACTTTCAATGTCCAGGCATAATATAATGAAGTTTGGCCCAGTTTTAGTGAATTGGCAAGATTAGATTGTGGTCAAATAAAGGTAACGTAACTATGCAAATGCAATGCCTTGCCATCTGAACAATCTTGATTGCTATATTTGGCATTAGATGCAGAGGAGAGTAAAGAAGGCTTTAAGATTGCTTTTTAAAGTGTTTCTCAAGGTCAGCAAATCTATGCTAAACATGCCATCTGGAATTAAGGACACAAGACTATGATGCAGCACTAAGCATGTAAAAAGAATGTGCGTATTTGTTTTAAAATGTATTTTACCCCTATCACTGCTGCCCTAATAAGCAGTTGTACGTATTACAGCCAACTATACATGAGCAACTTCTGAAAATACCTGAGGGACTATAAACTTAATGCTAATTAAGCATAAATTTAGGTAACATTAAGAAGGATTTCTAACCAAAGCATTTTTCTGGAGAGAGTCAGGTATGTGACATGTTGGATGGGTGATGTCCTGGGCAGAAGAGAACACTGACCTACAGCCCCCCTCTGATGTCCTGTACACGTTGTGACAATCTTACGTTCTGCTCATGTGAAGAGTTTAGATACCGAGCTGCTTAAAACCAAGCAAGTCTTTTGGAAACTGCAACTCTCCTTTCTAGTTCTCAAAGAGTGTACTGTTTCTTATGACTAAGAATACTTTTTTTTTGGTCAGTAACAATGTAAACCTTAAATTACCATGTGATGTAGAAACACCTCTGAAAAGAGGGTGGTGAACATGTATGTTGGTGATCTAATAAACTAGATGAATGATGGTGTGCCAAAACTTGCTAATGATGCAAAAGTATTTGGATTAGGCAAGATTGAAGAAGACTGAGAAATTGTAAAGGGAATCCAAGAAAGCTGGGTAAAAGGGAAGCATAGCAGATGATGTTGATAAATTCAAGAATATGCACGTTAGAGGGAATAATCAAATCACTCGTTCATGTTACTGGATTGTAAATGAATTATATTTATTAAGGTGGGGAGGAAGATTTCAACAACATTTTATTTGAACTTGTGCACCTCCTTAATGCTTAGCATTGGGCAGAAAAAAATGCCACAGTCATTGTGCAATGCTGTGTTAATAACAAAAAGGACATTATTAAACTGGTGCTCTAATTCACCTGGAATAATCGATTTGTGATGTCCTATCAAAGAAGAGAGATTGGAAGATATTCATATGAAGTTGAACGGAAAATATTAGTATAGCTTTGCTTCAAGAAGGTCAATTAGAGGAGGTAGGATATATCTGCTCAAAATAACGTTTGGCCATTAATAAATAATAATTCCATTACCCTTCGATACAATGACTAGTTATAGGGAGCAGTTTGAAAGGCAATGTATATAATACCCCTAAATCACCATTTTTTAAAAAATACAAGTAATTGTAATACCGCCAAAGGAAAGCGTATAAACCAAGAGCCTGGTAGGATGAAAAATAAAAGTGAACTAGGGGAGGAAGGAACAGGCACAGCTACAGCCAAAGGGATGTTAACTGTGATGCTGTAGGGCATAAATCAATAGTATCTGACAGGGATTAAGAAATTTACCTTAGGCCAGATCATGCTATTAGTGTCTGCTGTGATATTTCTTCTGGAGGACATAGGGTAAGCTGCTGTTAGAAACAGGATATCGGGCTGAGGATTTAACCCGCTATAGCAATATAATTTCTGTATTGTACTGTGAATGGTGGTGGCTTTGATTAAATATTAATGTAGGTGGAATTGAAAGAGGGTTTTTTTATGTATGTTCAGGCTTCATAGAAAGTATATGTTGGACTTCAACTCTTTAACACAATAAAGTTCGATGTTTTAATTTATTGAGGCTCTGCTGCGGCCTGGGCTGGTGTAGAGAAGAACATAAATGATGGTTTAAAAGGCAGTTAGCATTGGTATCTATTGTTAATTGATTTGGTTATGATGATCAATGATTTCTAGTATGTGTTTTAATGGACAGGGAATATTTTGTAATTTGTGTAGTTAATACAAATATTTTTGAATTCTGTAACAGAATGATAGTTGTGTGTCTGACTGTGACAAATAGGTGGACCAGTTTCTGGAGGTAACTAGATCTTCTGTAACTTAGAGGGTCTTTCAAAGAAAATATTGTCAAAGCAATAGTGTACCAACGTCATGGAGTTCTTGCACATCTATAGACTGTAAATGTTAATCTTTTGCAGAAGAGAAAGTGGGGAAAAAAAATTGATTTAGTCGCAGGCACCGTGACTGATCTAATAATCAACACCTCATATTAAGAGATTAGTGTATGTAGGGTATAACACAGTTAAGCCTTGTCTGTAGAAGTTTCAGAAAACTACACTATAACCTAAAGTATAAAAAGCAAAGTCTTTTGTAACTCTTAGGTGGTCTGACCAAGCAGAATGAGCTATCTTACAGGCTCCCTGGCAGCTATCTACAAAATAAAATGTGGACTGGTTTTCCGACTTCCCCATTGAAAGGGCTGAAGCTATTTTGAAGGTAGCCTTGCACTGCTTTTCTGAACTCAGAAAATAAGGTTAATGGGAAGGCCTGCATTTGTGAAGATGCATAAAAGTAATGCCCTCTTTTGGGACTCCATCTTCTGAACGTTGGGCTCGTTCAAAGCATAGCTACCTGAAGGACACTGGGTAGGGCCTTAGCCCAGGAGAAGTTGGCTGTGTAGGAGAAGTGCAGAGGTTACCAATAGTTGTTTTAACTTGTGTTTGTGCAATTCCTTCTTGGTTTTACAACTGAGAAAATAGTTTGCATTCCTCAGGTTTTTTAGATTAGCTCTTATCATGGAACTCCCTCTTCTGAGAGGAGGCATTCACTACCTTGTAGATAAAATGCCTTTAGCTTTTTATTGATGATGATGATTAAGCTAGGTTTTCGGACAAGCCTGGGTAAAATCAGGGGACTTTGCCAATCAGAGATTCAACTAATAGTAGCCAGATCCCATTTTTGATGTCTACCGCTACATGCCATTTTCATTTCGACCCCTTCCCTCAGAACTTTCATTTGTTCTTTCAATGCAAAACTGTATCCTGTTGGTTGTGGAAACCCTGTGCGTTTTCTGAATGTGTGATATGCAGTGCTTATCTCAGGTGCTTTAAAAGCAAGACAATGTGTAAAGGAATTTCTACACCAAACTTTGTGCCTGTTGTTTACCAGGACATAAGGAGAGGAGAGGGAAAAGCAATCTATCTAGTGGCCTAATTCACCTTGTGCTGAGGTGGAGTAAAACTTCTGATGCCTTCGGTGGGAGCAGGCCTTGAAAGTCCTACCCCAAATACAGAAAAGAAAGATTTCTGAGAAAATCTGACTTCTCCCTTAAGAGCTTTCTGAAATGCTCGATGTGAACAGACCTGCCTCAGGAGGAAGAACCCTGATGAGCTTTGGGGGTGATGGGAACTTATTTCAACGGTCCTGGAAAACAGGCATCTGAAATGATAGTAATTTTTTTTTTTTTTCTTCTTAGTTGGCATACTTTAATTGCTACTGAGTAGAACTGTGTCTATTTACATTCTTCATAGTGTTGTGAAGATTCAGCCTGTTTAGGAAAATGCTTTTGTCAGCTTACCAGATAAAGAAGTTGGCTGCTAACTTAAGGGGATGGCTGATGGTAGACAGAAATATTAACAGAGACTGAGAGATTCAGCTCTGGTAGGTTCAGAACAGAGGGTGGACAAAGCAAGTTTCTGCTTGTGAATAAAACAACTCATGTAGACATATTTGAGTAAAGGTCCTGTGATTCCTTGCACCTTTGCCAAGGCTGTGTTGTGGGAACCTGTGATAGCAGAGGAAGCTAAATCACAGTATCGATACTTATGTGCTGCTGCTTCCCACTTTGTTGTGGTTCTTTCTGAGAACAGAGAAAGGCAATGACAGGGTTTTCTTGCAAGTTTTCTTCCATGTGTCCATGTTCCTTTTGGTAGCTTGGTGCCCCAAAATGTGTTTGTGCATAGTTGGAAATCTTGTTCATAAAACAGAACTAAAATATTTGCAGGAGAGCATTATTGAGGCAGGTTAGCATTTAGCATCCAAAGATTAAGTATGTTCGTTGCTGGTAGATTTCACTTCCTTTTTTTTTTTTTTTTTTAATTAACTTTCTTTCTGGCAAGCTGGAAATAAAAGCTGCCATTTAAAGATGAAAGTTATTTTTTTGGTTGTTACATATTTTAAGGCTTTTGGTATACAGTTTAATGTTTCATACTAATTAATGTTATGTAGAGAAAAGTGTTTAAATAAATAGAATGCTGCATATGGAGAGTTAGATTTCATTTAATAATTAATGTTTTTTAATTCCTTTCTGTGTTGCAGAATATGCTGGGTGCTTTACAAATAGCAAAAGACATGGTATGTGTCTTGAATTACAATCTAAGGAAGAGGAGAAGAAATGATTTGGTGCAATAAGCAAATGGTGTGTCGGGGAGAGCTGGCATGTATCTGAGGATTTTGGTTTCTTTGGTCATAGCCTGCCCTCCTCTATAGGTGATTCATTTCTCAGAAGTTTTTCTGGTTTCTGTATTTAATTGGTAAATTGTCATAAACATGAGCATTTAAATATGCAAATTCAGAAAGGCACATTTCCTGCAAATTTACAGTTCAGTAATTGAGACAGTTGTTTTGGAAGGGAATTACACCTCAGGATCTGATCTTATGAAGTGATGAGCGTTTCCCTGGAGCTGGAGTGGAGGGAGGGACATTCAAGGAGAATACAGCAGCTTGGATTATGAGATCTTCTCTACTTGCTATATGTTAAGTTTTGCTCTAGCTCTTCTCCTTAATCTTTGTTGCTGGTGTAGTAATATAAAACAGTTGCTCACAGAACAGCTTTGAGCTTTTGTAGTATATGTTTCCATATAACTCTTCACTGCTGAAAGGGTAAATGATTAATGTGGGTAGGATAGGCTTTCAAAAAACATTAAACCTTGCCTAATGACGGCCCAGTTGTTTCTTCTGATGTACAAATGGGTTTATCCAGAGAGACTGATATATTCTTACAGTTTTCCTAGAAGCTGACTTAGGTATGAAGATTGTCACCCATGCACTAATAAATCTGTCAAAACATCTGACAAGGGGTGGGTACACATGGGAGACAATTAGTCATTTTGTTCTGTTAGTCAGTAATGTCAACTTCTGTTGATGTTATATAAGGTTTCTTTCCTACTTTTGTATTTTCAGCTTGCGTTACAATAGAAGTTTGTTAACATGTAGCTTAAGTTTCGTGTTAGCTTTATGTGTTCGGTTGTCCTTGACAAGTACCACTAACTCTCTGCATACAGCTGTGAAATTTTGCACTTCCTTTCCGTCCCCCCAGAGCAATACACTGAAATAGTCATGCGTGGCAGGACTGTGAGCTTGCAATAGTACAGTAACTTCCACGCAAGTAAATCTGTTAAATGAATGGGGTATTCAGCTAACTTCAGAAAACACCGTCCACTGTTAAATACCACTTAATTTTGCTTTCTCTGTTCTCCTTAGATTTATAATGTAATTTAATTTATTTTTTACTTGGGGTGGAATCAGAGCAAATGCATTTCTCAGTCTCTTCATGTTGTATGTTGGAATCAAACAGAGCAACAGAGGATATGACAATGACAGGGAAGGATATCCTCAATTATTCTGGTATTTTCTTAGGATGAAAAAACGGACTTGTGCATGTTTATCTTAAAAAGGCTTTTCACCATAGCCTGAGAGAGCTGTGGCTACAGTTTGGAAAGCAGAATATGTTAGTTTTACTGAGTGCCTTTTACAAAAGTTAAAATATTGGAATGAAAATAAAATAACATTTAAAACTTACACGTTGAAAAAGACCCGTTGATAATACAATGAATAAAATAATTTTATAAGATTAGGGCAGAATCTAGTCTGTTTATCAGGAAAAAGTTCCCGATAATGAGCTCTATGATACATTGTCTTAATCTCTCAGGAATAGTAGCTCTGTTGTGGAGACCATGTTAAAATAACACTAGACAGTCCACGAGAGCATTCAGTGAAGGGTCTAAGTCTCTGTCAGAAAAATGGACAAGGTTCTGGCTTTCTAATCAGATAGGTCTCTTTCTTCATAGTGGTTTGAAATAATACAATATTTCTGAAATTAAAAACGTGATATTAGCTCCAGTAATTGTTATTTTTCTGCAGCTCTATTAAGGATGATGATGAGCTGGGTTGCTGCACTTGGAAAAAGTCGGGGGGGGGGGGGGGTGTTGGTTTTTTTTGGCTTGGACGTTTGTTTTTTGGTTGTGTTTTTGTTTTTTTTTTTTAATGTGTGCTTTTTAGCAAATAATCTCTTAAAACAGTAGTATAAAAACAATCCAGAGATCTTTAAGTAAATAGTTCTGGCAGTATAGCATTTCAGGGCCTTCATGAACAAAGTGATCTCCTTTGCAGTATTTCATACCTTTGTACCTGTACTTTGATATGCGCTTCATTAGCTTTATCCTGAGGCATTTGACAGGCCATATATTCATTCACCCATGTATATTCCTGCCCCGGCTATGGCTGTCTTGAGGTGTGATGTCCAAGCTAGTTTCACGCTAGCTATGCTGGGTGCTTTGTACGTCAGGTTTTGTACACCAGATTTCATCAGTCATCATTAGACCTGTTCTCCACAACAGCAAGGTGCTAAATTCGTCTCATGGAGAACCAGTGCAGATAGCAACTGATTGTGCAATGACTTAAATGTAGATTTCCTCCACTGCTGTCTCGGTGAAATTACGCTGCCATTGTGTGATGACCCCTGTGTACAGGGGTCAAACCTAAAATAATTTGATCAGTGGAAGAAACTAATAGTGCTGGGTATCAAGTGCTAACTGCAGCAGCAGGGTCTGTGTACCAAGCAGTGCAGAATCTGTTCTGGATGATGTTGTCAGCGTCGGGTATTTTATTAAGTCTTTATGCAGCAAGTCCTCTGCCTGTTAGGAAAAGAGATTGAGGAGAGCTTGAAATGGTTTTTTGTTGTTTTGTTTCATTTTTTAAAACATAATGTATCTCTCATCCCCATAATGGCAGAGAAATACAGGAAAGGCAAATGAAGTTTATAAAATATCAAAGATATATGGCTTAAGAGTAGTTCTGTCTACTGATGAAGACCGTTAATTCGCAGCGTCCCAAATGTAATGTGCTTTATTACAGGCTATGTGTGATTGCATCATGTGTTGCCTATCACCACAATCGTTGTGGCATTTTGCATTGGAAAAGTGATGTCTAGACATGGCTGTAAACTTTACCTCTGCAGTTTATCTCTCTTAGGAGTTAGAATGTGTCAGACGATGAAATGTTCCCTTTGTATTTAGGGGACTTTGAAATACTGGAGTCAATGACAGTATTTTATTGCAGTATGTGTCTGTGTATGCCTTTAAAGACTACGTGTCAAATCTTTCATATTATATTTTCAATGATTTCTATACTTTAATCTCTACTTAAGGAATATGGCAATGAATGGTGGTTTTGACGATCTGGTGGAAGTTTAAGTAGAAGACGTTATCGAGTATGTGGAAGCAGTTCATGTACTGAGTTTGTTAAAACACAGATGCGTTAACTCATGAACAGTGAGAACTTTTCAGGGACAAACTGCAAGGTTAGACGAAATTAAAAACAAGAGAATGCCCAGTTGCCATGTCTGTTAAGACTGAGCACTGATTACTTTGTCATGCTAGGATCATGATGATGACAGCTGTGTCTTATGTCCTCTGACCAGGTAGACTATAAGGCATAGGTAATTGAGCCTTGTTTAGGTTAGATGCAGACCTCTTCCTGGAGGTAGTTATGGAGCTGCATAATTAGACAAAAGGGGTTTAGAGTCTTATGCAAGCGAAGCCAGTACAATCCACATGGATTCTAAGATATGAAAGGTTAAGTGTTGCAGTTGGGTATGGACTGGCATTGTAACACACCTCGCATCGTTATGTTACATGCTAGGAAAGCAGAAAATTACAACTCAGTTATTCAAAACTGTAGTAAATCTAGTTAATACCTCATACTTCTGATGCATCTGTCAATGTGGTATCATGATTATTTACCTTGGCACTGTAAGCTCCACGCAGGAAGTCCAGTTGGTGCGCACTGCATCCCAAAGCCTCTGGCATCTGCTTACCGGCCCCGCTGCTGCCAGCGTAACTTGCAGCCCTGCTGACCAAACCAGAGTGTTCATGTGAGTAGAGGTTTGCAGGATCAGGGCATCAGTTTGTAAAGGAAACTGCATTTCCAAAGGTGAGTGTGTGAAAGGGGTCAGTAACTCTTCCACAGCTTGTTGCAAAGGAAGTTCTGTTGTATTGAACCTGGAGGATTATTACTGGCAAAGTCAATTGCTGTGATTTTATTTTAAAACAAAAAACTGTAGTGGTAAGACTGATGTGCTTAACCTGAGTTCCTTTAGCACACTTTTTAGCTAGGTCTGGGAATAAGTAAATGCCTAAAATAACCTCTGGCTTTGTCATCTCTTTGGTAGTGTGCTTGCTTCCTGTGTTATGAAAGTCATCATTAGATTAGCTGTGTTTAAGCTTCCTGTCTCACTAGCGTTTTTTCCATTATTTTTACAATTTCTTTCAGGAGGTACCAATATCATGTTTCTGTAATAAGTTTCACTTAAATTATGTTGTTTGTTTGTTTTTCCTGTTGGGATTATTCATTTTCTTCTCTCCATTTTCTTTACTTTGTCTAAAATAGCTTTCTAACTCTGATACTTTCTCAGTTGTTTTTGTTTTTGTTTTTAAATGGCAGATGCTATTGTAATAACATGCAGGCTGAGAAAGCATACTACTACTCCTGTCTGCAATTGGTGCTCTTTAACAATTTGTACAAGAAGCTGAACTACTTGTTTAGCTGTATCACTTCTTATTCTCGCTCTGTGAAGTACCCCAGGCTTTTAAATGAACTTCTAAGTGTGGTGTATGTGCTGTAGGAGCAGTATCCTTCACTGTGTCAGAGATTGATGACCCCAGTTTGCATGAGTCAAAAGAGGTCCTCAGCATATGGCATCATGGTGTGGGTATTTTGGTTGCTTGCTTTCAGTTTGTTAGATGTCTGTGTGTCAGGAAGAGGGGCAAACTCACCTGTGTGATATCTCAGGTTGGGCAATAAAAATGGCATGAACTGTGTTGTTTACCTGCTCTAACCAACCATTATGCTATTTTTCTTGGCCTCTTGTGGGGAAAGTGTTGTTGTTTAATAGATGACCCTTCAACTGTGAACTCTGGCTGAAAAAATAAGTATCTGAGATGCACAGTGTCATGTTTGCCTCATCTAGGGTAGAGATATTGAAATACATAAATCTTGAAATATGTAAGTTTTAGCATATTCTCTTACCATTAAGCATGGAAACTCTGGGCACTGAAAATAATTGACATGCTGCATTTCACATGTGCTCACTTACTTATCAAAGCAAAAGGTAAATCTAGACCTGAGGTTTTAAAGCAAAAAGCAGAGCTGAATTTTCAGAACAGTGGGGTAGAACTCCTCCAGGACAGTCCCACCTTAGTTAGACCATGGGCAAACGTTTTGCCATTGCTGCATACTCTGCTTGACCTTCTGCATGCCCCTTATGGGGGTCTCAGTTTCCATTAATAGATGTCATTTGCTTGCCAGGGTGTGTATTTGCCTATAACGTTGGTGAGATTGCAACTTTTAGTGTAAGTAAGGATTGAAGTAACACTTGAATGTGAAGGTCTTCAGGCTTGTCTTGAGGTTTTACCCCTGTGTTATTGCCGTAGAGTATGCATTAGCTCCTTTTGTGTTCTTTCGCCTTCAAATGTAATACTGAATTTGGGAGTTATCAGGATAATATTTAGATTTGTTTTTTTCATATTCTATTTTTTGGGGGATACTAAATAGTTTCTTGATTCATTGCATGTTGTTATCTAAAATTTCCCATGACAGTTTCTTTCTGTGTTCATCGATTCCTTTATTGTGTCATCTAGGCTCTTTCTAAATCTGACACTCATAGTAGAGTTAATGGGAGAGTTTGCCCCAATTTGACACCAACATTCATGTTAATCCACTAACTCAATTCTTCTAAGTTTTCCCAAGCCGTAGCGGCGGCACTGTGGTATAAAATCTTGAGCTTGCTTCGTAATGATGCTTTTTCTTTGTAGTTACTAACTGTCATTTAATTTATTTGCTTCTGAAAGCTATGTATTATTTTAGTAAGTGACAGGTTTATATTTTGCATTTTTAGCCTATGACCACAGTAACAAGTGCTCCTTCCTTTCCCTTAAAAGATAGTTTCAGGGTCATCCTATTTGGTTGCTTTCACTCACTTGCCTATGTTGTGCTCTTCATTTGAGCGTCATTGTCCTGATGGTAATGAAACAAAAGCCCAATTAAGTCTCATGCTATACTGGGAAGTAGCTTGCCAGAATTTGACAGGAGAACAAAGGACCTTTCATTGACAAATTTCTTCAGAGGAGAATGTCTCAGTGGAGGTCTGTAGAGTAGCACGTGATTTTAGGCACTTACCAGCTATCACTTTTAAATTATTTTAATCTGTGGCTGAGCCTTCTGCTCTGCTCTGAAGATGTAACTCAGAACACTACTTGTGCTGGAGAGCCAATTTCCATCCACCAACAATATGAAAGCTGCCTCGAAACATCGTCTTCCCAAAGTAGGTGAGATGAGAGTAAGCGACCTCTTAGCTTCTTGGAATATTTCAGCACAGGGCTATATGATAAAAGGACGGGATTGAAAATGTTCTTTTTTATCCAAAATATAAGTCCGTAAATCCCACTTAACTGAAGCCATTGTAGTTATTAGTATTAATATTTTTGTTTTAAAAGCTGTAAATCTGAAGAGTCACTTTAGGAGTGGAAAGAGAAGAACTAATTAGAACAATGTTTTTTCCAAACTGTGCCTTGCATGGCTCTTGGCACTCATCCTGCTGAGTAAAGTGGTTTGAGAAAGGGGAGGGAACACACAAGATGAAGAGGAAAATGGCCCAGAAGAGCCTGCTTCAACAGGACTCTTCAGAATAGTTACAGGACCACTGCCTTTTTGCATGAAAACTTGTAAAACGTATGAAAAGAGAATTTCAGTTGGGTCCTCAGCTTGCTTTCTCTTTTACTGTTCACTTTTTTTATTTGAATGCCATAGCTCTGTATCACTGTATATCAAAACCAAGACAATAATTGTCAACAGTTCCAAGTACATGTGTACGTTATTACGTTTGATTTCCACCGAGCCATAAACACTCTTTGTCCTTTGCCTTTTACTAGCTATTGGCTTGGCTGTTCCTTGTGGACAGGAAAGCTGTGTTTAATGCTTTGTAAAGTGGCCATCAGTTCCTTGCTTTTATCTCTATTCAGCATAAATTATTTTCAGCAAGGCCACAGAACTGTTTTGGCCAAGATTTGCAGGTGTCCCTTGTGGAGAGCTATTTCAGGATAAAGGCTTAATCTTACTGTTTCTTTCCTCCCCTTCTCTCTATTTCATCTCTCCTTGAAGAACACTAATCCTGAATGATAGGAGCCCATGGTTGGTCTCCTCCTTCCTCCATGGCTCGCTTTTGTTGGGTTTTTTTGTCATTTTCAGAATTAACCCTCAACTGGATAGGCTGAAGCATTTTCTTTTACCCTTAAGCTTGGAAACTTGGTGTGCGCTGCCATTGCAATATTTCTAAGGGGAAATTCAGCCCCTAATTATCAAATTAGATGCACATTCTGGTTCTTTGGCATGACTTTACTTCTGCCCATCTGTTAGGTTGGCACTCTGCCCTCTCAGAAAGTAGCCGACCAGTTTCAGCTGAGCAGAGGAGCCAACCAAAGATGGGTTAAGAGAGGCAGCCCGCAGAACACTTTATGTTGGATTCCTCGTGCCAAAAGCTCTTCCTGTTTGCAAACAATGTCAGCTTAAGCCCATATGCTTCATTACATGGGATGACATCTGTGGAGACAGATGCAGGGATGGCAATACAAATGACATTTGATAAGGAAGGGCATATGTTATGAAACCAGACACCGCTATGAGTTTAAGACCCTGCCTGTGCTGCACGTGAGTACACAGAAATATAGATTGCTTGTGTATTTTGTTGTGTGAGTGCATTCATCGGTGAGGGTTGGGCCTTTGAAGTGCATCAGTGTTCAAGGTTTGTGTTAGGTGCAACTGCAGTGGTATGATTCAGTTGTTGCAAATTATTAGCCTAGATCGGTATTTTGCTTCAGTACCCTTTGAATGATAACGTGCATTAAAGGTCCAGTAGTTTGCATCGTGTAAAGAAACACGTTTGGATAATGCCAATGAAAGAGGAGTCTGTTGTAGACAGAGGATTCTGCTGTGGACTGTCTTCCGAAAGGATTTCAGTGGTATCTTCCAAAATGGCTTTTAGGAAATTCACTAATTTCAGTGTTTAGCAGTACATTACTTGGATATGAATTTTCCATGTCTGAGTAGAAAAGCAGTTAAAAAACCTTCCTTTGGAGCAATCTCTTTGCCCCTTTGCCAGATTATGCTCCTTTTTCACCAGAAGTCAGGTTTCTATCTAAAGCTACTTTTTTCAAATACCTCTGCTTTTTGGGTTTACAGTGTGAAAATTACATTTAAAAAACAGAAAGTTAATTTTAGCTATTGGAGACTTTAAAGAGATACCATCGAATCAAGATCTAGTTAACTCTTTTAAACTGACTTTCACATTCTAAGCCTGTCTGAGGCAGTCATTTATTTTTCTACTTAAAAAATGTTTTCTGTTGTTGCTACGTGTATGGTACAGCAGCTTACGTGCAAACAGCAAGGGACGTGGGGTTGTTCTTGGAGCCTTCCAGACCGGCCATGTCAACGAAGTGATAAAAAGTTACAGGAGAGGAGAAGGGAGAGCAAGCAGTGTCCCTAGCACAGTGACTTGGAGGGCAATCGTCTGTCCTGAAGGTGAGAAGACATCAAAGAGAAGTGATTTCAGAGAGCCCCCAGTGAACAGGAGAGGAAAGAAAGGGGTTCACCAGTACAGCGGGTTTGGTTGCCTGTGCCACTGTCTCCAGAAACTCCTGGATTACATTTAGCGGAAGAGTGATTTTTGCAATGGCAATAAGGAAGCAGAACAGTTACTAATAGGTGCAGAGAGAGTTGGCCTCAATCACAACAGCACCACGTAGGAAGGGGAAGCAGCAAGTGAGGGTTCCCGTCAGTTTGTGGAAGATAGAGAGGGCCTTAGTGTATGTGGAAAAAGTGCCCTTCTCTGATCGTGATGTATCCTCACGTTGAGGGTATCAGAAAGTCAATTATTAGATTCAGACCTTGAAGGAGAATTAGCACCCTTCTTGTCTTCTCCAAATTGCGAAGGCTGATGGAAAAGGTAGTAAGTTTTCGTTAAATAAATTTTGCATATAATCCATCTTAACAAGCTGAAGAAGAGATATTTTAAAACATTTTTGCTTTGATTTCTATGGTCAGCAAAGTGCTAATCACAACGATTCCAAGCAAAATGTTTTGATGCTGAGGTGTAACATAAAGCGATATTTGTGGCGTTCACAGGGAAGTTAATTTCTTTCTGTCAGATTTTAGTTTGAAATACTATTAGCTTGGTATTTAATTTAAGAATTTTAAATTGAGTAAATACATTCTGTTGCTTTAGAGCACAAGCGAAAAAACTCATGTGCAGTATTTGGAATACAGGCCTTATCAGCCATACTTGAAAACTACGTTTTTAGTGTTCGGGTGAATGGAAAGCACACCTTTCAAAGAAGATGAATGGGTACTGGCAAAGTGAATCCTTCCATTAAAAAATCAAAATCTTGCGCATGGGTATGTTTTCCATATCCCTTTAATGGAGTTAATATTTGGTGTTCACAAAACTGAGAATGTTTTTTGACGTTTTTGAAAAACATTTATCCAAGTGAAATAATGTATTTATATATTTAGATATGTAGGACTGTAACAAATAGTTGCAGAAATTGACCTCATTTCTCTAACAAGCTCTTTTGATAGTTCTTATACCTTAAAATCTTTTTGCCTTATTTGAGGAACTTGCTGTATTTTCCAAATCGGGTCTGGTAATTTTGGAGAGTAGATGACTTCTAATTTTTCATTCATTGGGCTTTATTTTTGGAGCATTTCTTGGAATGATGATACTCTTTCCTTGGTAGGTTAAGGACAATGTTACGTTTGGTGACTAAAAGAGCTCCTAATGTGTGTATAGCTGTTAAATCCTTGGACCAAATGTGGTTTCTTGAATTTGCAGTGTTGTGGTGGGGAAACCAATCTGGAAGAGGAGGATTTCCTTAATCATACTGCTACAATCACTTTCTCTACACAGCTTTTTTCTGCACTTCCAGAAGGATAATTTCACTTCCAGTTTGGATTAGACAAAGGAATTCTCCAAAGCATTGCGGAGCGTCGGTTTCTCTGGTTGGTTGGGGTTATTAAGAAACCTAGAGTACCTCACTTCCACCTCTTATACATCATTGTTGTTTTTTCTGTAATTAAGGGTTAATAATAATAACAACGATGATGATAATAATAATATCTGATTTTTTTATTCCTTCCGTCCCCCAAAGTGCTCCATCACCATGGCAGAAAAGATACTGCCAAGTATCTTTTTCTATATACTGTAAGGTATTACTCAAGTTACACTCATTAACTCTTTCCTTAATTTGCCTCCATCCAAAAGGTACAAATAAACACTTCTCTATTTCATTTTGAAACTGGTTTAGTAGCTGCAAAATGCGATTTCTGATAGCTGTCCAGACTAGATTAAAATTTGGTGCAAGTAAGAGGGATTAAATTGCAGAGACTGAAATGTGTACTGGCTTTTCTTTTTCTCACTGTATTAAACTGCTAAAAATTGCACCTGTTTGTAAAATGTGCATATTTATATTAAATTGTCTGGGTTTTGTAGCTATGCAGTGCTTCTGGTGCATTTAATGTAAGTGATTTTTTACAGAGTTTGCACAGAAGTTGGCCTTATTTTGCAAGAGGTCGAGGATGCCCTTATCATTCATTTGTAAATTTTTTTGGTACAGAAAGCTTGGCTTAAGTCTGTGGCGCTTTCAGTTATCAATGCATCTCTCTGCATGTATGTCTACATGTACTTTTTCTTATTGAAGGATCAAAAAAGTGTTTTTTTAATTTGGTCACATGATGAAGTGCGTTAAGTTGTTGCTTAGGCAAAGTAGCCAGAGGAAAGGCTTCGGCTTTGCTTGGCCTGCACGGTATTGTAGTGACAGCACTGCTAGAGACAACAGGCACTACTAAAATGGAAAAAACTTGCTTGACTCCCCCCATGTTTTTTCCTTTGTGCATTGATTGTCAGTGTTGCCGTGCCTTCTGTGTTTAGATGTTGCTGCAGAGGGATATTCTTGGCTTTTTTTTTTTTTTTTTTTTTTTTTTTTTGTGGCTTTTGAGGTTGGCTTTAGTTGGTGGGAGAGGAAGAGGACTGCTAGGCACATGAAGCATTGCATAAGGTTCTTTAATAATGGGAATTGTCTTTTCTTCAGTATTTACTTTCAGAGAATTGCTCTTCTTGCCTCCTTGTGTTGCTGTTAAGCGTTCTCAGTGTGTTGATTTTTCCATGCAAGCTCTGACATTCTGCCAGCCATAGGATCAGGCTCTCCAGTCCAAGCCAACCATGTAGGCCGTTTGTTGCAATTTTAGGATAAGCACTCAGAGAGTTCTGAGGAAATCCGTTGCCTGGTGCTACCAGCCCAGCAGCTGCGTGAGGCTTCAAAGCTCCAGTCTGACACACTGGAGAAATAGTTTTCATTTACGAAAACTCTCCTGTCAGTGCTTATTAGAGAATTTAGATGTTACAAACTTCCTTAGATAGATCATCTCCAGTAGTGATGGCTTGCTTTGAAGAGCCTGTTTGCTTGCCCCTCTGGTACGGTAGTGGCAGCTCTCTCAAAAGGAGGAGTTGGACAACTCTGAGATACCATCTGGACCAACTTGGGGATCAAAACAATTCTCTTTCAGAGAAGCGCTGAAAGGAATTCCAAAACTTGAAGGCTGCCACATCTTGCTAACCAGATGCTCTACGAGTGCTGAATACATTGACATCTGCCAGTAATGGGGAAAATAATGAGGTGTATGACTTGCTACTTTTTTGAAATGTGCTAAATTAAAATGACAGATCTACTTCAAATAGGTGTTTTTATATATATATATATATATATATATAAATATTTAATATAAATAGATATCTTTATATATATAAAATAGAATAATGGTGATGCCTGCATTGTACTGGCTGAGGAATAGAGCAGTACAACATTACCAGAAAAAGGAATTTCCAAGTCGTCTTGGAAATTCCATTCCCTTAATTATTTTCTTTACAGAGACTTGCAGCTTAGCTCATGGTTGCTACAAGATTCAGAGTGGTTATGGCATTGCAGATGTCTCCTAATGATATTAATCCTAACCATGATAACTAATGATATTAATCCTCTAATGCAAATTTTCCGCTACTGTGATCATTTGCACAGTGCTTTGGAGACGGGGGAGAAAAAATATCAGCAGCTAGATGGTTACTTGAGGAACATGCAAGTTAAACACCTGACATCTGATGAGTCATCCTCCAAGTATGTGTGATTGAATGATGGTTAACTGATTGCCGCAGTTGATTAAGACTGGCTGTATCTGAAATGTGAAACACTGTATTTTTGAAGGTAGTAAGAAGTGCACTGTAAACACCCATAGCTTACAGACCTTACTACAATATATTTGTCTGCAAAAACCCTACAGTTGTCCTCAGGAATAGGTTTGTGCATTAAGTAAGTGTTTGTCCTTCCCAAGCAAGTATTTCTAACATTTTTAACTCACTTCTTAAACGTTGTTCTTGTTAATTGTTTTCTAATGATAATGAGCCTCAATGAGAATTGCTACGCCTGGTTGTTTTCTGGTTGATTCCTTTTAAAGGAAGTGACTTGCCCGTTTAGAAGTTTCCGTGCTATCTTGACTTAAAACTGTATCCAGGCTCTGACTGTAAGAGCAAAATGCAAATGTTGCACCAACATTTTTTTTACAGTCTACATGTTCAGCAAGACAAAGAAAAGTTCAGTCTTCTGGCACAGACACTAAGCAGGTAAGATATTAGCATAAATCATGGTGAGATATGCTCGGTAATGTACATGTGTTGGGAACACACAGGGTAGGAGTTGAAGAAGTTTTGACATATCTGATGCAATAGCTAAAGGCAGAGGTGGTTGTTCATCACAAAGTTTCATTTAGCTATATCAGCTTTTAAGAGAGAACAGAATATCATCTAGTAAGCCTCAAACAACTGTTGTAAATAATGAATCATTTCAAAATGTGATTATGGCTGTAATCCTGCAGGATACAGGTTGGGCCTGGGCATTGACAAACAGGCCTGTTGGAAAGGCAGAATGCCACTTTGCCTCCTGCAGCTGTGTTGTCACTGGCCATTAGTTGTACAAGCAGCTGGTTATTCAAGTGCTTAAATATAGATTGAGGAGCTTACTAGTAAATAGCTATTTAAATGATCGGTGTTTCTAGTACAATACTTTAAACCAAGATTTACTGTTGCAAAAAATGTCTGAGCAAACAGTAATGATACTATGGATTTAAAAAAAAAAAAATCAATGAAAATACTAATAGCAAAATTTTGTGCTGGATTCACTAGCAGTAACTCATTGCTGGAATGTGAAACAGTAGTCTAAAATTAGTCAAAGTGTTTATAGATGGATTATTGAAATGATGAAGCTGTTTGGAATGTGGGGTTTTGAAACAACTAATCCAGGGCAGTGCTTATGTTTTGGTAGTTTTATAGATGCTTTTGTATCTTTGGAAGGAGTTATGACCATTGTTTCTGGTATTGTACATACTTAGTGCACAAGCTTTTAGTAAATTACCATTGTTAGACTCGCATCTTGTTAAACAAACATAGATTGAAACAGATTCCATGCTGTAAAAACAACCACATGCAAGCCAACTTCTTTGTGCATGTGGGTTATGTATCATTTCCCCTCAGGAATTAACAACGTACCTTGAACTCCACTTTTTAATTTGATTGAAAGAGAGAGCCTTGCACACAGAAGAATAAAAACTCTTGGACTCTAATCTCTTAATCTCCATAAAATGCTTGAATGTTTAGCTTTGATAATATATGAAACAAATCTGGTGGTCCGTAACATTTCTGATGTGCATTCCCTTTTTTTGCAGCAAAAAGAAATCAAAGCAGACATAAAACAATGTATGACAGATGGGCTGGTGTTGGTAAGAGTTAGCCCTCAAGCATGAAGAAATTCCATAGCTCTAACTCTCCCTTCTAATATGATAGTATAAAGTCATTTTGGTGGCCTGATGATGATTCCTTTGCCGATGTAACATAGCTTTCCTGCCAGCGGGATCACCATGCACTTTGCAGACTTCTGTAGTAGGCCTTTTGATGCTAGAGAAGAGACTATCCTGGAGTAATGTCAAGAAATGGAACTTTTTGGCTAACAAGCTTTTGCGCTTGGAGGCAGATCTTCTGAAAAAATATGTGGTGTCTTCCTCATGGTTGGGATCAGGAACTGGTTGAGATTCAAAATCGGGTGACAGAAATGAGAACATGCACATAGCAGTCCCAGCTCTAGCATAGCTTTTACAGTCAAAGACACAGCTTTACAAAAATAATCTACACAGGTGAGAGGAAGATCTTTTGACTCTGTTTCTGACGTATATTTCCAAAGGGAAATAGTTCTTGGGGTCCTGCAGGATCCAAAATGGAAGCTACTTCCCTCCCACCTTCCTCCAGGGTAGCAGGAGAGAACTGAGCCCTGTTTTTGGCACATGCTCATAGGTGAGGTGATCTCCAAACATGTTGTAACTACTCTGCTATAATTAGTCCTAGTGCAAGGAGGTTCAGCTTCTGGTTTTTAAGTCTCTAGGGCTGGAAGAGTGTTTTTTTTTGTTGGTGGTGGTTGGTTTTTTTTTAGTAGGTACAGTGGTTTGATCCTGCCATTGTAAATATCTCCGACAACTAGCATGTCCTTGTTGTCTAAATCTAGGCAAAATATACATGTTACAGATGCGCTTTTAGCTCTTCAATTAGATATCTGCCCTTTGTATTGAACTACTTGTCCCTGATATTTTTCCAACCTTTGGAATCTTGCACTGGGATTTAAAAAAAAATAAATAAAATGGCTTCAGAGGAGGATTGCCTGCCTGAAAAGTCGGCTCCAGAAGTGCTTGTAGGACCTAATCAGAATAAGAAACAAAGAAAATACTGACATTATATGGTGTGTGGATTAGATTGGCAGGAAACTGGACCATGGTTAACTTCACTCATGTGTACTGAAAACAAACCGAACCCCACACCCACACTGTTGGTCTTAGTCTTTAAAGTTTTGTTGGCAAAGCTCTGCCTTTTAGGAGTGGGAAAACAAGTCATACCCACAATAGACACAGTTACGCTGGCAAAAAGCTCAGTGTAGTCTCTGCCAGTTGAATGAAATCCTTTGGCATATGTAGTTTATTCCATTCAAGGAAGAGGCTTGGCTACCCCTTCCCTGCCCCCCATCCCTTTTGCTCCAGCCCAGCAGAAACTGTCTCTCCACTAGTGGGATTCATGGAGATAACATTGCTGTTGCAGTCCCTTTTAGGCATTGGTAAGCCATTAGAAGAAGCTGCTGTCATCTCAGATCTTAATTTGTTTTGGTAGATAAAGAGAAAATGCTATCAGAGGAGATAAAGAGATCACTTGGGTGCAGAAATTGCATGAAAAGAGGAACGTAAGTCCTGTCAGAAGTGCCAAAGCCTCTGATGAGATTCCTGGGGACTTGTCAGTCTTAGTGCACCGACTTAACTTTCTTAGTGATATGGTTTTGCCTGGAGGCAGCAGTAAACCATCAAAATATAAGAGGATATCCTGGCATGACAGGGAAAAGATCTCGGGGATCTAGGTCTCCCAAGGCTGTGACTGGCTGATGTAAGCTATTACCAAGTGGAAGCTCCAGTTTTGGAGTGATTTTTAATTGTTTGTTTATTTTCTTTTCTAAAAAGAAAAAGTTGCATGGCTGTTGCACACCAACAACTGCTCATGGAAGATAAGAAATTGCAGCAGCCAAAGCTTTAGATTTATTACTGTGGTCAATTTCCTGTTATTCTTAATAGGATACAGCCCCTCCACTTCTAAACTAGTGAGCTGTATCAAAGAGACTGTATCGTGTTTCAAACCACTCTGTCGGGTCTTGAACACATGCTCACGACCAGGGTTTGGGCTTCCTAAGCAACGTTATATCTGGTTTAACTTTTTTTTGGTGTGTTCATGAACATGTTTCAGCTCCCTGTTACGGGGGTTTTTAGGAGCCTTTGTTTGGTTTGTTTTAAAGTTGTATTGTTTGAAAAGAAGAACTTGTGTTGAGGTTTGCTCAGCACAGACAGTGGAAAAGAAGGGCTACCTAATTGTCAGGGCATCTCCGGCCCAGCACTCCAGCCTGGGTCACTGCATGGGTCGGAAATTAGGGAATTCTTGGCTGGCTGCTGGGAGAGAGGTTCAGCCACTTTGCAGTGCCTGAGTGGCTGGAACAGGGGGAGGAAATCTGGCTGGTAAACTTTTAGCAGATAAAATTCGGGTTAGAAAGCAAGGTTTTAACAGAGGGAAATGAGTGTCATGTATCATTATTTTCTCTTGATTACTTTTGTTTGGATTCTTTTGGCTATTTTCATTCAAAAACATTTTGAACACTATAAGTAGTCAAAATATCCCAATGTTCTCATGTGTGATAAAAATAAGGAAAGAAAATTGAGCCGGGCACTAACAAAGAACCACATAGAGAGTTAGAGGAGGGACATCAGCTGGTCTGTAATTTATAAGTTCTTGGTAGGACTTTGAGACGGGGGTGTTAGTTCGCTGCATGGGATCCAGCATAACTTGCTGAAATTGCACAATGCAGTTGTAGTTTGGCAAGCTAAATTCATAATTGTAGTTGTTCAGCGGCTATTTCTAGACTTTATAGTAAATTTCAAAAGTGCCCTTTAAAAATGCTTTGTTATTTTGTTTTTCAGTTGGAGTTTCTACAGACCTTTTGTTTTTTGGTGGGCATGGGTGGTTACTTTGTCCTCAGACCATCTACTTAAATGGAATTTATTTTAGCTGTGTATACTTTAATGTTTTTATTAACCAAGATAATTAAGCTGCAAATCACATTGAACAATAGGTACACCTCTGACCAGTATTTTACCAAATTTAAGGACAGGGTATATATCTCTTGGGATTTAACATTAACAGCTTCTCAGGTTCGACAATAACTTTTCAGTGTCTGTCCTTAAAAAGTCATGAGCCTTGTCATACATCTGATATCATGATAATCCAATTATTTTTCCATTTGCTGTTCTTCTGGATAAGATGCTTTTGCCCTCTGTTAATGATATTGTCAACAAATAAAAACAAGAATTTAAGATCATCCCAAGATTACTAATTTGATAGCTTATGATAAATATTTGTGATTGGTACAATCCTATGGGGAGTTCCTATGTGCAAGAGCTGAGGAATGAAAATAAACATAGTTTTCAAGTCCAGGTGACCTGGAAAGTTTAAATAGGATTCAGCATGCCTTGAGTACTGGTAAACTTTTGTCTGCTGATTCTGGACAAGAGATCAGGAATGCAAGGCACATTTCAGTGCTGAAGATGAGATAGCAATTCTTGTCTTCATGGATCTAGTTAATAGTATATTTAACGAATGGAAGTTTTATAGATTGTGTAATACTACCTGCAGGTATATCTGAATTATAAAGCTTGTTCGTAATTGAAACTAGCTAACTCAGTTGCTAATTAGACACTTTGTAATTCTGAGGAACTGTATTCTGTTGACAGGAAGAAATTTTGATAGTAGTGGAGACCAGCGACTTTTACTAAGGAGAGCGCTACTACCTTTAACAACTTATTCATGTAAATATAAGGGCCTTTTCCTATCTTAGTTTTGGCACCAGTTTTCCAGCACTGATACTCGATTTGTAGGGAAAGTCTGGCCTCCTGCTCCAGAACCCATAACATACTGTGTTTTATCCACTTTCTCTTTTTAGATGCTTGCCTTTGTTGTTTACTGGCACCTCTTAGTACAGAAACAATGTGTCCTATAGTGAACATAAATATTTTCCTTTAAAGGTTTCAATATGCTTATTATGTTGCCTAAAACTAAAGTAGAAAATAAACTTTAAAATTCAAGCATGCATGATTTGTTTTTACATTTAGAATGGGAAAGAATTTATACTTAGCATCCAAAATACTTTGAAACAGTGCATCTCCAATGGTTTTCTGTAGTTTTTTGTCAACAGAAAATGGTTTCTCCACAGAAGCTTTTGCTTTGCCAGTTCTTATTTTTAAAAAATAAAAAGAATGCTACTTTTTGATTTCAGAAAACACTTTAGTAGTAGCGTCCTATGTTTCCTGGCTAGTTTGCTTGCTCAAGCAGATCTGTTGGCTGCTTATAGTGTTCCAGACCATCTACATTTATATCCAGGTATTCGTTCTGAGAAATGCGACTTTCTTTTTTCTTAGAAAAGAAACAAATTTCAACTGTCTCTTGGATTTTTTTGTTTTGTTTTTTTTGGTCTGTATTCCCTTTAGGATGTTCATAGTACATTTCAGATGCTGGGTTTTACTCTTTTTTGGTTGCAAGAACTATAATACATGACGAAGATGTGTTTGCATGCAATAAAACTATCTCTCTGCTTCAGATTCTAGATATGAAAATCTCCCAGCTAAGTTTCTGAAGACTTCTGGCCAAATTCTGTACGCCAAAACCACAATGACTTTGGGAAAAAATGCGTATAAATTGCCTGCAGACGTTGCAGTTCCTTTCATGGACTCATAATAATGCCAATCTCAGTGCTTACTAACATGGCATAGGGCTTGAAAATGGTTGCAAAGGCTCTATAGGCATTATCCTTCTCAAATCTTTTCCATTTCAGAAAAATTAGTTTGTCAAGTTGGCAATAAGATGTGATGGCTTTGACTGTAGTCAGTCCATTTCAGATGCAGACCCCACAGAAGCCTAGTTTCCCTCATGGGCACTTGCCCAACTCAGTCCTCATTACCTTCTGCGCATGTCATGTAGTGTCATAGTTCCTTTCCGTATGACTTGTAATAACTATTTGTTTCTTACCATCTTTTTCCCCGCTGCTGGAGCAGGAGAACTGTTTGTCTTTCTAAAATTAGATATCCATGGATACATATAATATTTTTCTCTGTTGAAACTTCACAGTTTAAATTGCGTATGGAAAAGTGCATTCCGCTACAGGAAGTCTGCATGCTGCATTCTTCATTTACAGGAAAATAAAATGTTACATGGAATATTTCACTCTTTGTTCTGTAGAAGGAAAACAATACTTACAAAAGCAGGTTTATACTACTGTCTCTAGCCAGACTCTTCCTCTGTTTTCATTGTGCAGTATTCAGGGTACCACCCTATTAAGGGGAGCTAACTATATATGGGATACTGCTAAGGCACATAATTTTAATACCACGTGAGAGTTTTTATGTAGTTCCTGTCTTGTTTGTCCAGCTGAAAGAGGGTATTCAAACCTCCTCAACTGGCTGGACCATTCTTTCATGTAGGTCTTCTTGCCTGAACATCTCCCTTCAATTCTCAAGATCCCAGACAATCTTGTGTTGTGTTTGTAATTTCTTAAGACTCCACAGGTAGCTGTAGTACTGGTAGGAAATTATGTAGTACATTATTACTTTTCTTGGCTATAGAAGTAGTTAATTTTGTTTTCTAGAACCCCTTAAGATGCATAAAGACCGTTCCAAGGAAAAGCAAAGTGAGAAATCGTGAGGCTATTTGATGTCTAGGGTGGCAGGCAGTCTTGATTCCAGAATGGGCTACTTCACTAGTTAACTTTTTGAAACTACTGTAACATTTTTCACATCTGTACACAAATATATCATTCTCACTTCTGTGAGGTACTAGATGAACTGAAGTGAACCTTCAGGAGTTGATAGCAATATGCTAATGTGAACTTATTTTCATGGAGCAGTATAATTGCTCTCTTCTGCTCTCTGAATAATAACCCACATAAATGAATTAGCCTGACTTTTGAAAATGGGTAATGAGTAGTTATGTTGGACCTCTGTACTGAAGGAGCTGAAAGATAAATTACGGTTGAGGTGGTTTCTAGCTTTGTTTTTGATCAGTGGTATGAGTCCCAGACTTTTGTGTGTTTTTTTGTTTAGAACACAAGTTAGATGAGTTAGAGTTGCTTTTTACTAGCTCTCTACAAAAAAAAAAAAGTAGATGAGCTTTGGCTGCAGTGGAAAAAAGTGCAGCCTGAATAGGCAAAGGAGTTTAGAAGGGTCTGGTCTGCTAAATTGTGTATGTTGCATGGGATTCATGCCATCTGCTGTTTTACTTCTTCAGAACACTTTTGAAACTTGTACACATCGGGCAACAGCTGGAAAGTTTTTTTTTTGCCCTTTCCTATCTGCACTGAAGAAATGTTTTCTCTATGTTCTTTGCTTATCTTTGCCAACCTTTTTTTTTTTTTTTTTTTTTTTCCCTCCCCACTGTCTCTCTACTTTATGCCAGGCAAAGTGATGGTTTTTTTCCCCCTCTCTGCAAACTAAATACTTTCTCTTTTTTTTTTTTTTTTTTAAATAAAGGGGTTTTTTTTCCTCCTGTAAGGCTGAATACTTTCATACCTCATGGTAAGGAGAGGGTGCTATTTGAGTCTTACTAGCAAGGCAAAACATTGTTTAGCCCAGTGACCTGAAGAAGGCTCCTGCAATATGAACTTGGTCTTGTGACTCTACTAATGAGTTTATTTTACTTTCAGTTGTGAAAACATGGTAGAAGATTTTGTGCTGCCCTTGTCACTGTCAGAAGATGTGTATCTGCCAGTGCATGCATCCTACTGCCAGTTAAAGTGATTGGTTTACGTGAGTGTTTAGAGGTAGTAACGAAGGATTTTGAAATTCTTCTGTCGTGAGTAGCCGGTGTCAGGATGCTACATCTCCCAGGCTGGCACACGCTTGCTCCAGTAAGAGCTGAAGACACCTGTCACTTTTAAGAGTTTAATTCACTGATGGGTTTTTATGGTGCAGCTGGGTTACTGCTTTCGATAGCCGTGAACAGCTAACACTGTGTCCTGCAGGAGCTGCTTGTTCAGATGGGATAATGTGGTCAGAACAAATCCTTTCATAGCATGGCATTTAATGGTCCCCAGTGACACTTTATTTGGAAATCAATGCGGTTGGTTTCCTCTACCAGAACACCTGATGGAGTAGGAGGATCACAACAAGAAAGAGGGTTCTTGGACTGTCTTGTACATTTTCTTTTTGTGACCTTTTGGGATTCCCTGTCAGCCCTCTGTCTGTGAGGGTTTGTGGTTTGGTTTGGTTTTTATCTATTAACTTTTCTTCAAAACTCCACTTTTTTCCCTTAGTCTTTCTTGGTATAATTGTAATGATTATGCTTGGATATTTTGCAGTACTCTTTTTCCAATTGAATTCTAGGCTTTGTGATTCTACAAGTTTCTTATTATTTTTGGCATAAACTGTAGTATTAAGGGCCAGCTATATTTTACCGTGACAAGTTTATATATCAAAGTTCAGAAAAAAGACTGAAAAAATGTAACAGCTTGATTTTTGGGGTATGTAATCAATGATTGCCGATGAAAGCTGATGTTATGAAATGCCATAAGGATATGACCATATTCTATCAAATGTTCTTGTCTTGTGACTGAAGAGAAACATGAAGGTACACGAGTAGTCATTTAAGCATATTTCATGTTTCTTGCTTCCAGAAACTTTACGAAAATAGCCGGGTACAATAACAATAAATTCATTATTCTTACAAGGATATCCTGAATTTGACATGCCAGTATATGACTTTGAACTTTA
Source organism: Nipponia nippon (assembly GCF_047370975.1). Lineage (NCBI taxonomy): Eukaryota > Metazoa > Chordata > Aves > Pelecaniformes > Threskiornithidae > Nipponia > Nipponia nippon. The sequence continues at coordinate 24,251,692 of NW_028262358.1, forward strand.
GTCTTACTTAGAAATGGAGGTTGTTTTGAAGATAGCCCTTCAAAAGGATTCTCCTATTTATGCTATGTGAATGCCTGCATTATATTTAGGCACTGAAAATACTTTTGGACTGAGAGTCCTGTATTCTGCAGGGGGGGGGGAGTGGCTGGGGAAGACACGAGCTGTGCTTTCTTTCACGAGGATACTTTAAACTCTTTTCCAGTGATCCTGTTCCCTCTTAGAGAGTCAAGGCTGAACTCTGCTGCCTCCAGTCTCCCTCCTGCAAGAGCAGGTTATAAACCCTCCTTACACTGAGGTGCGGGACAGTGGTTTGTTCAGCAAACGTAGCCTTTATTTAGCTGAAAGGGAATACTTGAATTCTGTCATAATTGAGCTGAATACCTTTTGAAACCAAAGCAAGGCAGTGTCACTTCTTCATGATGGCTGCCATGTGGTGGGCTTGATTTCTTCTTTTTTTCTTCTTAAGTAGTTCCAGTGTGAACTTGGAAATGGAGAACTGAAAGTCTTCAGTCAGATTTTGTATTGTCGTTATAGTCTATCAGCATCGAGAGGGAAGAGCCGAGCTGCTGCTCTCTCTGAGCTGAATTGGACTTCACAGGGATTGTCAACAAACTGTGGGAGTTTCTCATTCCTTACTCTGCATGGTCTTTGTAATGGCTTTATCTGTCGCTTCATCCCTGGCATCGGTTCTGTAAATAATTACCCTGTGACCCTTTGGTCCTTAGTAACTCTTTTTCAAAAGCACAGCTAATCATTTTATAAAGAAGGCAAACTGGTTAATTCTTGGCAAGTTTGTTTCGGAGCCTTGTCTTTGCAAATGGAGATGATGAACTTTAGCAGTAATAAACAGCTCGTATGGAATTGCAGCACACCCGCTGCTTGGTGGGGAGCGCTTCTCTTTCCCTTCCACTGACACTGTTGCCTCGTATGCAGTAGATGTTGCTGTAAGACAGCATCATGCGTGATTTTTGTCTGCTGTGTTTTTTTCATCACATACAGCAACTTACTATTCCGTGATAATAGGAATTTGTATTATGCCAGACTTGTCTTTGTGGTAAATATTGGAATAAGATGCACACCGGTATCACATCTTGGTCTGCAGTTTGATTTCTGTTCAACCTGTTGCTATTCAGCCCTGGTTGTAGAAAGGCTGTGGTTGGAGACATGTCTCACTCCCATGCTGTGTTAGGTACAGGTTAATTGATTTCACAGGCACAGTGACCATACTTAACAGCACTTCAGTAGGCATGAGTGTCTTCACAACTGTGAAGGACAGATTTTACTTTCTTTTGTTTAATGTGACCAGTACATCCATATGGCATTGCCTGCTTCTGCAGTAGAACTAGGGATAATGGAATTTAATTTCCTTTTTCCTCAAAGTGGCTGTAAACATAAGGTTTCTTGCTATCGATCTTGTAGCTTGTGGGCTTGCTGTACTAAATCATTTAGCTCCTTTAAGACATGAGTGTGATCTGTTGTCCATGTCCACATTAAGCTGCAGAGGAATGTGAATATCAGGCTTCAAGTTAAAGAAATGAGATGCTTCCAACTTGCTAACCAGAGACAGAATTACAGGAAGGGCTCTACCACATGGGCTTTCTCCACTCATTTTATTTTTGTTCCTTGTTTCTTCCCTTGCTTCTCCCTGTGTTCCAGTTAATGCTGAGTGTAAATGTTAGACATACCTCGTCTTCTTAGGCTTCTGCAAGTCCAATTATGTGATATCAAATGAGAACATGATACATACAGAGAGATTGTTTAACCATTTTTTATTTTACTCCACCTTCTTCTGTTCTGGTGTTTAGGTTTTGTACTTATAAAGAAGAAACTAAAATTACATAATCTATAAATAGTATTTTTCTTTGCTTGCATTCAGTAGCACTTCAGTGGCCACTACAATGGATCAACGGCCTATTTGTGCCACTTTGATATGCATGTACAGCAAATACACCTACCTGTGGTCATACAGAAGATGTTTTCATTTTGTGCAAGTTGTGTTTAGATCTACGTTTCTTTCATAAATTGTGCAACTTAAATTTGGAGTGACCATACTGTTTTTCATATGAGAACTAAAAGTCAGACTAACTTCTCTGTTTTAAATCTGAATTGCTTGTAAAGAACAGCAAAATAAGAAAATGTTAGTGTTAGATGTTAATGTTTGTGTCTCTCCATTTTAATATACAAGGTCTACTTTGTGAGCTAGGAGGATCACAAGCTTACAAGTCAGTTTTGGCCTTTGTTGCTCCAGTTCTGTGCTAGAATGTTAACATAAAAGTGTATTAATCTGAGCAAGGAATAAAGCTGTTTTATTTTAAAGAATTTCTTTTCAGCTCATGACCAAGTAAAAGTTTCTGCAAAGCATTTTTACCCCCTGAAGTGTTACAAAGCAACTACCTTCTCTAATAGGGTCAGTTAATAAGAATTAGACTTTAATCTCATTAAAAGATGATAACCTCAAGTATGATTCCAAATAAAGCTATCATCATATGTAAAGGGTGAGTATTTTGTCCAGACTTATGGAGAAAGGTAGTAAAGCATTTATTGAAGCACTATTATGAAAACTGAGCAAAGAATGGCATGCCACAGTTTCTAGAATTTATTACAGTGGTTTTGTGTATAAAGCTGCAACTTATGTTTTACACTCCAAAACTAATACAGTTTTACTAGCCTTCAGTGCAAAGCTGTTCTCTTGAGTAGAATTAATTACAAATAATATGTTAGAGGAAATAAGCAGCCGATCTAAACTTATCTATTATATTACTGTTATAACTAAAAAAGAAGAATGACACTTTTGTACAATGGAACAATACGGGATTGCAGTTTGTACAGTTCCTTCCCCTGTCAGTGCAGTTAGCAGCACTTACTGGAATGCTGTGGAAGTAAATTCAGAATTTTTCTCCCAAGCTCCTTTGAAAGCTTTCAAAAAACATACTAGTGCTGAAGCATTCATATTGATGGCTTGAGTGGTATTTGAGGCATAAGAGCTTCCCTGTTAAAAATTATTAGAATAAACCATGACATCTGTTGTTAATAATATCTCAGTTCCTATGTGCTATCCATCTCCGTGATAACAAGGTAGTTGTTTTCTAATCTTGTTTATCAATATGATCTGCAACAGAGATGAAGGAAGGACGCAGAGGGCTGCACACAGAGAGGGGTCCTTTTGTAGCCTTGTAATTCTGAGACACCGGTCAAAGAAGTCAGTTGCTTCAAAGAAATTCCCCCTACATCCCCCACCCCCCCCTCCGCCTTAGCCATAAATCTTATAAGTATTTTGACTGTTTCAGGCTAGTGTTTAAGCCCACACAGTGGGCACTGGAAAATAATCCTTTAATACAGAAAGAAAAGTACCATTAGCTCATTTCCAGCAGCTATTCTGTATTTCAGATGAGGTGTTTTGCTGTTGAAACAAATGCAGTTATTCATAGACTGTGGCTGCGTGATTTACATCAAGGCCTATATTCAGTAAAGATAACAGATTTACTTTCTTCATGCATGCGCCCACAATATAATCCTCCTTTGATAGAACTTGAAGGAATTTTTTCAGCATTTTGTAGCATTGATGTTTTAATGCATTGAATAGTGGAGAGGCTTTTTTCCATGCAAGTTCAAAAGTTCATGTTATGATCTTGTATGAAATATCTACTTCTGTAACTAAATGTGCCCAGTTGTGGGTTAGGATGTACAGCGTGCATGCTCTTCTAATTTTATTTTTCCCCTCTCTCTCTCTTCCCTCCCCCCCCCCCCTTTCTCCTCTACCCCATCACACTTGGCTCTTGTTGCTTATCTGCAGCCATGCTGCCTTCATTGCATCATCTGGGTTCATTATCTAATACCTGAACGGGACTAATTGAGTCTCCCTTGGGAAGCAGGCCATTGCTCTGAACATCACGAAACTGGACAAAGTTTTATTCTTACTGTAAGCCTGCAGGTACGGGTCTTGCTTCATTTGGTGCCAGTCTGGTTACTGACATCAGTGGGGGCAGCCCTGGATCTCATTCCCATAAGGAAAAGGGCAGATTTGCAGTTTGGAGGGGCGACCACACTATTTACATTTGTTTTGTTGCAAGTTGAGTGCTTCTTGCTGATCTTTCCCCTCTCTCCCAGTTGTACCTGTGATTCTTTGGGCTTTACAAGACAGATTTTTGTAAGAAAACATTTTCTTTCCTGGTGGGCCAAGGAATCCCAATATGTTGGAACTTCCTTACATTAAATAGGTGCCTTTTTGATTTTTGCAGTCTTTAGAGTTAGTGTGATGCATTTTGTAAATATGTAGTTCTAACCCAAGTTTTCCCAGTTTCTGCTCATTTGAAACACTTTATAATGTTCCAAATTATACATAAAAAAGGAAGCAAAGGAGAATGGGAGGTACCACAAGCATGACCACTGTTTGAGTAGAAATTGTAGAAACTCAGTTGCATAAGCCGTATTAAAATCAGAAGAAAGGCAGAAGCAGAAATATCACACCTTTATGAAGTGCATAGGACCACGTTTTGCTGGGGTAACACACCTTCCCGGCAGGGTCTCAGCCAAGAGCAGCATTGCGTGAACGCAGCTAGGCAGCTTCCAGTCTTCATCTGACACCGGTGCGGTGGTACCCGTGTAACGAGCTGCAGGCAGATCTTGCCGTCTCACAAGTGTTGTGGCTATTTGCTTCTTAATTCCCAAGTGCTCTCTTGCCACCGTCCCATTGCAAAATCCTGATAAAGAAGTGAAACTGCAGCCAGCTCTTAAAAATAGGTTTGTTTGTTTGTTTGTTTGTTTGTTTTTCCATTGAAGCAGGATAGGTGATATTTTAACTTTTTTGTCTTTAATTCTAACAAACTTCTAATTGCATCATTTGAAATTATAGAACAATTGGCACCGGTTTGTGCTAGTGTATGTATAAGTAGTGTGAATGTACTGGTGTGTATAATTTTACTCTGTATCTGATTCAATTACTTGCCTCTATTAGAGTTATTGCTTCTGCTCTTCATGTTATCCTGTGTTCAGAACTTTTATTTGCAGTTTTACTTATCTCTTTGTGACATGAGAGAGTAATGAAAACATGCTGTAAGAAGTTTTTCTGTGGTTTTTACTAAGCATATCCTTCACTGTTTTTATAATGGTTTTGCATGCCTATCAATCACATTTAGCAGGAAATGCTATCTCCTGTAGTCACTACAGCTCCAGTGAGCCTGAAGGAGTTGAAAACCTTTTGCAAAGGTGATTAACTGAAAGAAAAGGTAAGTGACGCCGATACTATGTTGCTACTGATTGTAGCCAGTGGGGTAAAATAGGGACAAATCACCGGTGAAGAATCCTGTCAAATCTTCTGAGAGGTTTTAAGGCACTTGGATATAATTGATTTTAAATAGTTGACCCTTACAATAAAGGTTAGGTTTTCCTGATCTTTAGTAAAAATTTAGGATGCAGGGCCTTGTGCAGCTTCTGAAGGGTGGCACTTAAAGAACAGGTGTAGTACCAGGTCTGAAAGAGGGATGTGCCAAAATACCAAAATGCTGGTCTCACTTCTCTTCTTCTGAATGGTTTGTTCATGTAGAAAATGTAACCCATCTAGAGTTTGCAATATTAACTCCTCTTATGGACATTCAATTACAGAATAAATTGCTTTCTTTTGGGGGGAGGGGGGTGGAAATTAGTGTGTTTTCAATCAACTGGCTATTTCAGAGAAAGTAACTTTTATTCTAACGTAGCTTTGCCATACAGGAAGAATGGGAACGTGTTCTAGAGGTTCCCTTGCCTGCTGAGACCAGGAGCCTTCCTTGGGCTGTGATTTCACAAACTGCTCAGCTGTCCTGACTGACTGCTGTCAATTGAGGCAGAATCACTCTTATTCTTCCTTCTCTGAGCTGTGTGGTTCTGCTCTCTTCCCTGTGCCAGGTGAGCTACTCGTGCTGGGCTCCACTGTGAGCTATTTAAACTCACTAACCAAGCTGAAAAGGATCCTATTCTATTGCTAAGTTAGGGAGGTGAAGTGGCTCAACCAGGAGGAGGTCCCAGCAGATTTCCAGAGCTGGCATAAGACAAGCTGTGGTGATGCACTCTGGAATTAAGGGGGGGAGGGGGAACCAACCTCCCTCCCATTCCTGGCAGTAGTGAGCTCTTAGATGAGGCTGCCTCACGTATGAAACTGCATCTTTGGACAGGTACCATCCAGGCACTAATCGCTCTTGGCTGTGTCTAATTTGAGGTCTTGCAGTAACATAGCCAAGGTATGAGAAGGTTGTAAATGGTTAACTGCTGTACCCTGCAGAGCTAAACCCTGCTGTGGCAGAGAGGTGGAGCTGCTGCAGACACCCTGCATGGACAGACAGGCAGCATTTCCTACTGAGAAAGGAAAACTACTGGGGTCTGGTATTTTGTTTTGTTTTTTGTTTTAACTTTAAGAGCACAAAGTTCTACAAGGTGTACAGGTGAGTGGTAAAAACTTCAGCTTAATTACTGATGTTCTTGTGGATTAAAACTGACTGCAATGGCAACCCAAGCGTCATTTAGATATGTTACCTTATGCGGATGTCACTCCTAACTTGAATGCTTACACTAGCTCAAAGAGAGTCCTTCATCAGTAGTTGCGTTATAAAGACGTGTTGGATTGTTGAGGGTATTCTGGCAGGATGAGAAAGGAAGTAATGGATAAAGTCCTAATTTGCAGTTTGGGAAGTTCACATAGTTTCTGTGATAGAGACTGTCAGACACTGATTTAGTGAGATCCACAAAAATACTTGGTACTTGTGCGCCTTGATGCAGAAGAGTAATTAGATGTCTGCCTGATAGATTTGTATCCACAAAACTCCATAGAACCGTTCTGTGGATGCACAAGAAAGGTGTTTTTACACAAAAAGAGTGTGCAGAACCTGACTCAAATGGGATACAGTAAAAACACATGACAACTTACATACAAAAAATCTGTCACAGCAAAGATGAATCTGATGGAAAATGGAAATTTTCCTGGGAAGGAAAAGCTATGATGGAACTGGGAAAGTAGAAATCCGAATTGAGACAACTTTTGATCTTTGGCCGCTGTATATTGGTGTCTGGTGATGCGCAGTAGTAGTAACAGTAGCTGTTGTCTTCTGCTTTGAATGTCCTAGAGAGTCCTTGGCATCTGTTCATGCACACAGGTATGGGATCTCTAGATGCTTAGAGACTTCTAAAAGTTGTGCATAGGATATTGTAATAGTTATAAAAATGAAAGTATGATTTGACTCCTTTTCCAGAATGTAGAGGTGAGAATGTTTATCGGTTTTATTACTATTTGGATTAGGGTAATACTTAAATCTCCCCAAGAATTTTTAAAGATTTACGTGCCTGGGGATGAGGTCCATGTCTTGCCAGGGACTGCATAAGCAAGTAGTTGAAAACAGTGGCCTTGCAGCAGAAGGCTTGTATTATGTAAGAGTTAAAAACCCCTTTCATCTGTCCAGAGATTAATTTGGCTCCTGGGAGTTTATCAGGCTTTATGGGAATTCCACCCATAACTGGGTGGGATACAGACACCTCGTCAGGCACAGAAATACTCCTTGCCATGCTCTACCTGCATGAAACTCTCACAAGAGAGCAATCAAGGGAGAGAAAGCTGTTTCACAGGGAGAGGTTTCCTCCTCTAGACAGAACTCAACGTGATGGAGATGGATTGTGCCAGACGTTCTGTCTCCTGTACACTGTTATTTTTATTCTTCCCTAAAACCGTAGGCTCGCACACCACTTGCAGCTTACATCAAATGCTGCGGTCTCGGGCCCAGCCCAGGGTTACATACTTCTGTTAGGTGTGCTGCTGCTCCTGCAGTGCTAGGAATGCTGGAGGGATGCCACGCACTGTTGGTAAATACAGGCTGCAGTTTGACAGTAATTGCTTTCTTCCTGGAGTTTCAGAAATTACGTACAAAAGCAAATGAAGTGAGAGAAAGCATTCTGCTTTAAGTGCATTTCATATCAGATGCTTTTTTTTTTTTTTTTTTTAACACTCCTTTGAATGTGGTACAGTTAAATACATGAAGTCTGTAATAGAGGAGCAAGTCATGCTCTTGGAAATGTCCTGAGAGTTATCTTGGCCTTTATTATTTATAAGCCTCTAAATAAATTTGAGGAAGCAGGAGAATGCCCTGTGACTGGAGTGCTGCCCTTCACCACACAACGCAGCTTCTGCCGTATGGCCTCTGCCTCATGAAACACCTAGCGGCTTCCCTTGCTCCCTTCAGTCTGTCTTTTAAAACTACTAGCAAAAAAATCTGGCCAGCCCCAGCTGACTTTGGGAGAACGAAGGAAGACTTTTTTGTATTTCTGGCTTCTTTTGGTTTTAGGTTTGGAAAAGGTGTAAAGTATTCATTCATCTGCTTTTTGTGTACTAGTGGTTTGACCTAGTTTCACTGTAATGTCTCATAAAGAAAAAAAATTACTGTTTTGGAAAGGCACAGATTTTTATCTGCATCAGGTAATTTAAACCCCTCAGGAAATTTTTATATTTTATACAGAAACTAACCAAGTTTTCTTAAAAATCAGAAGCAATTCTGCGTTACATATCACAGTGTGAATCTGACCTAGTTCTTCATTCAGGACTGGCCAGTGAAGGCGGCTGGTGGCTAGCAGGCAGTGTTACTGCTCCGGGTCATCATAAGCCTTTTTCTCGCTAAACCACTACAGCTGTGCCATCTGCGGCTTGAAGGTGTTTCAGTTCGGTGCCCAGTGTTGTGCTTGGAAGAGATATTCTTGGTTATACAAGATACATGGGTTTTGCTACCTTTGTGTTTGTGAATAACAGAATTCTGTTGCTGAGCGATGGCGGAGTGGTATCTCTTAAAACCTCTTTTGTACAGGGAAGGATTTCTTGCAAGAATGCTCAATGATTTCTCCTCTCTCCTCTTGCAAGACGCAGCGGTGTTGTGGGGGAAGCAAATACTGTTGGAGAGATCATACATCCCTATCTGCTGCCTTTGCACAGACAATATGCTGGTAAGGCTTCCACGTGTAGTATCGAGTGAAGATAAGTAAGCGTGTCTTGAGCTGAGACATAGATGGTTTGTATCAGGCTCCATCTTTAAGCTGCTTTCTAGTGAAAGCTGTTAAGAGAACTTACGTTGTACTTGGAATGAGATTGCAGGTTACAGGATTAGTTTTATTCTGTGTGAAATCTGGTTTCATTCTTTACCCTCTTTTGCCACCTTCAGTCTTCCCTATGTTTCCCATAGCCATTGACTTTATCCATATGGCTTTTTCAAGTAAATAACATCAGAAATAGGATTCCAATGTCTATGATAGCAAAGGAGTTGGCTTGTTGTTCAGGTTTTTTTCTTGGTTTGCTGAAACAAGAGAATATTAAACTTTACCAAGAATCCACTAAGACATGGTATCTCTTCGTCTTTGTACTGATGAAACTGCATTTGGGATAGATGCTTTTTCAAAAAGCTGTTTCATTTGTACACAATGTTTGTCATCAAACTGTTTCAGAAGAAATATTTTGCAGAATGAAGATGAACATTCAAATGAGCATGTGCTGAAATGAGTTAAAGGTTTAAAATGCAGTTGGAATACTCTGCTGGCCTGGTCCTGCACCTGGAAATTAGGTTGGGTGTGTGGACCCTGAGTGCACCTGTGTGCCTTGATGGCCCTGACCAGCCTCACCTGGGGCTTCCACCCCACCCTCTGCCCACAGGTCTGGGACCTCCTTTTCAGATCAGCCCGGGGCTGTCAGTCCCTGTCTGAGCTCTGTGGTTGGTGGTCTCCAGCCCTGTCTCCTGCTGCCCTAGATGGTCCTCTCTGGGTGGCCCCTGGGCCTGGTTCAACCTTCGCCATGCCTGGGGCTATGAATGGACCTGTTTCCAGCACCCAGCTCCACTCATCCGGCTCATCTCCTGAAGGACAGTGCTGCAGGGGGTGAGGACAGTGCCCTGCTGGGGTCACCCTCGGCTCCCAGCTGGTCCCCTCTCACCGGGCAGCCCTGCTCCTGCTGCTGCCTGGCAATGCAGGTGCTTTTGTACCGCGCTCTCATCAGCGCATGCCTGTCTAGCGTTACAAAAGCCTTAGTCTGTTAGTAAGGCTGTTACTTTCTGAGATACTTGAGAGTTTTAGTGCCAGGCTTTTGGCTTTTAGAGGGACCTTATTTCAACTTCTGATTTTGAGGTTTTACTTTTGAATTGGTATTCATATCGGTTATTAGTGATGGCTGGCTTATAGATGAGTGGTTAGATGGGCAGGTAAATTGTGCTTCTGCAAAGCCTTTTTTTTTTGTAGTTGTGGTTTCTGGGACATGGGGGTTTTTTGTTTTATATGCCTACAAAGTATGTACTTTAAGCAAAGGAAATTTCTGTTTAGCAGAATGTTTAAATTCCCAAGCTTATGCTCCTACTAAAAACCTTGTTTAGTTTGGCACATTTGTTAGAGTAAGCTTAACTCGCAGAGAGCAATTGATACATAAATTTGAAGTATGACAGTGGGAAGGGGAAGAAAGAATCCAAAATAATCAAAACATGGAACAAAAAGAAAAAAGGAAAAATACTCAAGGTTTGTAAAAAGCTCAGTCTAGTTTCTTTCCAGAAAAATAAATCCTTAAATAGAAGATGTCAGTTTAAAAGATGTCACGTCTGACACCTGAAATATTCTTAAAAGAAATCCCTTTTTAAAAGCAGAATGAGTTCATGGTTATCTGATGAGCTTTTTATAGGCTTGCTTTAGTTTCATTTTTTTTATTTTGTTTTAATTGTAGTGAAAGTGTGAGTTTGAGGAGGGGAATGTTTTGAATGCCTGCATAGTTTGGTTAACTTGATTAGAGACATTGCTGTTCCTTGACAACTTTTTAACTAGGAGAGGAGATTCTGTAATGAAATAATCCTTCATTTGGAAGACCAACACCTTTCTATCTCCAGTCTTCTGCTTTTTTTTAGTTGTCTACAAAATAACTGTGAATAAAAATGGATGCTCCTGATGCTTTTAAGATTATACAAACATAAAGAAGCTAAATACCCTGTTTGCTTTAGGAACCTGTAGGTGACCAGGGCCTTTGAGATCTTATTTAGAAAGCTTACCAGAAGCTTTCTAAGTGTCAACTTAACAGAAAACCCAAGTAGAGAGTTGATCAAACATCCAAAAGTTGTATAAACAGAAAAGTTAGACATGTGCATTGAAATGAGAATTAATAGTTGTTACAGGCTGGACCAATCGGAGCCAGTTTAAACTGTCCCAGCCTCTCCATCCCAATTTAATTGGAAACTGATTTAAGTGTGACATTTCGTGTGAAAGAGCTGTCATTGGGCATTCATGTATATTTAAGTGAAATGAAAAAGCAACCCAAACCCTATTACACAAAGTGCATCCATTAACCTGTTTGTATGTCTGCATCTTTAGAAAATGGTGCTGGCTGATTGCCCTTGGCTGAATTGAGGAAAAACTCCTTTTATTTTACTGCTTCTTGAAAAATGGAGGAAATGCTGTCCTTGTTTAGCTGTGCATATGATATAACTTAGAGCAATTCATTTGCAATCCATGTCAACATTTCCATTATACAGGAATCGGTGGGTTTATCCCAGAGTAGCATGTTTGCACTCACGTCTTCTGGGATGGCTTATTCTGCAATAGCTGTAGTGTTCAATGTGCCTGGTGAGCAAGGCCAATCACTTTTTTTTTACTAACACTGATTTAATCTTTAGGCTACTATTAACTATACAATTACTATACAGAGGATGGCTCATGTTCTGTGAGGAAATGTGTGCAACTAACAGTAATGCAAGATAAGATTTGGTTTTTTAATTGAATTGGCTAGCTAAAACTCTCCATGTGTCCAGCTTAGAAAAATCTGCAAAGCCAGAGACTGAACAAAAATGCTGTTCTTGATAAGACATAGTCCTCCACACCCTTCATTCTTTGTAATTTCCTTCCATTCTTCCCACTTTTCGACTTTGTGCTGTAGTTTTGGATAGGTTGGTAGGCAAGTTAATTGCCAAATAGTTGGCTAGGGGTTAAAGCATTAGCCCAGCCTGCGTGTTTTAGTACATAGATCTGCTGCCATTCTCCTGAGTGATGTTGGACAAGCTGGCTAATGTTTGCTTCAATTCCTCTTCTGTGAGTCATGGGTAACGTGTCCCTGCCTCACTAGATTGTTGTGAGGCTGTAGTCATGTGTCTTTGATGGCTTCTGATGTTACAGCGATGCAAGGTATAACAGCACTTGGTGCAATCATGTGAAAAGAATACATTATGTCTGTACCCATGAAAGTTAGAACTGGGAGATTAAACTACAGCCGCTAATTTGACAGGTTTGTTTGCACTTCAGTCAAATAGCACATGCCTCTTCTCGAAGTCTCTAGGCTTTTCTCTGGTAAAGCTAGTGGACTATCAGGGTAGGTGCACACCTAACCCATGAGAGGTTGGTTGTGGTTTTCGGTTCGCGTCTGGGTTTTTTGTTTTGTGTTGCTTTAACCCCCTAATAAATGCCAAGATATACTGGCTTTGGAAAACACGCTTTATCCAATATGTGATAGTTATGTTTCTAGCATAATGATAATCACTGTAGTCAATTGGTCTGCTTCTAATAATCTCCATAGCAACTACATTCAAAAGAAAGTGAAAATAACTGATTCATGCAGTTCTATGCCAAATGATACATGTGAGCAATGTACTATCTGTTTGAAATGTCACATTCAGCTAAATGATGCATACTCTGCTGGCAATGCTTTCCCTTGCTTCTCTTAAGAAGCATGGAAATGGGAGCTAGTTTTTTTTTGCAGTACCATTTGTTAAGAGAAACAGACTTTTAATGCCAGCGTTACTGTCCCTCCATCTTTTTCTCCAGAATATTCAAACAGAACCAGGAAGGCTTGGTAGCAAGTAATTTGCTTTTTATTTCATTCCTGTCTGCATGTGGAAAGTGACATTTTAAAGCTGATTATGCCAGTGCAAATGCTTTGTTTTGGTTTAGGTGGGAGCAGGTTCAAGCTAATCTTTTTTTCTTTTTAAAGCAGAAGTGGATCTTGTGGATGAGGATCTTCTTAAATGTCATTATTTCTGTATCTCTGGTTCTTCTGTCTACTTTGTATTTTGGCTTAACAGTTGCATGTGTCCCTGATAAATTTTAGGAGTAGTAATTAGAAAGAATATCTAGAATATGTGTTCTCTTCCTCCCGCTCAGATTTATCCTGGTCTCTGACAGCTGTTCTTGCAGTTACTCATTCCACCTGAAAGGTTTGAAATGCAGAATTGCTTTGGAGCTGGAAGTGAGCAAAATGTCAGGGATTGCCTCAGAGGAGCCGTCTCTGAAATGGCTCGGATGCTTCTTGCCTTTCACATGCATACTTTAGGTTTGATTTTTTTTTTTTTTTTTTCCCCCCCCAGAGGTGCTGAGCGCCTGCATTTCCTGCTGACTGCAGCCAGCCTTTCTTTTTTCAAAATAGCACCTCTTTTAAATGCCTCTATTCCTCAGCTTTGTAAGCTAGCTTTCAAAGCTGGCCTGAGGGCACAAAAACTTAACTTGAAGATTATGTTATAGACCCCCGTGGTGGGGGTAATGGTGGGAGAGTTAGCACCTCTGGATGCGTGCCCTGTAGAGCTGCTGTTTGTACTGAGCTTCTCAAAGAATGGCTTTGCAATTAAATCTGTGCTTTAAATTCAGCGCCAAAATAGAATTTTGAAGGATTTGTTGTATAAGGTGTTCTTTTGGGAGATGTAGCAAGTGCCTGGCAATCGTGTGTGAGGAGGTGTTTGTTTTATGGGTTTAAATGTGACTCTTTTCCTCTAAGGTTTTTTCTTTTCCACTGATCTTTAAGAACGTCTTATTTCACACTTAACTCTACTTATTTGTATGTATTTTGCAGGAATCCCTTGAAGCTCACCCTGGGAATGGACAGCTACCTCCATTTCTGGAGTAGAGTAGTGCCAAGTGAAGAAGCTTTCAAGGCAAGTCGACAAGTGTGCTGATAACTCTCTGAAGAATCCAGAGAAGGGGCAACCTTCCAGGCCAACAGCCATGCCTTTCGGGCTGAAACTGCGACGGACCAGACGCTACAACGTCTTGAGCAAGAACTGCTTTGTGACAAGGATCCGTCTTCTGGACAACAATGTGATCGAGTGCACCCTCTCCGTGGAGAGCACAGGGCAGGAGTGCTTGGAAGCTGTCGCTCAGAGGCTGGAATTACGTGAGGTAAGAGTAACCCGGGAAAGACCATCTGTCACTGTATAATTTGACACATTTTTAGCTCAGGCAGTCTGTTCGTTTGACTCATGTTATTCTCAGAGCTGGACAGATATGATCAGCAGCTGGAGCTGGGACAAACATATTCTGGTTGCATGAAAACTGAAGGCAGAATGGCACTCAGGGTTTTGTGCTGTTGCTCATTCATCATTGCTTTGAGAGTGCTTTGTAATATGAAGATGAGGTTTCTTCTTTTCTTAGAAAGCGGTTGGTTTTCTGAACTGGGATGCCAATGGCCAAGTTACATTAACTTTTATCTCAATGTAACCCTGGTTTCACCAACACTGCTCGTTGAATTATGCCAGGAGACCACTGGTTTTTAAATATCCTCTTTCATATAAATATATTCTTGTTACTACCATACTGAAAGAGGCAACAGTTGTGTTACTAGCGGCAGCAGCTAGTAACAGTTTGAGGGTGGTGGTTTTTTCTTCCTTTTGTTTAACTGAGATATTTCACATCTGAAACTCTGAAAGGCTTCTTTTACATTCCCAATGCTTCTGAAAAGTCTGAAGAAACCCAGTCTTACTTTATTAAAGACTGAAATTCTTTATTTTCTTCTTCTTGCTGTAGAGTTCAATGTTTAAGTGTTGAGGCCTTTTTAGAAATATCTCTCCAATGTGCACAGCACAAATGAACTGTCTTTTCTTACTTACCTTCTGTGGACTCCTTACATGTATTCTGCATGCGTACAGGCTTTTGCAAATCACAAGTTGGAAACCATTGCCTGGAAACTGCTGTGTTATCATCTGACTGTCCAGGCTGAAGTTTTCTGTAAGCACAGCTGGGAAATCTAATAATCTTGCAGTGTCTTACATTTGTTGGTCCAGGGCCCTTTGTAATGGTGGCAACTGGAAGGTAGCATACAAATAGCTAGTGCAGATGAAAACTAAACAAAAGACTGAACACAAGGAAAAAATTTTTCACAATGAGGGTGGTGAAACACTGGAACGGGTTGCCCAGAGAGGTGGTAGATGCCCTGTTCCTTGGAAACATTCAAGGCCAGGCTGGACGGGGCTCTGAGCAGCCTGATCTGGTTGAAGATGTTGCTGCTCATTGCAGGGGGGATGGACTAGATGACCTTTAAAGGTCCCTTCCATCCCAAAGCATTCTAAGATTCTATGAAGAACTCCTTTTTGTACATCAATAATGATAAAGAATGAGAGAAGAATCTCAATATCTTGTGTGTGTGCAGAATAGGCAGGGAAATGTGCAGGCAGGGAAGTCAGAATATTGCACAGTGATTTTTCATACTTGGTTTTTTGTTTTTTTTTTCACGTGGATTTTAGTAGAATCATCTTCTCTCTCCCCTTATAGAGATGAAGATATCCCAGTAATTACTTTTTTTTTCCCCACTCTGTTGGCAATGCTTTAGGGTGTCCTTACAGAGAGGTTAGGTCCTTCCCTTTCCTTCCAGTGCAGAAAGGAGTGAAATGAATGGAGTGATTCTCCTCATATTCCTTGTGGGCTTATCTAGTTGGCGCAGCAGAAGTGTGGGGCCTAATGATTCTCTCTGGAGGTCCACCTGCATTTGCGAACAATAGCTCTGTCAGTGGGTTAGCATTATTTTCCACAAAGCATTTTGTGATTTCAGAATGTGTTTGTTCCACTTTGGAACAAAGCCTGAAGTTTCAAAATTTTCCAGAAAAAGAGATCGGTCAGTAGAGTAGCAAAGGAAGTAGTTTTGGTCAGTATTCAATTTCATGGGGGTTTTCTATTGCTTTAGGTTTTTTCATTTTCAAAATTATTTGTGTCATAGAAAAAGAAATATGTCAGCACGAAAAGTTTGTGTTTCAAGATAAAAAATGTTTTAACAACACAGAAGAGAATGCTTTAATGTTGTTGGAACACTTTCCTCTTCTTTCATCACCCTCCCCACTTTTTTTTCTAAACAAGGTTTTGGCAATGATGAACCCATTTTGTAAAGTTCAGATTTCAACAGTACTGCATTTTTTGTTGTTGGTTTTGTTTGTTGTTGTTGTTATCTCTTTTTCTGATTGGTTCTGGGTGGCATCCATTTCTGCTTTAAATGTTTAGGAGAGAAGAGAACTATCTGCCTCTTTCAACTCTGAGAGGGTCTCCTCCCTGTATCCTCTTCTGCTCCTTTCATGAGGAATAACTGGAGCTAGCAAGCCTAGAGGTGCCTGATGCTGTGTGCTGTCCTTTCTCTCTGAGAAAGGAAATTCAGTTTTTCTGCCCTTCTAGTCTTCCTGCCATGGTTTGTAGGGAAACAAGGCTAATGTAATCATTTGGTGGCTGTCCCCTTCCTTCACTGACCAATCAAATTTTCCAGGAGGGTCAAAAATACTATGACAAAGCTTAAATTTCTACAAGATTTGTGCAACTGGATAGCTGGGTAGAAGAGATAAACCCATTAAATGTATCAGTTGAGGAGAAAATCCTTGCAAGTGTCCGTATTGGAGACCGACTTTTTAAATTCCCCAAATGCAGCAAAAACTTCAGCTGGAATATGCCTTTTCTTAGAAATCCAGATCAGCAAACTGTGTTGTACAAGTCAGGCATAAACTAAGCTTCATTAAATTCCATGTTTACAAAACAGTACTAAAATTCTGGTTGTCTCCTCCATGCAATCTCAGGTAAGAATGTGCATTCTCTTAAAAGTAAAGATCAGTTTTTGTTTGATACTTTAGTTTGGTCTTGTGTTTGAATAAATCCCAGGTGTACTGCAACTTTTACCTTCGTGTTAGGAATACATCCATGTTTTGCTCCAGCCGTTTTCTTAGAAATGAACAAAAAAACTGTCCAAACCCCCCTGCTAAAAAGCAAAACTGTTTGAGATGACTGTACATATTGTTGTGAAGGACTGTCGATCATTATACCACACATGACTGAAAAACAGTATCTAATGGATTTATGCATATTTCTATTTGATCTCTGGGGAATGCAACTCCCACCCTGACTGAGTCAGGGTTCAGGAATAGGTCAGTAGAAAGTGTAGCCATGTAACTACTGTAAAATCTGGTTTTATCCTTTTCAGCAAAGCTCTTGACAAAGCACTAGGTCTTCTAGTTGAACAGTTACCAATTCCAATAAAATGAGCTCTTATGACAGCATTATGTAGAAAGTAAAGATGCAAAGAGGGGAGGAAGGAAAAGAGGAAAGACAAGGTCAGAAAAGTAATTTTATAAGCTTGTATGTATGTGCACAGATTATAAAAAGGTTTTTTTCCCAATATAGTGGCATTTTTCCCTTCGAGTGAGACTAAGTGAACCTGCTTGAAATAGCAGAGTAATCTGTACAGATCTGTTATGAGACTTCATGTCTGTTTCTCCAGCACTATGATGCTGCAAAACCCAAACCAAAGGACGAGGATGGCGGGCTGAGCACCGCAGGCAGACACTCACGGCTGCACAGGGGTGGCCGTTTGCTGCCATTCTGACCTTTTTTTTTTTTTTTTTTTTTTGTGTGTGCCCTAGAAGGTGTCCCCTCCTCACAGGGTACAACTGGAAACCTGTGTTTGGCAGCCAGGTTGCCTCGAAGTTTGGCTTGGTTTGACTCATCTTGCCAGCTAAGCTGGGATAGGGTTCAGGCAGCGCTTGGACAAGAGACCTTCTAGGAACAATTGGCTGCTGTAAATGGTGCTTTCCCCTCTGTGTGAGCGCTCCGGGATAGCAGGGTTTAATGCTTTTTGCCCGGAGGAGCTGGAACTCTGCCTCTTTCTCAAGGATAAATATTTAGTTGGTCGCTTAACCAGATGCTTTAATAAACACCAAGCCTGTCTCTTTGGGTCCTTTTGAGTGAGATTTGCTCGTTTAGTAAGTGTCTGTCCTCTCCTGTTGTTGACAATTCTATTGTTTTTGCCCGACATAAAGGCAGGGGTAGTTCTGGGCTTGGGAGTATCGCGAAGTCCCAAGTCTGAAATGAACTGGCCTCCTGAACTGGCAGCTATATTGTCATCCTTTTTAAGACTTCTCGGCACAGGTTTTGTGTATCCAGTTTTCTTTTCTGACTCGACATATTTTGAGGATTGCCTTTTCACGTAGTGTCGTTGGGGCATGCAGGTGCTCTGGTTCTTGTCCGCTGCTTTCACAGAGGACTGCAGTTCCTGGAGGAGTGTAAGCCAGTTTCCTTGTACCACGTATGGAGTCATGTGTGGTAGGTAAGACAAATTTTAAACACTTGAGAGAAAATTAATGTACACTCTTTCCTAACAGAGCTCTTTGTGTATTTGCAGATTAGGCAGACCAAAAGCACTAGCAACTGAAGCTCTTTGTCTGCAGAATGGATGTGTGTGCATACATTTAGCGTTATGAAAAGCTTTCCTTCAGTGTGTATCACCAGTCTGTCAACTGTGTCTGGAAGAAGGATTTTTCTTTTTTTAGAAGTGAAAGCATCATTCACTTTCTTTGCCACTGACTGCTGATGTACCTGCGAGAGCAGCCCCTGCTACTTCAGAGCCTGCCAGGTGTAGGTGTAGATATTTATTCCATGAAAAGTGAAGTCAGTGGTTCACTTTGTACAGATGGACAAACAGACTAGCTTTTGGGATCACCCTGGTTTTCAATCAGCTGCTTATAGAGAAAAAGATCCCATTTTTATATCCCCTCATCTAATTTGTGAGGTGTCTGTACTGTAAAAACGTTTTGTGGGCTGGAGTGTATGGCAATGCGTGACTCAGATTCTGTAAGGCCTTCTGGACTGTCATATGCCTGGTCATAGCATACTGAACTTGATGGTCCAGCCGTTTCTAGTCCCATGTTCCTCTGTTCCTGTTTGGGAATTACTAACGTTCCTGGGGGAGAGAGTCTTGTCAGGCATTCGCAGTAGTGTCTACAGGAGTCCTTCCCCACTGTGGGTTGTTAAAAAATGCTAACATTTTCAAGAAGTAAAGTTCCTGGCAACGGGGAGCTGATATTCAGATAATTGTCTTGGTTGTCTCTCCAAAGTGCATGCATTTGTGACTTGAGCTCTACTCTGCAGTCTCTGTGCTTCATCTGCAATTTCTTGATCCTCTCCCGGCTGCTTTCCAGGAAAAGTCATCTTTTAGTTGTGTAAAACGCATGTTGCTGTCGTCAGTCCGTTGTATCTGCTGTAGTCTAGAAGCTTAAACACTGCATTCCCTTCACTTCTTGTTCCTTGGAAGTGATTCAGGATTCTGGATTTGTTACTTAAAGAGCCTTTCTACTGTAGCAAATCTAAATTTTTGTTGTCCCCCCTGCCTCCACTCAAAAGGGAGAGACTGCGCTCATTTGAGCTGTTTAATTGCAATACCCTTAATCCCTTGAATAACTCTTTTAGACTTCAGGCTCCAAATTATCTTAGTTGCTAGATGTTTTACAGGTAGTTGACACTGCAAATTTGGGTCCTAGGTGATGTGAATGTTTACTTTTTAAAGTCATATGGAAGATGTGTGTTTACAGCTCCGCACTCTTTCTTGTTGAGGATGAGCTGCCCTCAGTGATTTTCAAGAGTTTGTGCGTTAAAGGATTTCCCTTATGAGGTGCTAAAATCACTGTGCTTTTTTTTGCCTTCACATGAATTCCTTTCCTTTGCTGTCTCCACTGTCCCTCCCACCTTCATTTTAATCTAATTACTATTGTGGTGAGCTCATCAGAAAGAACTTTTTATCCAGTGATGACTGCAGAGGGAAAGCAGACATGTATCAGTGAATTGGTTAGTTTTGTTTTAAGTTTATCCTATGGGAGATGCTGACTTCTTGATTTATTTGATTGCCCTGCATTGATTGATTTACTGAAGATGCCTTTAAATTCTAGAAGGAAATACTGCATTGATTATCTTCAAAAAAAGAACGAGCTTGCTTCACTGTACCAAACTAAGGTTAAAGAGAAAGAGCTGACCAGTGTTCAAGCTATACTGCAGGTTTGTCAGGTTTAATTGAGGAATCAAGCTGAATTAGTTATCACCTTAGCTAAATGCTAGTCTGGACGTTCTCCAAAGTTGAAAATATGTACGTAATGAGACCCTAAAGTAAATATACCTGCACACCAATTGAGAGTTTTTGCATATGATTCTCTCTTGCATGCCCTCAGCTATAAAATGGTTGGAGCAGCGTTGCCCCTGCTGGCTTGTTGTCATTTCTAAGTATTTTAGTTTTTCAATATGGCATTAGTTGCCCTTGTGTTGTATGCTAAGTCATGGTATATGCAGTGACTTTTAGAGAAGTATCCTTACCAAAGTGAAACAGGCTGTTGATGGTGGCTTTTGCAAAGTGTAAGGGTTGCAATTTGTCTGCTACTTTCAAAGACTTTTTATTTAAAAGTGTGAACATCTGGGAAATCCAGTTGGTGAAATCTTGATGATTGATTTATAGGCCAAACTTTTTGAATGTATTAAAAGTAATTTAAAATGAAAGCTTTATAAAACAGCAAATAGGAGTTTTCCTATTCTTTGTCTCAAGTATCTTTATTTAAAATGTGGTGCTATGTATAAAGGATTGTGACTGCCTGTGGAAGGACTCTTGTCCATGTCAGCTAAGCTACAACAACAAAATAACTATTTTATTTGTTTTAGGGTTAATCTAATCTAATGGAAACTACTGGAAAGTTTTCATTGAATAGGGAGCCAGTTGGATTAAACACCAAGAAAGTTTATTGAAATATAATGAGAGAAATACGCAAAAATAGTAACGATCCCACTTTCAGATCCTGAATCTGCTTGGTGTCCACAGAAGTTCCACTCACAGTTTCTGTTTCGTTTCATTCCAGTGTTAGTACAGTGGCATTTTACATTGAAGGCATTGCTGGAAATCTCCAGGTGCTGTGAGCTGAAATACTGAAGAAAAAGGTGTTGATACGAACTTCACAGTTAGGGCTACAGTCAGATTTCCAGGCAACTGATGGATTAGTTCCTGCTGTTAATTATAGTACGCATTTGCCTGCAGTAGTAGACCAGTGTGTTTAATACAGCGGTTTAAGGGCTTTTCGATAGAATCCTTCATGATGGATTGGCTATTCCTTCAGCTGCTTATTAGCAATTTGTAGTATTTGAAGCTCTGGTTCTGAACGCTGTTCCTTGTTAATTACTCTCCACCAGCAACAGTCCCATGTGGCTTATGCAGGAGGTACTACAGCTATTGAGATTTACACAGGATAGGAAATAGCTGAGATTTTCAAACTGGTATTTCTGTAAGAGCCTAGAGCAATCAACTTGTGTGTGTGATGCACATTTTAAGTGTAATACTTGTCCATCATAAAACCTTGTGAGTGCATTTAAAAAAAAAAAAGCAAACATGTTCTGTATTGGGTAAAAGGTTCTGGCATTGGTAGATATATTTTGACATATGCGTGTGGGTTTGCATTCTTTTTTTATAGTTGGAAGAGTCCTTGTCCTTTGCCTGCAGTGGGCCGGATCCAAAGTCTCATGAAGCCTTTGTGCTTTGACTCAGACTTAGTGTTTTCTGTCTGTTCACAATGCACAGGTGTAAAAGAAAACAAAGACTGGGGCACTTTCCATAGATCATTTATGTCACCTGTGCCATAATGTTGGATAGAGCTTTTTAATATGCATTTGGGAGAGATGGTAAGGGGCAGATAGTATTCCATGAAGTATATTATATTGCAATATTAATTTATCATTGTCTTCAAGATTGTCCTAAAAATAAAGACAGACAGTACAAAAGAAATTACTCAGATTTTGCATATAGAAAAATTTACACAATGCCATCTGTTCTTATTTGCATTTGTGTCATTGACTGTGTGTGTGATCTAGCTGAAAAAGGTAAACTGACACTATTGTGTTTCCTTATCTAGACGCACTACTTTGGCCTTTGGTTTCTCAGCAAGAGCCAACAAGCCCGCTGGGTTGAACTGGAAAAGCCTCTGAAGAAGCAGCTGGACAAATTTGCCAATGAGCCTTTGCTTTTCTTTGGGGTAATGTTCTATGTGCCCAGTGTTTCCCGACTGCAGCAGGAGGTAACAAGGTATGTGGTTTCCCTCTGTTCCCACTAGTGTGATGTAGCTGAGAGGGAACGGACAGTTGCACTGTTTCTGGCATTCAATATTTGCTCAGGTATCATCTGGTTCTTTCCTTTCCTGATGATTGCCCAAATGGGAAAAAGTGAGAGAACTCACCACTTGATTATATCTGTTTGGAGGAGGGGTGGGGGGAAGCAGTATTGCTAAATGATTATACATGACCAACTGCAGAAACAAAAAGGGAATAATAGATATATGTTTAAAAACCTGACATAAATTTTAAAAGGGACCATGGTGACCATACACTTTTTCTGTAACCTTCTCCTGAGTAAAAGGAAGCCATGGGCAAAGGAGCTCTATGTACAGTTTTAGTTTATTATTCTTATGTCTACCTGCGCGTTGCTGAAAGTGAACTTTGGCATCTTTTCTGGATTTTGCCCATCCCACTCCTGATTTTTCCCCTTACACTTCATAAAAGGATTAAAATTGTTAGAGGGTGTTAGTCCTTTAATTATGATCAGTGTGCACGTTTGCAAACAACTTCAGTAGGAATTACCCTTTTATTCAGAGCCCTGTGCTGCAGTTGTAACAATGCAACTGTTCTGAGGGGCTATTCTTGTAAACCACATCACTGTGTGGTTTTTGCACATCTGTGCTGTATTTGAATTAAAAAAAAAAAAAAAGAGAGAGAGGGGAAAAAAGCCCACCTCACCCAGAAAGGAGTGGGCTTGTTTTCTTTTTAACCAAAATTATTTCATTTATCTAGTCTAGAGCAAAGTTGCATCAGCACAACTAGAGATAAAGCCAGGAGTAAGTGGGTGAGGGCTATGGGGTAGGAGAAGCCTTCCCACCAAAAAAAATGTTCTGTTACTGCAAACCTGAAGTTCACCACATGGTCATCATGTCTAAAAAAGATGTATAAATAGTTGAGAAAGAGTGGCTTTAATTCTAGGTGGTGTGCAAGATGTGAAGCATTTTTTTTTATATGGCAGATTTTGTGTTTTAAAGGATTTTTTCATAACACTGAACTGGAGAATTGGCTTTGGTAGGATGCAAAAGATTTGATTCTTAAAATGACAGCTGTCAAGCAGTGCCTTGACTACTATATATGCAGAATTCTTGCCAAACAGTGGGCTGAAAGCATCACAAAAATTAAATTTCCCTGGGAATATACTGACCATCGATGCTTGTCTGTATCTGTGTGTTCCTGCTTTACTGAACATCAATGCTTGTCTGTATCTGTGTGTTCCTGCTTTGTATGCGTTGGAAGAGGGAAGCCTCATACCTTTTCCTTCAGAATTATTTAACATGCAGTAGGAACATCTGAAATGTTCTGTTGCTCACTTTTGTCATGCCAATCCTGGCCTAGTTGTGTGCAAGGAAGCATTGTAGCTACTTGGATGCTATTATCCCTTCACGCTGCAGCCTGCAGTGCTGATTGCTCATTCATAGCTCACCTGCAGAGGCGTATTTGCTCGTTCTGCCCAGGTTAGTAATAACAAAACATTTCAGTGACAATTGAACTTCACAGCACTCTCAATTGGAGTGGCTGCTGAATTGTTTTTCTTTCTGAGGTAATTGATAACATAAGCTGCAGAGTCTTATAAGTGCCTCTTACGTTTCTTTGAATGTCTGTAGCAAAACCAGCAGCTTACTAATGGATCTCAGATACAGAATAGCCTGTTGAGATTTTTTTTTCTTTTGTTTTGTTTTTGTTTTGTGTTGTTTGTTTCCTGAAGTGGCATTGCTTCACTGCAGATGATGTGAGGGCAGCAAACCTTCAACTGTGCAATTCTAGGTAGATGCAGATAATCTCATGTTTGAAGCAGTGAGTGGTGGGGACATGGGGTGGGGACACTCTTCTGAAACAAATGGTGGAGAAAGGCTTAGTCTAATGTGTGATTAGACAGACAGATGGCGGTTGGGTTTGTAGGGCTTTTTGGCTTTGTTTGCTCTTGGTAAACTGATTAAACATTTGTTTTGAAATTGAGACTGGCTGCTTTTAGGATTAGGCTCGATCACAATAAGGTTACCTGTGATGGTGAGGTAGGCGCTAGGCTCGCCCACTCAGTGCCTATGTATTTGACTTATATTTGTGTACAAATGACAAATCTGTTTTAAATGCAATATTCGTGATCAGACACTTCATCTCCTTCTGGGAAGCTGCAGAACCACCACAAACAAACCAACCCAACCCTAAAACAAAACCATCACCAAAGGCTGAAGCTGCAAAGCTAGTGACAGCGCTGCTAGCAGTGAACCTGTTACCTCTGTAACCTTCTCTTGGCGGAAACATCTCCAGCCCTGAGCTTGCCTGGCCGTGTTTGGAGCTTGAGGGTGAAACCCATCTCTCAATCCAGGCTTTTAGTTAAATGTAAACTCCAGAATTTCCAGGGTTGATTTAATATTCCTTGATGATGATGAAAAGTCTTCTGAGAATACTTCAGTAAACACTTATATAATCCACAAATATTCAAAAATCAAGGAATTGGTTTACTGAGATGGTTTACTCTGCCTCTGATCTGTAGCATTATAGACTTTGGCTTGATAGCGGGTTTTGAGAGATTTGTCCCGAATTGAATATTGCCCCCTGCATCCAACAACTGCAGCACCCCGCGCCTCATGTGCTGTCGTCGTGAAGAGGGAAAATGATCCAAGGCTTTTAGGTTTTGTTGGTTGAGAGGAGCGTTACAATGTTTTTTCAAGCCGAAGCATGCACCCACCTCGCCGGGGTTGGTCAGTGGCTCTGAGGCAGTGTTCAATTTTTGTTTGAAAGACCATCTGACTCTTCAAAACAATCTGTGGACCATTTTGTGTTCTGCTATTGTTTGGCTATTGGGACCAACAGGAGGATTCCATGTGCAAGTAAGAAAATTCATATTTAGTTGAAGCCATAATAATTTATTTATAAAATCATAACTTCTTTACATTTTATCATTACCATTGGAAGTCTAAAATGCTAATTATGCCTGCAGGCTCCTGGATTTTAGCTGCCTGTAGGTGTTGGTAGTGGTCAGGAGCTCTTCACGGTTTTGCTGGTAACTTCCCGTATTGCACAAGCCAAATGTGGATGCAGAAATCAGGCTGAGTATCACTGCTCCAAGCACTGTGTCCCCCAGTGGTGAACAGGCTCTATGGAAACCTGTCTGTATGTGACATGCTGGGAGAGGAGTGGAATAGTAATCTAGTAAGAAGCCAGTGCTGTCCTTCAGAGGTACAATGTGGGAGCGTCAGTTGACTCACTGCAGCTAAACGCAAGTAGCAGTGCTAACCAGAGTTGCAGGATGGTTGAAGTTGGAAGGTACCTCTGGAGATTGTCTGCTCAGGGCAGGGTCAACTGGGTTTTGAATATCTCCATGGATGGAGAGACTCCACACCTTCTCTGGGAAACCTGTCTTAGTGTTCAGTCACCCTTGTGATAAAGAAGGGGGTTTTATGTTTAGAAAAGATTTCTTATATTTCAGTTTGTGCCCAAATTGACCTCATAATTTTGAAAATGTGGATGGGTATTGGGTGACTGAGTGGGTGAATGGGTTACCTGGGTTGGCCATGTAACTGGTTATTGAGGACCTGTAGAGCTACAGATGCCTGTCATATAAACACAAGCACAGCCATGAC
The DNA here is from genome assembly GCF_047370975.1 of Nipponia nippon. Lineage (NCBI taxonomy): Eukaryota > Metazoa > Chordata > Aves > Pelecaniformes > Threskiornithidae > Nipponia > Nipponia nippon. The sequence goes on from NW_028262358.1 coordinate 24,277,383, forward strand.
TTAATGTGAGATGCCTGTAGTTAATTTGTAAGAGGTGTTTCTGATAATATGAGAAAGAAGGGCCTGTGGGATCCTTGGGAAAGAAAATGAAAAGACAAGACTGCCAGAGCAGTTTATTCAGCTAACAGGTCTTTGAAGTAAACCTCCGATGCCTGCAAGAAAAGATGAGGCAGAGAGTACTCTGGGGGACACATTACTCATTTTGGTAGGTCAGGTCTGACTCTGTGGTTTGCAGTTCTTCACTTCTTTTTTACAAAATTGACACTTGCTTAAAGATGCAAACATTAGTGGTGTGGGTTTTTTTTCCCTCCTCAGACAAAGTTAAGTGGAGCATTGGGACAGGGTAAGAAGCGCCAGCAGGCATCGTCAGTCTTATTCGGTTAGTGATTTTGAATGCAAATGGTGAGGCTTCTCAGGACAGCCGTGTTTCTTGACCTGTGACGGAAGTTTCCTGCGGATATCCTAGGGAAACAGACAGAAAGCAGCCGCCAGTTGGAGAGTACCTGTCTCTTCTTTCTGGTAATGGCAATGAAATAAATGTTATTGCTATGCCTTCCTTTCAACGTAATAGCGTTGTACTCCTGGCATTGGGCCTTTTCCTAGCAGAGCTATTTCCTACCCTCTAGTCCTCTTATTTCAGTACTCTTTCTGCTCTGTTTCTTTTGTCTTGGGTTGAGGCTCCCATCTGTACATTTCCCCTGATCTTAATCCTGTCTCCTCCAAGATCTCAGTGACTCCAGCATCATCCCCACCTCTAGTCCTGACATTGTACCCGCACCCAGTCCCACAGACATCTTCTAGGGGGAATTATGAATTAAAGCCCAATGAAAATTTCTTAAGGTGTCAGTCAGTAGGAGTTTCACCATGTTGTAATTGCAATAATTTGAAAATTTCTAGAATTTGTGATAAACCAAATTCAAACAAACAAACAAACAAAACCTATCTCCAGGCTTGATGGCAGCTACAGCAGGAGCCATTTGTGTGGGAGTATGGGGGTTGGCACATTAGCAAAAGGCATTTTTCATGGAAGGCTACTTAGACAACCTCTTTTTAGTCATCCAGCTGTTCTCAGAGTGAGCAGCCATTGCAGGTGGAGATGCTGCGTATGCTTTTGGCATGTTTAAAGCACCTGGGATCTGCATACTGTCTGATATAAAGCAGTCTCTGTGATGCCCTGTAGAGTAGATATTTGCATAGATTAGAAATATAAATCTGCCTTTTATTTTCTGCTAGCTCCTCAGAGGGGCGGCATCCTTTCAAGCATTTATTTAACAAAAAAAAAGTCTTTGTACAGTGTCTAAAGTAAACAAGCTTGCTTTCACTGTGCTCTTGTTCCAAAAACAGAGAACCCACACACTCTTGTGGCTTTCTGAAAATGTGGGTGCGATGCTGCTTTCTGCATAAGTATCAGACAATCCATGGCCTTCCCCCCCCCCCCCCCCCCAGTTCCAAGGGAAAGCTGAAGTTACATTTTGCTCCCCACAGTATCTCTATTGTCACACATGATACTGCTGTGCCTCCTGTGAAGGAATGAAGGTGTGCTTTGGGTCTGGTTTTCCTTTTTTCTTTCTTGGAAGAAGCTTTCAGTATCTTACTATGTGGTCTGTACCCAGTAATATCCAATGGCGTTTGTGCTGTTGCAAATTGGGGCATAATCCTGTGAAACGAGAGCAGCTCCTGGTCTGGGTGCTACCGGTGGGGCTGGTCCCCCTGGTGCAGTGCACGGTAGGTCTGGTAGGCATGACTGCATAGGGAGGGCCATATTGCAGCATCTGCACTGTGCTGCATTGGGCTTTTGCCCCAAGTTCAGCTGTCAGTTCTGCGTTTTCCCTGAAGAACGCGCTGTACAGCTTTCCTGTGAAAGAAAACGGAGTGTTTGGAATGGGATGGCTGCACCTGCAAAGTCCGGGAATGAATGTGTTTGCAGGTGCAAAATTAGAGCCTGTGGCTGCCAGGCCTCTTTTCTGGGGGGCCTGTGAAAAATCAGCCTCAAACTTATACTCCTTTAACTAAGTGAACATTTATTTCCTCTGATGTTTTGCTGCCTTACCCTTTTCTTCACCATTTCTTGTAGCTGTTTTTTTTCTGTTTGTCTTTTAAGGAAATATTTCTTCTTCACAGTTCTCTGCCTTTCCCTTTATTTTTCTTCAAGTGTTAGGTGAAGAATTTTTAAACAGACATTCTTCTAAAACATACAGAGCTACAGACTCTTAGGACCATATGAATTTTTAAATCACGTGAGGATACAGTAGAGGGGGGAAAAAACTAGTGTTTGACTGCTTCATATTTAAAGGGAAAAATGTTCTGGCAAATCTACTTTTTTTTTAATAAACTCGGGACTTTTTTTCCTTCCCCTCAAAAAAGTTCTTCTTAAATGTCTCGCCTACTTGAGCTTATCTTTGCTTTTAGTCTGCTTTGCTTTACTTTTTTTTTGAACAAGCTAAAGTTTCACATCCTCCTGTCTCGCTAGCTTTTAATACAAGTACGATCAGCTGGAGTTTTGTACCAGCCACTGCTGTCTTTACATTGTGCTTTTAATTGCTGTGTTAAGGCTGGATATCACATATCCTTCTGTGCCAGCCTGGTTTTGTGGCAAGCTCAATGATGGGGAACTCTTTTGGCTGTTAAGGTTGTAAGGTACAGGAGGCTGCTTTGCTTTTCATGCTTGGTCACGCCTGCAGCTTGTGGCTGGCTGAGAAGCCTCTGTGTGTACCTTTGAGTTCAGGGTAGTTGATTTGAGCACTGTGGTGACGTCATTGTCCAAAGTGATTATTTTGTATATCACAGTGTGTCTGAAAAAACCAGCATGACGTATACCATCTGATTTGTTCCCGACAGCCTTGACTGTACTTGCCTAAAGTGATGGACTGTGACAGGTTCTGTGGCCGTGCTTGTTAATACACCTCTGGTAGACCCATAGCATTTTTTTTAATGCCAGTGGTTCTTAAAAATTCAGCAACACTTAAAACAATTTTTTTCTGTGAAAGTACAGAGAAATATTGTGCTGTATGTGAGGAGAAGAGAGATGTGTGGTTAAGTTGGATGGGTCGGCAAATGAGCGAGAACTGAGTGATATACGGCAAGCGGGAAGGTGGAGTATTTAAAAACCAAAAGGCCAGAGTTTGGTCTCTTACAACTGGAGATTTAAGTCAGGATTTAACCATTCAGTATTACTGATGTAACTGGGTGGAAAAAAGTTTGGTTTTCCAGCAGCAGAAGCCTTACTGCCTCCCAAGAACCTTCGTCATGTCATCTTTACGGTGTACTTCCCAACACGTGCTTTAAGACCATGCCTTCTCTCTTGGAAAGATGATAATCGGGAGCAGGCTGTGTAGCTTCCAGAGAAATGAACACAACTCATTGCCCTCTTTTCTGGGAAATGTCATAAGTTGTGTGCGTGTGCCGATCAGCTGTGCTGTGCTTTCGGAGCAGCTCTGCTCACACCATGCAGGAAAGGCCGTCGCACATAGCCTTTTCTTGGCACTAGAAAGAGCGATGTGGCTTCCCCAACTGGAAAGGTGATGCACCTCCTCACTAAGAAGCAAGACTGTTATCTTCAACACAAATGTGATATTAATCATCAGAACAGTCCCATTTTTTTAACTATTTCCAGTTTAAAAGTCTCTGTCAGTTCTCTTTCTGTTTCTTATATTGGGCTGGATCCTTGCGTAGCATAAACCAGTGTAGCTCCTTCCTTCTAACAGGATATTTCCAACTTTGTAATTATATATATTTTATATATATCATATTTCTGTTTTATAGAGATCTATAGGTCAATGGACTGTAATTTTAAATGATTCACATAAATTAAGACAATCACTGCTATACATGGAAGTCGTATCAAATGAACAGAAAAGGACAGGATGTTCTGTCAGAATGGCAGACCTTAAAAATGGAAGATAATTTTGTCCCATGAATCCTGACAAGCCTTTTGTTCTCAGCTAAATGATTTGGAGAGTCAAATTACTGGATAATTTTTACAGGGGCATGGTGAGGAACAACTGTGAAGTGGCATGGGGTACCAACTGACCTATATGTGGTGGTACTAATTCTTTCTTTTTTAACTGAAGAACATACAGTGCTGTAGGTAGGTGCTGTGTCATCAAACAGTAAAAGAAGAGTTAGGACAAGTACCATCGTAAATGTCTTATTCATGAGAATATTCATGAGACATTGTAGTGGGGTCTCCCAGAGGAAGCAGCAGGAACTCGGAGCTGCAATTTTATAAATCCACAGGAGGCAAAGAAATTTCTGCTGGAACAGAATCCTATTGTGGTTTAGACTGCGGTTGCCAGCCTGCCTGACCCTACAGGTGCTGGTCATGGTCCCAGTGCTGATCGTCTCATGACTGGAACTGCACCGTATCTCCCAAGGCTGGGAGAAAGGAAAACTCTGGGATTCATTGCTAGCTGGAAGTAGTTGTGAACCCCCAGGGAGTCCTGAGTCGCCAGGGATCCCAGCTCTCTTCGGTTGGACAAGACTGTGGATCGGTCCTGAAGTAACTTGGTAATGTTGAGGGGTTTTTTGTTTTGGTTTGGTTTGGTTTTTTTGATTCCAGCTGCAGGAATTTGGGACTAAACACCAATGCTCTCAGCCACCCCAGCTACTGTCTGGGAGCTCACGCAGCCCAGGCAGGATGAGTCTTAGGAGCCCTGGGTGGCCACCCAGGCTTAGGCAGTCTGGGGTATTTGCATTTTGGTGGTGCTTTGATGGTTTTATTGTTTTGTTTTAATTATTAGGCTTTTTTTAATATTAGTGGCTACTGCAGCATAAAAAACACACATTAAGCTTGTAGCCTGTCTTGTTATAAACAAGCTGATACTTAATTAGCTTTAATGTTGTTTTTAGAGGACAGCAACAACAAATAATGTGCAGTATTTGCTTGGGTCTTCTTGTATTCATATTGTTGCAGCATATGCATTGTTTTGCTTTTCAGTAATATTCTTGAGTTGGTTCTTTTTGGATTGGTATTTTAGTGGATGTTTAAACTTTGACTTAAAAATAAGAACTCCTTCAAGGCAGACCTAAGATTCAACATTAATTCCCTGTTTATAAAATAATTTGCTGAGGAGGGCAAACCCTTCTCCCAGCTGACTTTCTTCAGTGAATGGGGAGCTTGTTCTCTGTGTGTTGGTTATTGAAAGCTGAGCTCTTTGTGCCAGATATTTTAAGAAACTGTTGACGCTTAGATCTAATCTATTACAATTATGCTGTGCTTTTAGACCAGAAAGTAAATGTGTTTTCATGTGTGTGGTTGGGCAGTACGTATGTAGCAATTCTAAAAAATAGTGTTGCCTAACTATAAATACGGTGTTGGATACTTCAGCCTGCATTCTTGCTTTAGTGTGTTTTGAAGGCAGTGGCTGTGATGGTTAGAAATGTTGTAACAGGAATGTCTTGGCGTTAGGCAGCATCACATTTACATCTGATCATGAGGAACTAATACTTATTTTATGTTCCGGGGCTTAGTCATATGTTCTTACATATTGATCTCCTGATGGGAATTATTTGTATGTTCCATTTTAGTAGAACAGATACTTTTGGAGTACTCTAGACTTTTCATTGGGCCCTTTTAAATGGCAGCAAAGGTTACATTTTGAGTTTCTACTCTTTTCATATGATAAAGATACGCCATTTACACACAGTGCCAAAGCTTCCTCTCTGGTCTTCGGTAGACCAGCTTGAATCCTTCCATGCCAGGCATGCTGGTAGAGGCATTTGCACTTGGTAAAAGGCACTTTGTATCTTCCTTTCCTTTCCACCTGGGCACGTGTGCTGTTGAAGACACTTGCTGAACCTGTATGTTGGTTGGGTGGCCTGAGCTTGCATTGAACATTGAGCAGCTCTTGCTGACTCCTGCTTGGGGGTGAGGAATGTGGATGGCTTTTACCATAGGTGGGAACGAGAAATGATTCAGATTTTTTGGAAAAATTCTGCACCTGGGTAGAATGATGCCACAATTTTATTGTCCGTTCTTGTGATTTTTATTGAGTATGTTAAGATTTTCCTTAAACTTTGCAGCTCTTGAAATGGGGTAATTATATGGATTTCAGTCTGGGATTTTTTTAGATGTTCAAATCAAAACTCAAACTAGATTGTTAACACAGCAAGGAAGTAAAAGCATGAGAGGTATGACTCCAGGTTTGACTCTATAGCTTTCAAAAACTGGAAGGAAAAAAGAGCACCTAGCTTTACCAAATAAAGAAGTATCGTTCTTCAACAATAGCATGGCTTTGAGGGGGATTTATTCATGGCCTGTGAAACTTCACAGAGATGACAGTGCATTAATTGGGCATCTATTTCAGAAATGCAGAGGGAGCCAGTTGGATAGAAAATGTAGGCATGTGCAGCACGACAGAGGAGGAATCATAGAATCGTAGAATATCTCAAGTTGGAAGGGACCCATAAGGATCACTGAGTCCATCTCCCTGCTCCACGCAGGACTACCTAAAACTAAATCATATGACTTAGAGTGTTGTCTGGACACTCCTTGAGCTCTGACAGGCTTGGTGCTGTGACCACTTCCCTGGGCAGCCTGTTCCAGTGACTGACCACCCTTTCAGTGAAGAACCTTTTCCTAATGTCCAGTCTGAACTTCCCCTGACGCAGCTTCATTCCATTCCCTTGTGTCCTATTCCTGGTCACCAGAGGAAGGGACTGTTTATCATTAGGACATGCCTGCAAACCACCATGTTAAAAATGTGTTTTAAATTGCATAGGACAGTCAGGATTGAACCTTAATTCCAGAAAGAAGAGCTGAAGGTCCATGAGACTGTTTGAACCCTGGTACTTAGGACATTTTATGATATTTAAAGAGAAGGAAATAAATGAAGCATTTTGAAACTTGCTTTGGAGGTCTAACCAACTTCTGATGCGGGAGAGAGAGTCTTCTGCCTTCCTGCAAGGAAACAAAAACCTTTTGAGTGGCCTGTATGTTTATTCTGTGATATCTGACAGTTGAAGTGGTGCCAAGGCTAGAAATCTGGCCTTCTGCTTTTATCAGTGAAGAGCTTGCTTTGTGTACGAAGCTGCGTGTTTGGATGAGTCACACCTACTGCTTTTTGTTTCTCAGCCTGTGAGGAAGCTGTCCTCACCGCTGCTGGCAATAAACACTTGTATTATGTGGATCACTAGGATAACCTGGAGCATCAGTTCTCTTCTATTTAAATCCTGTCCTTCTTGGCCCTTGGCTTCCTCCTGTTAGATTTCCTAGTGCCACACACACATATGGTTGCATATTCTTAGCTCTATTGTTAACAGTACCCATTTTATGTGTGTGTTTATGGAAAACTGGTTGAAAGTCTGCTTGGATGATCTGAACATGTCCTCCTGTTTTTGTGTTTGTAGCAGGCTATCCTAAATAGTGCTGAAAAGTGATTTTAAATCTTGCTGTAATTGGCAATAGAACAACCTCATGAAAACTGCAGCTTTTTGGAATGAAGTGGAAAGTTGCGTCCTGCTTTCTTTGAAATGCAGACTGTCTTAAGGCAAGAGGATGAATGTATGGATTGTAAGCTTCTGCTTACACAGCTGGAGGATTTGTCAGAAGAAGTTGTATTTAACAACATGGCCAAGCTAGATCTACTCACACTTGAAGACTCTACAAGAAACCTTCAGCTAGGTATTTACTCTCAAGGACTGTCAGGCTTAAGATAGGATGTAGAGATACAAAACAACAAACAAAAAGACAAACAAAAAATGGACTTTGTTTTATTATAGTTTCATTTCTAAACAGAAATAATATTCTGTGGACTTGAAATTCAAGTCTAATGTTTCCTGACGGATGGGAGCACACTCCTGTCACCACAACGAACAGGGAGTTCCCTGCTGCCTTCGTTGTCTTCTCTCTGAAGTAAAGACAGAGCTTTGGTCAGGAGGTTTCTGTAAACTTAGTGAAGAAGTTTCTGCTGCGGTGGCTGTTGGAATGATTCTCAATAGGATCAGTTTTGATGGATTTTGTTCCCTGAAGGTTGTTAGTATACTGTCATAGTCTTAAACCAGACAGACACAACTAAAAGCAAGTGGTTTTTTTTTTCCTGTCCTGTAAGGCAGAATTGCTCCTTTCACTTAGACTTCATGATGTTCTGCATTGCCTGAAGAGAAAAGATAATTTGAACTAAATCAACTGTCACTAAACTTGGGGGTGAAGTAGCTCTTTATTTCTTGGTGCACGTATGCCAAGAGTAAACTTCTTTAAAGCTAAGATACCCATTTAAAAGTCTTTCTCTTTGTTTCATTTACTACTGGCATCAGGAAGAGCACTGATTACAGTAGTTGATGAGGTTTTCCTGTACCTTAAAAAATGGAAACAGCAGCAGAGGCAGGAGGAATGTAGTTCCTTGGCTTTGCTATGCAGCAGTTACAACATTTAAAAAATTCGTAAGGACAATATTATTTTCAAATGGGAATGCTACTATGTGCTGGAAAACTAGCAGCGTTTCAGGGCATCTCTTACATTGTCTTTTCAGCGTTTCCAATGGTTTCAAACTGCATCAAAGGTCTTGATTCTGAGCTGCTAGGTGGTGTTAGTTGTGTCTGCCATTGGGATTGGCCACAGGTAAGAATATCTGGGGTCAGAAAGCACTTGGTAAGTGTGATAGTGGATGCAGTTCAGTTTTGTGGGTGTGCTGTTACATTACATTAGTATAAATGTTGTTACATTACATCAGTATAAATGTTGTGTATACAGTCATCCCTCTGAACTGGTAGGTTGCACAGAGCAGAGGACTTGGTTTGTAGCAGCATGGAAAAGATGCAAGAAGTAATTAGCTAGCCTAAAAATAGCCCATATTTTAATACACTTTTATGAAAATAAACAAGCCTATGGAGTTCTAGTATCAAACAAGTGACATGCTGGTACTAGAACTGTTTCCTTTTGCTTCCTTAATTGAGGAGAAAAAAAGAGAAAAAGAAAATAAACTTTTGTTGCCCATAAACTAGAAAGAACATTTGCATAAAATGAGACAGTTTCAAAGTACAGGCCAAATGATGCTTGGCTACTTATGAAAGAGGAACAGCTTATCGTTCACTTCGCTTGTGATTGCCCTACCAAGGCCCTGCCCAGCTTTTCAGAGCTTGGTTCTGACCTGTTACATTAGGGTCTTATTAAGCAAAGCTTTTTTGAGAGAAGGCATTGTGCATGTTTATGAATGTATTTGTCAAATTTTTAGGCAGAAGAAAGGAGCGAGTTATTTCAGCAAATATCTGTTTCTAGTTTCTCACTTCTGGCTAACAGTGAGGAGTTTGAGAGTTATTCTGAAAATTACTGAATACATAATGTCTGTTCTGTTCCTCTTCTGTGAAATTTTAGTATAATAGCTATAGAGATAGTTACTGTCATGGAGTGATTTTGCTTTCCCTAGAAAAAGAGATGTTATCTTCCATTTTCTGGTTTACAGGAAAAAGGATAAGAAAAGCAGAACAATGGAAAACACTTGTCATCCCTAGGTGCTTGAGTCACAGAAGTGCCCATCAGCCTTTATGCATCTCCTCAAATGAAGATGAAAAGGATCATTCCTCTTCTAATCTACAAACTGTGCCACTCACTGCTTTTGTCATTCAGACTATTGCAAAGTGCTTGACTGCCTTTTTTTCCCCTTAAGGTGTAGTAGCAATGTATATCATTGCAAAATGAGGTTGCCCATTCATTAAGGAGCACTGTGTACACAATGAATATTATGGTGTACCTCATAGATTGGTATGCTGCTTCTGACTTGTCTCCCAGTGTAGTTTAAGGCACTGTTTTTCACAGATGAATATGTTACCTAGATTGGGGCTAGTATTCCTGTTTATCTTCGCATGTGATGCAGTAGCAGTGACTAGCAGTTTCTCCTTAGGGAAGTGCAGACTGCTGTGGGATATACTTAAAGTCTTCACGACACAGACCGATCCTACCTCAGTCATGTAGTTGCTCCTGATGAAGCCTCAAGAATGAAGGTTGCTCTAGACTTCTTGTGTAATCAGTAAGAAGAAATGGGCATTTCCACAGCGTGATTCAGGATTCCTCTGTTGTGCATCACTTTCTGCAGGTGATTCATTCTCTCTTTTCTACTGCATGTTTTGAAAAGGGAACTGCAGCTCACTGGGCTTCTGTTTAGAAGTCCCAGATAGATATCTGAAATTTGGCTGCAGCGTCAGAAAGAGGGTCGAGCCAGTAGCAGCAACCTGCGAGCAAACAGACCTGTGCTTTTTGATTGGGGTTTCTAACTGCTTTTTAAATTTTGAGAATTCAGTAGGCAGTGGAAATCTTGGTTACAGTAGCACTACCAGTCTTCAGTTAAACTTATTGAATTTTGATGATTGTACTTCAGGCTGGAGCAAACTTTTCCCCTTCTCTTATAGCTGGGAGACAAACCACGAAAACTAGTTCTAAACATACCCTTTTTCAGGGAGCTGAATACCTTTAATATATTTTGCCTTGCTGGCAGGGTATAAAACTAAAGGAGCTGCAATTGGTTGTCAGTACAATCCTGAAGTCTCTGAATGTGTTTAAAAGAAGCATTTGTGTGGAGGCCCTTATGCAGCTGAAAATCTCAACAAGAATTTGGCAGAAATCTCAGTGTCGGAAGATGGCAGATTCCTGCGCAGTGAGATGTTTACTGGTTCACTGTTTTATCTTTGGCAGCTGCTTTTGCACTTGATATCTTCAGCTGTTTTTGAAGCTTTTACAAAGAATAATTATTCATTTCATGAAATAGATCTGCTTTACCCACCCAACAGGGCACTGATTCACTTACTTCTCTGGCAACATCCTCTTGTTATCAGAGCTGCCTTCACGTTCGCAGGGTTGTGTTCACCGGGACGTTAGAACTTCCTGGGCCATGGTTTTATTGCATGATTTACCAATGTGTGGCATGACTGTTTTCAACGATTCCATTGAAAACACTAGGGTCACCAAGCTCTTCGGGAGGTGGAAACAACCTGAGTTTTCCTGTTTTCTACTGGCAGTGAGCGCTAATATAGGTGCTTTTCACAGGAATATGAGCTATTGTACTGACGGCCTGTAGATAAGTGGCAACTTCATTGTGTCACATTTTAAGCAGTGTTTTCTTATTACCAGGGCAGATTACTGTAAAAGGCAGTAGTGAATGGACTGGATTTTAGCTCCCTACAAGGTAAAATTCCACTAAATCAATACACCTTTCTCAAACATTGATTATGCGAGGCTGGGATACTACCCAAAGGTTTTACAGATAGGGTTTTTTTAATGAGTTCCATAACTTCATGAACAAGGTTTCACTGCAGGCTACCAGAGCATTTTTTTTTTTTTAAGGCACACATTCTGTAAGTTTGAACGTGTTCACTTGCTCTTTGAATAAAGTAACTCCTGAACACACTTCCATGCTGCTCTGCACCCACAAACCAATCATTTTGTGATGTGCTTCTGGAGGCTTACATATGCATACCGGTTGTTCACTGGTATATGTGTTCACTCTGTTCAACTTTTGCATCAGTGCACAGCGGTACATTTAACCAGAAAAGGCTGGTAGACTTATGTCATCCCAGAGTTTAGAGCCCTACTGGAGGAGGATATTTAAAATATATACTGAAAAATGAGACAGGGTTTATGGGGTGTATACAATATGTTTTATTACTCCAGCTGGCATAATGGAGGGGGAGAGCATGGGGTAATCGGAACTCTTCATGTTTGTTTGCTGTCCAAAGAATAGTTTAGAGTTATGCCTGTACTTCGCCCAATTTTTTAAGAGAGTTATCTATTTATTTTCAGTGTTGCAGAGTATGAGCTAGAGTATACATATGTTCTAGTTAACTCACCACATTTTTTTAGCATGATATTCTAACCTGCTTGGCCATTAACCTGGCTGACTACCAGGAGAATTTTCAAACTGTTGACTCATATTGCTTCCATATGTAACTTAAACCACCTTTTCCCACAGTGGAGACAGCTTGAAGGTTAGCTGCGTTTTCTTTCCAGGGCAGGAACAGCATATTTTGAACTGAGTCAACACATATGAGTAAAGGAAGTAAATCTAAGCTATTATTAACTTTTTGGGGTCTAATCTCATATATGCTGAAATCTTTCCTGGTTCCAAATCAAGAAAGACCAACAGGGTTTTTTGTCCTCCTCTTCCCCATGAGATTTAGTATGCGTCAGCATACATAGCCATGGCTCATCTTTTCATTTTTGCGTCTTTGTGAAGATGGATCTTCACAGCTGCCATTACTTCTATGCCATCTGAGGATCTGGGGGCATGACTTGCTCTCTGTGCGTGGGACCTGATGTTTTGAGGATGTGACTAATTAAGTGGGAAATGACACGTAGGCTGCATGCCATGTCATATTATTGAGCACCTATATATAGGTGGAGCCTCTATGTGGTCGGAGCTCCTATTCATAGTTGGAGCCCATGTTTTGTGTCATGCAGCGAAGGAGGGGTGATGGCCAGTAGAACCACTCTGCAAAGTGATAGAGAGTGGTACTCTGCTGTCCCTCTGATTTTGCTGTCAAGCCAGATGGTAGCTTTGCATGCAAAAGCCCTGGCAACTCAGAGTCCTGCACTAGAGCAATAGCTGCCTCTGGCACACACAGCCCAGGGTGAGGAGAAAGAGCCCTGGGATCCTGTATTGGCATGGGGGAGACCACGTTAGCAGGAAGGTGAAGGTGCAGGCAGCAATTGTGTGAGACCTTGTGGGTTTGCACTCAAAAAAACCCCAACAAACCCTGTTGAGTACTGATATTTTTTTCTTGCAGACTGCACAAAAAAGCTAAAGGAAGTTTAGCAAGAGGGATTTTTCTCATAGGCTTTGGTATCCGTTTGACCTGTGGACCCTACTGATGAAGAGGCGATCTGGGTTTAGTTCCAGTGTTACCACCATTATGGGAAGTTGCATCTTTCCTCTCACTGTGATTTTTTTTTTTTTTTTTTTTTTTTTGTGATAGAGTGAGAGAATGAGAATGCTGATCTTCCTCTATCCTTCTGATCTATGTATGAAAAGCAGTATGTGGCATCGCTGCAATTCGCCTACCTGGCTCAGTTCTACTTCTTTTTTCTTTATGATCAAAAAAGAAAGTGAAGCTAATAAAAAAAACTAGTCTCCTGTATTGTAACCTTTGGATCTCTGTAGCCAAATGCAAGTGTTTTGCTCCGTTCAGGAGACATGAGCGCATAGTTGAACGTGTATTTAAGCTTAACTATGTGAGTAGTCTGAAATCAATAGGACTGCCATGTTGAACAATAACACTTTTAGCATGTGCTTAAAACCCAAACCAGTGTGGCTAACAAACTCTTCACTCCCAAATGTTTTATTCTAGTGTTTCCATGTAATATTTATGCTTGCATTGAATGTTGTTTTTCAGCTGAAAACGCTAAAATACAGATTTCTTCGCATTACGTGGTTTTGATTGTTTTGCTTTAGTTTTGCAATCCCGCTCCAGCCTTTACAAGGATGAATGCTGTTGTGGTGTCACCAGGCTTTGCTGGACTCCAGCTTGCAGAGACCAAACGTAGCCTTTGCTGAGAAGGAGGGCTCGGAAGACAAGAGAATATGGCTTCCCTTGTTTTTTTTTACTCTAAAAGGCACGTTGGAGTTTTGTGCTGTATAATTCTTTAGGTATTTGGATTAACTCTGATAAAATTATAGGTGGTTGTAAGGGAGTTTATTGTGCTTATAAATTGCAGTGGGGCTCCCTGTAATTTGTTGTAATTAATTCAAGAGTTCAAGGGCAGAAAATCAGGATCAGGTTATGGCATGCCTTCCTTTCTTGCTAAAGCATGCCATTACTGGCCTTTTTATTTAAGGTTTAACTTTATGTTTGTGGGTTTATTTGAACTTGGAGTATCCAAAAAGTATAACATACTCTTAACAAAAAGTACAAGTACAGAGAATGGACCTGTTACAGTTGGGGGGTTCCTTTTTAAATATAGAGAAATTGGTGGATACTGTAAAGCTGCATCTGCTGGCTAAGCCTCTCGCAGAAGGATTGCGTGTTTTGGAAGGCTTGTGTCATGTCTGCAGGCCGCAACAAGGCCTGGGTGCATGTCTGTGCTTGTGGCCCATCAGAAATGGCAGGAAAAGAAAAACACTTGCAGAGCACTTCTTTACAATCCAAGCTCAGCCTTTTGCTGCCAACAAGAATGCTGAGTGTGATGCTGTTATCTCCTGCCTAACTGCCAAGGGTTTCACTAGGCATCCATTTAACGCTGGACACCAAAGAGCCACACCACTTTGATGCCAGGTTATACTGGAAGCAGCTGCTTACATGTGAGAGGTTATAAAGTGCGTGTTACTTACCTAAACAGTCCCATGGCCCTTTGCAATACATATCTTCTTTTCTTTTTTAAATACTCAATTTTGCTGCAGAAATTTAACTTCATTGACTGATTCATACCAGGAAAAAAGCTTATTGCTCCTAAAATGCTCATACTTTGCATTTACATTTGAAGTCTTCTGCCAGCTGTGTAAAGAATTGGTGGAGGTGGAGATCTGAAATTTTAATAGACTGTCTTTGGGGGAATGTATGCAAACGAACCACCTTTCAGTAGTAAGCTGGTGAAATAGAGGTGGTAAACAACAACTAAGCAGTGCAAAATTCTGATCAGACTGTTTTTAGGTGCGCAAAGGCTTTCCTGTTCTAGTTTTCTTAGCCAGGAGCTGACTGTGTTAGCTGGACCGTAACCTTCGGAAGACATTGGCCTTTGGTAGCAATCTCCCTGGTCAGATGTGGTAGCTTACCTTTCATTGTGTGCCTCGTTGCAGCTCATGGAGCAAGCCAGCATTCGAGGCTGTGTATTACTTGTCCTTATGCTCACAAGCTGCATATCAAAACAAATGGAAAGTGACCATCATTGTGACATTAGCCGGTTTTAGCCCCTTTTCTCCCCTTCAGCTATAAACTGTTGCTTTTAAAGAGAGAGATTGAGCAATGTGGAAGTAAGTTATATGAACTGTGTTTTGATCTGTCCTCCTTTTTCAGTCCTACATGTGAAAATGATGCTAACCCAGCATTGTTCTGTCTCATTAGGAAGGGGAAAAGGAATGACACAAATCTTTCCATGCATTTCTTTTATTTTATTTTTAGTTTCAGTCATGTTTTCCATCCAGCTGCTGGAGGAAACCAGGATGTAGACAGTTGGATGCTGCGTTTGAACAACCTCATTTCTCAGTTACCTGAAGCTAACCTTGACCTACCTTATAAGGTTGTTGTGATCGAGGAGTTCCTACCCTAGAAACTGTTATGACTGTGTTTTTACTATTGGCATTGACAGTTTGAGTTTCTGAAGGAATTTCTTCCTGCATGTGTGACAAAGGCTCCTTCATCTCCTTCCCTTTTTTCTCTGGCAAGTCTGCTAATCTTTCTGAAGGTCTGTGACAGGGTGTGGTAGACTTGTTCTCAATAATACCCTTCCAAAAATATTACCCTTTAGTAGTGGAAGCACAGCCGTTGCTTTTTATATTCTACCACAAATCCTAGATAAATGGCTATTGTCTAGTACTGCAAAACATCAGACTTTCGCTAGGAGAGAAGTTGATGAAATTCCAGAGAAGGAAGCTGGAGATGTTCTGTTTATCAACACCATCTTAAGTTTTTTACAACGGCAAAGACAAGGCCTTAGCACTGCGTTACTGACAATTACATCATCAATGTATGTACCTCTCTTTTTAAAGTACCTTTAGATTAAGATGTGCTGATTGAATCCTTGCATCTCAAATGCGTTTCAGCACGCTCAAGCCCAGAAATCATAACACCATCTTTGCCAATATACTGAACGTTGTATCTGAAAAGACCAGTCTTGTCTGCCTGCCTGCCTTTCTTGCCATATAAAATCCAGTCCAAGTTTGCAGTCAGTTTTATTGCAGTATATTGAGTGACCCATATGAAATAAGCAACATCCAGTAAGTAGTACTCTGGATTGAGACTTGGGAACAAAACCTAGATCTCCCAAATCTGCCTTGGTTTCCTGCCCAAGTTTACATGAGTAACTTCACTAGCCATGCGTCTCAGATACTCTATTTATAAAATTAGGTTAAGGATCATTAATACTATTTAAAGCATGCTTTTCTCAGGAAAAGCAACCAGTAAGAGTTACGTATGATTGTCTCAAATATGTAATAAATAAAAATAAATAACATTTTGGCCATTATCAATTAGTTCCTTTGATTGCCCACTGAATAGCTGAGTCATTGGCACATCTAACTCAAAGGCTGAGAAAATAGGAAAGAGCCTGGGTTTACAATGAAAAATAAGTTTCTCTTTAAAATGTAGAATATGGGTATCTGTGGAATCCTGTTGCTAAATAGTATCAAAGCCAAGATCATGGCAGAGTTGAAGGTGTGAGATCAACAACAGACACATCAATATCAAAGCTAATGCTTAAAATAATTTTAGTAAATGATAAAAGGCCTCTTCTGGAGAAACTGCTTCCCCTGTGGGCAGATTATTGCATGTGTACATTGCAGCATCTCTGCTCAGAAGTGTATTACCATACTAAGATAAACCCAAATGAGCTGAGTTGGACTGTTGTTGTGATTCAATGAGACTTTTATTGTGTTCCTAATTTTAGAAGATCATATTGCACTCTTATTGCAATTTTTTTTTAAGTTGGAAAAGAGCTGAAGGTCTTGAGCTAAACCACTTGTGGGCCAATCTGTTTCTCCTTTGAGTCGTAAAGACTTCTTATTTTGGAGATATGAAACAGTAAAGCAGTTCTCTTTTCCTCCAGAGAAGAAGTTGAACTACATAGCTATGCAGTTATCCAACAGATAGGCTTCACGCCAAGAAGGTACCTAATGAGTTATAAAAAAGTTAGTCATGCCAGTAATTGCATCATTAGAAACGATTTTAAAGGAATTGTACCTCATGGGTAACTAATACATGTTTTGTAGTGCTTTGTGTATTTTCAGATACGCTCAAGGTAAATATTTATTGGTATTGAAACTGTAATGTATTTATTCATACTGGCTTGAAATTTCCAGAAAAACACACTGACTGATTAAAAAAAAAAAAAAAGTTGTTTTTTAAGTGTTTCCTGCTGCACTAGAGATAACGTGTATATGCCAAACCCTTCCTGTCCATGATATACAGAGGAGGAGAGTAAAACCAGGGAAAAATAACAAAAATCCAGGCTGGTCACAGTACATCATTCAAACAGTATTAATCCTTATTATCTTGATCCTGTCACCTTTTTGTATAAATGTATAGGTCCGCGTATGTGTATGAAATATATATTTAGATTGTAAATCCCTGGGGCAGTAAGCGTTTTTTTTCTTCTGTTCTTGTACATTTCCTAGCAGAGTTGGATGCTGCTTGATTACTAAGGCTAGCGGGTCTGATAATATTGAGTAATTATTAATGAGGTATTTGCCTTGTGGTTCTTTGTGGAAGTCACTAGTAGGAAAATTGTGAAGATGCAGTGCACTAGTGCAATCACTCTGCAAAACTAACCGGTATTCTTGCTTTTGTAAACCATCCTTTTAATTTCTCTATGAAGATCTTACTTCCAGTATCGATCAGGCCAGGTTCTGCGTGGCTTGTGGTGTCTGAAACATTGGTTGTTGTAGAGAACAGAAATCAGTAAAATTGAGTTATTTTCTGCATATATAAAACAGCAACAGAGGTTATACATCAGATAAACAGTGGCAATGGAAGAGTACAATGAATTCGGTGACGCTGTACAAACACCTATGTTCTTTTTTTGAAGTGGCAGGAGAACAGACACGAATCCTGATCTTGGGAGTCTATGCAGAATTGTATGGGCAAATGGAGTTTCTCTACATTTACACAGCTGTAGCTGAGTCTGAATCTGGGTGTTGCAATTAAATTTTAAACCATTACCCTTATCTCTCACTTACTAATACTATTGCGGGGGTTTTTCCTCTTATGTAGTATGGATTGCTAAAATGCAGATGTTGATTCTGGAGTTCAGATGTTGTCTCATAGTTATCCAGTTGCAGCTTATTTACTTTATAAAAAGTGTGCTTTTTGATGCAATAGATGCAAATACACTTTTAATGTTTTCTGCGTTGGCTAAATAGAGTTGTGGGAAATGATATCCTTATAATTATGGCTTTGTTCAGACTTGTTGTCTACTCCCATTTTCCTTGGAATTAGCTACAGGCTGGCAAACTGTAGTAGCCATTATTATATTGAATACACAACAGCTCTGCTAAAAATGTTTAACCCAAAATGAGCAAAGAAGGTGAGAGATTTCAGCTCTCAGCCCACTTGGCTATGGTGGTGTCTCTTCTGCCTTGCACTCCCCTAGTATGCCAGAATGGCTCTGTGATTTAAGCTTCGTAAGTCTTAATTTTGAATTTCTTGCCTTTTATTATTTGGGGGTGCAGACTGAAAACTTCTCTTTTGTTCAGTTTCCATATACTTTCCCAACTAAACCACCTAATAGGAGGCTTATGAAATGCATGTTTTTATCTGCTGTTCTGGAACAGCTTTCCTCAGTGGATCTGTGGCTGAATCATTTTTAAAATGTTTTATTTCCCTCAAATTATAGATCTACTTTTGCAATCCAAGCGAACAAAGAGCAGTCTCAGCTAGCATAGTGACATAATAACAGCATTTAACGTAATTTCAGATGGAGGAGCCTCAAATCCTTGACAGAATATGGGCCAATTTCTCCTCTCCGTTGGCTGGGCAGAGAGCCTGACCACAGTTTTGCAGCACGGCTGAGCCATGAATCTGTGGCTGGTAGAGCTATTAGAGCCTTCTAGCAGAGCTTCCTCCAGGGTATGCTCCTCCTCTTCCTTGACAGTGGAATTAGCCACTTCACTCCTTGTGAAAAGAGATGTCCCAGTTCTTGCCGTATGTGGCCATAATGAAGGGAGATGTCAGGGGACACCTTAGGTGGGTGACCCTTGTCACTGTCAGTCCAGGGGTAAAGATGAAGCTGGTACAGACCATAGGCTTCTGCCTGCATCTTCTTCAGTTTATCTTGGCACTTCCATTGAAAAAGGTGTCAGAGCCATAGCAGGTGATTGCTTCTCAGTGCGTTGGCCTGTGAAAGATGACAACTTTCTCCATGGCGTTTTTCCTGTATTGGCAACTAAAATGGCAACAAAACCCCACATCGCTGTTTCTTTTGAAAGTCTTGGTCGTAATATTTGATGCTACAGTAACTGCTTTGACATCATATTTTTGGTGATGCTTACCTAAATAATCCTTTCTATGGTTTATCTATAGTTTTGTGGGCACTGTGGTTGAAATCATGGCTCCACTAAAGCTGGTAACGTTCTTGACTTCTACAGAGCTAGGATGTCATTATAAGGTTTTACATTGTTTTGGCTTTCATGTAGTCTCTTTGTGTTTGTTTTAACAATAGCTCTAACTCTATGGCAGATGTGGATTTTACTTTTGTTCTGTTAGACTAGAATATGTAACTCTTGCATGTATATGTAGCATTGACATAAATAGCCTGCTTTTGGGATTACAAGTCTCGAAGACCAGATTCAGCAAACACTTGCTCACCTGCATACGTGATAAAGCAGCTTATGTCAAGCTTGTATGAAAGCGTGCGTATTTTCAGAATTGGGATTTAGTCACTGCAAAGAAGTGGAAACAAGCTGATTTGTCTCTTGGACCGAGCAAGTGTGAAGCCTGGGGCTGAAGCACAGGGCTCAAGCTGAGAAGCCATATGCTTTTTACACTGCCTCTCTCAATCAAATTTCAAAATCCCCTGAAGTTTTAATCTTCATTAGGCTGTGTGAAAGCCAAATCTAAGCATTTTAAATGAGATTATATTTTTTCCTGTTTGAAAATGTTGTTCTGCCTTTTTGCAGGGGAGAGAGGGGAAGAGGAAGCCTAAAACCAGTAACCCAACCATTACTTTTTAAGCGCATGTAAAAATTGTGAACTCCGAAGGGAACTTCTCAGATGTGAAGAATATGTGCAGAGGCCTTCCTGAGAGGATTTCTCTTGCCTGCAGTGCTTGTAGCCTCTGCCTTGAGAGTGCGGGTCTGGTCAGAGCATTGGTGCTGTCTAGTGGCAAGTTATTGCATCTCACATCGCTGACGGAAGAGTTAACTGAAGAAAAACGTAAAATGCTGCATTTGACTAGTAGCCCTCAAAGCATGGCTTGGGTTATGCTGGTTTTGAAGTACATACGTATTTTCTAATGCCTCCATGCGGAATTAAATGGTAACATTTTCGAGTATAGTTAAGGCAGTGCAGTCCCAGTAATGTGGGTTACAGTGGTTCTTCTTTCCAAGAAGGAAAGGTTAATTGCATTGGTACTGGGAAGGTGACTTACACACACACACACACGTGTCTGCAATCATTAAAACAAGACCTATTCCCAAAGGTTCAAAGCTAAAGTCAGATGTGGTGTGCTGGTTGTAGCCGAGTCCGCTTAGGAGTTTACTGCCCCCAGTCTTTCTGACCACTCTTTGCTGTCCGCCTTGCAGAGGTTGCAGTCTCTGAGACTGGCAAGCATGCTTGTGTACTATTTCTTTCTAACCCGGTTTATCTTAAGCAACTATTTTTCAAATCCATGCCATTTTGAGGGGATGCCCTTGGTGTTAGGGGGGTGAGGAGGCATGCAGCTGAAGGGAGGAGTGACCTCCTAACCTGGTTCAGCTGCAGCCAGACCGACATGTCTGGTCACAGCCTGGGAAACCCCTCTGTTGGTTTTTGGGGTTTTCTAACTTGGGTCGCCCAGGCGCATCAGTTACTATCAGCAGGTCTGGGGGTCGGGTGCGTGAGGCTGAGTGCACACATAGACTGTGGCTACGCTGGTACAGTACCTTTGGGCTCAGACCTGATGAGTTGTTGCATGTTGGCTGAGAAGGAATTGTGTTTCTTCTCAGTTGGGATAGGTTACATATATCTGCACCAAAAGTTTAATCTGATGGA
The DNA here is from genome assembly GCF_047370975.1 of Nipponia nippon. Lineage (NCBI taxonomy): Eukaryota > Metazoa > Chordata > Aves > Pelecaniformes > Threskiornithidae > Nipponia > Nipponia nippon. Next base: position 24,298,203 of record NW_028262358.1, read on the forward strand.
CGTGAGATCATTTTATCACTATAACTCAACTGCATTTGATTATTGGCACATCAGTGGCCAATATGGTGTCCTTGCAATTGTGGCTATAGTTTCTTCAGATGCCTGCCTTGCCCCTGCCTGGTTTTACTGCCTATGCCACACAGGTAGGTCAAGGAAAGATGCATTGGTGCCTGCAGAATAAAAAGTTGTGGCCTGTTAACGATGCTGTCTCCACTGGACTTGAAACTGATATGCTGGAGGGACTGGTACACATCCCTGCTGCTTTGGCCAGCTCTGCTGTGGGTCTGGTCCAGTTCGGTGGCTGGAAGGGATGCGTGGATGGGGACAGTAACTTCTTAAGCTTTTTGTGGAAAGCTTCTTGTTTGTCCTCATCTACTCTATTGCATATGTAAGGTGAAACGTGTGAATTCTGTCGCTGTGGTTAAAACTAACATAGTTTGTCTTGTGGTTAGTTACTGTGGATCAGCAAGTGCATTGGTACCATTGGTAGCTGGTTTTGCTTGATTTGTGTGTCTAAGTCATCCTTACAGATAAGAGATGCCAATTTAAAAAACTTCTACATGGGCCACAGTTAGTTGTGTGAGTAGGCCAAAGTATATTGCTAAAAATCTGTTTCTTCTATCAAAATGGTGACACTGGAGCAAAAACAATAGAAAAGATATGGAACAGCCTCTTTTTGTATTGGTGATTGCATGGCCTTCAGTAACCTCTACAAAATTTATGGAGGAGGTAATCCCAGCAGATGCCCCTCTTCTGTGTGGCCTAGGGAACACAAATTAGAACTTTTTATTTTCCTTTTCATCCACCTGGAAGCATTGCGCATATAGGGATCCTATTGATTTGTTTTGGTAATGTGGAACTTCTGAAGCCAGGCAGACTGCTCTTTAACTGCCTGACCTGTTTGTGGGGAGTTTTTCTTGCTTTCAGCAGTCTTTTGTTCTGTAGAAAATGTACAAACATATAGTTGTTTCAATTCATGCTCTCTTTTTGTTTGTAGATATCAGTATTACCTACAAGTGAAAAAGGATGTTCTTGATGGCCGATTAATTTCTTCATTGGAGCAGGGAATTCGACTAGCTGGTTTGGCAGTGCAAGGTAAGATGGCATGACCTGATAGCCCTTTTACAACATTGGCTTTTTTTGGTTTGTTCTATATGTTGACGGCACTAACTAAGGCCTTGTATGGCTCCTACTCACAACAGCTGGGTCTTCTATTGATTTAAAACTGCATAGGTGGACTGCCATTGATGAAACACTCATACCCTCAGGGAGGGAATGATGGACCACATCACAGCGTTCAACTTTCCTATTTCTAAAATCCGTGTTAGTGAATCTGAACAAAACTCTAGTTCTTCCAACCCCAACCGCGGAGTACTTTGCAGTAATGAATTTGCTTCACGTTCTCTGGTTTGAAATGCAATTACATCAAAGAGCATAGCAGCACCTTTAATTTTGCCTTTAATTAAAAACTCGTTTTGCTGTATAGTGCTATCTGAAGTATGAAAGAACACATGACCATAATTGTTATGTGAGTTATAAATTAATAATAAACTACTTCTTACAATGTGATTTTTATTCTGAGCCTCCTAAGGACATCAATAAAGTGGGATCGCGTAATGTATATGGGCAGAGCAGGAAGCCCTGTATTTGGAGAAAGTATGTTTCAGTCCATCCATGACTGACTATGAGAACCTAAGGTAGAGTTTGAGCAATCACGCTTTGGGCATGTCCTCTGATGAGAGAGGAAAGGGGAAAGTATATATATATATATATATAAATAGCAAAAATGAAGATCTGATTCTTGAAAATTAAATGTTCAATGAAGACCAGTGCTAATATGATCTTTAGGGCAACAGAAGTTCTATTCTAGTATCTTATTTCTTGGTTGAAAATGGAAGAAAAAATGTTTCCTGTCAAATCTTGAAACGTTTTATTAATAAAGGAAAAGATATGTATAAGATTCCATACCGAATCTTGCAATTTAAGTAAATGAAGTTGTTCCAGTGTGCGAGTTAGGGCTTAATAGATACTGAATATGTTTCAGTGCTCCTGTGTTTTTGGAGCTTTTTGCTAACTTTGAGAGTGAGTCAGTCTTTGTCATCAGTTTGAAGTAATCACTTTTATTCTGAATTTTCTACATAATCTATTATATTTCAAAGACCATTGCATCAGAATGCTGCACCTAATCTTGTTTGCTTTATTCCTGACCTTGTATTACTCCCTTTATCCTTTGCATGTGATGCAACCAAAGATATTGGAAATACTTATTTCTTTTAAACTTACAGACTCTGTTTCATGTCCATTTTGATTTCTTTCTGTTTATGTTAAAACATAACTCTGAGGTGAAAACAAAATGAAACTGCATTTTTGGCATCCTGCAATACGTGAAATTATCTGGAAGCTTTGAAAGAATGTTTAGCTAATATGATTTATGGTGGGAATTTCCAGCTTCTATAATATGAGGATCTTGTAGATGGTGTTTGATCCAGTTCAATTAATATAAAATAAAAACCTCCTGGCAAGATAGTCTTTTGATATAAGCTGTTGTGTATTTAACAGATAGATAAATATAGGCTTTGTTTTATTTTTTTAACATACTTGAGCCTTTAGGAAGCATTTTCAAAAGTCTACGGTTTCAAGGACATTGAGACAAGAATCCTCAGCCTGATATGAGTGAATGTGAGCACGGAGATGACTACCTCTTAGAGAGGCAGAAGAAGTAGAAAAGCAAGTAGAAAGGTGTGGGCCAGTCAGTTAAACTGACACAGTGCTTGTACTATTATATTGGCTGCAGAAGGACGAGATCTTTCCCCTGCCCCTCAAACCATGTTGGTTGTTGACAATTTTTAATAGAATTGGCTAGTGGATTTTAACCTCTTAGGCTGTAAAATTAAGCATCTTTTGTAGAATTGTAGCAGAGGTAGGTTAATTATTTTTTTGGCCTGGTCAGCGTTGGAAATGTTGGAGAAGCAGAAGTGTGCACCATTTTTAAAGAGGCTGAGCAATCCCAGCCTTGTTAGATGGTGGTATTAGTTCATGAAGGCTACAGAAAAAGAAACTCTTGCCCTCCTGATGGTTAAGCATTGCAAATGGTCACAATATTAGAGATCAAAAGAGAGAAATTACTTGTTGGCTGTTACTTGATCTCTAGTAATAACACTATTATTTTCAGACCTCCGTGTTAAAAGCTGAATTACAAGCAGAAATCTTTGTGCTGGGTTGTGGCTTCAGAGAGAACTCGCCCACTTGAAATTAAGCATCTGTGCAAAGGTTGAGTGTGGTCTTAACATGTGTGGAAAGTGCTAAAATGAGTAATTGTGTTGTTTTTTCCAGCGGATTTTGGAGACTATAATCAGTTTGAATCTCATGACTTCCTTCGAGAATATGTCTTGTTCCCTATGGTGAGTTCCTTATCCTCCTCTCTTGTGGTCTTTTATGAGTAATTTCCCCATGCCTCAGAGATGGCTTTGTTGATAACAGAGTAAAAGCACCAGCACTGAACTATTACTAGTGGAAATAAACTTTGCTCCCCGAAACCTGCAATATACTTGACTGTATCTGAATTAATATATGCTATGGAAATTTAGCCCTTTTTCAGTTCCTGTTAAGCCTCCACTACTAATAGGTGTCAACAAAAGTAATATTCTTCTTTGAATCAAAAAGGAATTTGCAGCTATTTAAAAAAGTGTATATTAGCAATACTGCAGTATTAGTAACATGGCATAACAAAGGGATATGAGGGCTGCTGATGTAGTAAATGTTGTGTCACAGGACAAATCATGCAGCCTTTCCCCAGAATGTGAATTTACATCAACTGACTATTAGACTGAAGTGAAGCATGAATCAGGTCTTCTAAAAATGTTCTTCAGGGACTGTGCTGTAAATTTGTTTTAAATTTATATTGGAAACTAGCAAATAATTTGAATGCTGAGGGAAGTGTGTTAGGTCCTAATGATGTTAGAAACTCTGGTGACAAATGCCAAGCGCTTGCAATCCATGACATTGGGCCTCTCTGGGAGGATGGATTGGGGGGGGGGGGAACCAAAACCTGCTGAGGTTAAGGCTGGCTTTATCTTAGATGACCAAGTCCATCAGCATAAGTCTCGAGTATAAGCTTCATAAAATGTAAAAGATCTTGTAATTCTTTCTAACTGGAAAAAAAAATCTGGAAGTGGGGTGGGGTTCCCGTGCCCTGAGTGTAGCTGCCTAGAAGTTAAGGCATCTGGTTTCCCTCTGCAATTAGTGGAGCGGTAGAGGGAGAATGATTCATCTCACTGTAATTTGAAGGCTTGAGAAAGGCACTTCCAGAAGCATTTCATCCCATTTACCGGCACCCTTTGTACAGGAACTGCAGCGGGTTCCATTCTCAAGTCCAAAAATGTGGCAGCTGCTCAGTGTCTTGAAGCAAAAGTGCAATTTTGAGCTGGTAGACAGAGTTCAATGTCACCTGAAAAAGAGTCAGCAGGAAGAACGGGAATTAATGAATATATAGAGATCTGAATATGCCTCGTATAGCTAGAATGTGGCTTCAGTTTTGACCTTTCACTAAGAAACTTCTGTTAGCCTGACTAGTGGAGCAGGATTTCTTTAGTAGGGTGCCTTTACCTTTTCATAAGTAATTGATGATCTTATGTATAGTTGATGGATTATGAAGTTGTGAACGATAGCCTAAGCGAGAAAGACGATGGCTGCAAATATAGACGGAGAAATGTGTCATCAAGCTGTCACTTTGTGAATTACTGAACTTCTGCAAAGTTCTTTCAATATACTGATATTATTTTTCTATTCAGAGAAAAATTAGGGGAGGGTTTAGGCCTCTAGACGAGCTTTCAGGTGGTTAATTTCTATGTGATTCAGCAGTTTACTCTTTGAGCCCATCTCCTCGAACCTCCATCTTTGAGTCAGCTGCCTACATGGTGTGGTCAGCTCTCTTCTGTTTTGCATGTGCTCACTTTGTGGTATCTTGCCTTTCATCCATGCTACTATTGCTAAATTCAACAAAATCAGCAAAGTACCTGCTTCCTACAGGCTTGAGAAGCCTATTCTTAAATCAACTGTTTCTCTAGACACTTCTTTAACTACTTGTCTTTGCTTTTCTGGGGAGGAGTGGATAACGTAACAGTAAATATTTCACTGCAAGTTCAGTGACGGGTGTTAAGTGCTGCAGATATAAACTAGTCCTGAAGCAAGTGGGAGGATTTGAGTGAATCTTGGGCACAGAAAGAGCCTCCAATGAGAACGTTGCTATAAATTCATTAGTGAAGTGAGCTGGTGGATGAGGGAGGGGCAGCTACATTTGTACTGTTTGATCTTGTGAGGCTACAATGTGTGTCAAATGGCATTTCTTCAGCAGGGAAAAGAACAAAGTTATGTACACAGTACACCCCACAGGTGTGTGGCTGTGCATAGGCATGTACCATGCCATTTTTCATTAGCGTGCTACCACTTTCACATTTTTTTGTGGCAGAAGCAAATATCAGAGGGAGGGCCCCATTCAGCAAGAAACAGGCAGTGTATTTAAGTACATTACATGCAGCCTTAAGGCTTTTTTAAATAAAAATAAGAACTTTGAGGGTTTGCAAGAAAGTTTTTCAGCTTCCTTTTTTTTACCTTGAATTTATGAACAGACTTCCTTTATTAACTTGCTCCCCATTATTTCAGTATTGTTTCTACCACACATTATTAAATTTGCAGAAGACAAAAATTTCTGCTTAGAAATGTGTTGCAAGCATAAAGTACATTTTATTGCACATTTGAGTAGGTAGCAAAACTTTCAATTCCTTTTAACACGGTGAAGGGAGTACCTGTAGGTTGCAGGACAGGAAATAACCATGACTTCATTTTTCATGGTCTATGCATTATTTTGGGCTGTTTTAAAAGGTATATATTAATTTGTGGACTTCCAAGTGTTTTTAAAGACTTGTTTGGTCCTTATTCAAGAAAAGATCCCTTATCCATGCTCTATACTCTGTTCTCTGTTTTAGAATAATAAGCACCTTACCCCTATTTTTAACAATATCTTTTTACTCTCCCCCAAAAAATGATATTAAAAAAAACCCCAGAGCCTCGTGTTCTGCTTGCACATTTTCAGCATCCTGTACTCTGAATTTTCAATGCAGTTGGTGATAGGTTCTCTCTCTGTAACTACCTGGAAGAGAGTGAACAGGAAACAATCCTGAAACATCTGCCGTCCTAATTCCTGTCTTGCAGTTTGTCGTCTGTCTCTCTGGATGACTAATTTTTGATGCTACTTCATATTTTTACAGGATTGGACCCAGGATGAAGCTGTCTTGGAGGAGCTGACTCAAAAGGTTGCTCAGGAGCACCGAACTCACAGGTGAGCTTGATGTGTTAAGATTAGGATTTTTTTTTTTACTGTCATTATCCTCCTAGGACTTCCCTTCCTCCCCATGCTTTTCTGGCAGGGGTAAACTAGCCTATCTTCATGTTACTATTATGCTACATCTCACTGGATTTTTAATTAGTCTGTTACAAAAGATTATCTGCCTCTTGTGAACACAAAATGTCTGAGGAACTTAATCCCAAATAAACGAGCATTTGCACCATAAGTTTTAATATGCAAGTGTAACACTACTACTTGCACTATGTAGTAGACTCCTTTCTCTTCTTGGTTTCGTTTAAATCCTGATGGCGAAACACCCTGTGACTTGATCGAGGGTGGTCCGAGGGTCTGTCTGAGGGTTTTCTCTCATTCAAGAGGGAGGGGGATACACATGCTCTCAATGTAATGGAAATAAAAATAACAGGAGTTGTTTTTTAAGTCTAGTTATGGAAAAGATACAGTATGCTGTTACTAGTTAATGAGCTAGGAGTGTATGTATTAGTGCTTCAGTACAAATACCTTCTTTTTAAGCAGGCTGCTTTCATGTCATCTAGGTGTTTTGGTGGTGAAAGCATTCAAACCTCTGGAGTGCTGTTCTTAGAAAAATGGCAGTGCCTGTGCATCATTGGAAATAATGATGTTATATTATGAATTTGCATTTAAAGGTTTATTACATGAAATGCAATAGGAATGTTATGTGAAGGGTGCAGCACCCCCCACTATATGACAGAAAATGGTTGTAAAGGGGCAAACACCAATCTCTGAGTCTAAGGCCATTCTCAGTCCAAGTTTCAATGCAAGCTTGGGCGTTTCATGCAACCAAAGGGTTAGCTTCCAAGCCGGCCATGAACAGGCCTGGTTCTGTTCTCTCTCTGCCATGGGCTGCTTGTGTGATCTTGGTTAATGCACAGACTTGAAAGGAAAGATTTCTCTCCCCTGCTGTGCTCTTTAGTGCTATTTCTGCACCACACAGAACAAATACTTATCCTCACTTCAGCAGGTAGATCACATTCCACCTCCTTTCTCTCCCTCTTTGTCCCAAGTATTTGTCTGGTTCCTATATTTCTGTTTGTAAGCTGTGGTAAGGAGGAGCAAAGAGGAGAAACTTTAATAGTGGCCTTCTTTTGGAGCAACCTGCAATCTATTCTGACCTGCTTTTAAGAAATGAAATCTGTCTGAATTCCTGAGCTGTGACAGCAGCATGTGTAGACACGTGTGTAAAAGTTTTCAGGTGGTTTGTTCTCTATTATGAAAGAGAATCTGCTCAACATTTGATTTAGTGCCTGTGTTTTTGAACAGCCAACATGAAAATGTAGGTCTTCCCTTTTAAGTCATTTTAAGCAACTTCAGTGGATTTGTATACTATTTATGCAAATTAGGACCCCTATGGCTCAAATTGTCCATACAGAACCAGACACGACCTGATGCAATGGCCTGATGTTTTAATAAAGCCTGGAAAATATTTGATGTGTGCATAAGAAACTGAGTAATGTGATCAGTTCAGTTTATTCCTCCTGTAATTTGAACTGTGCTTTGTACCTCACCTTAGCAACATTTAGTAAAATTCCTTCCCTTGCTGATTATCATCCTAATGTTGAAAGTTAGTTTTGTGTTGTGCATTTCTAGGCAGCATCTCCAAAGCGTCTTCTAAAGTGGTTTGTGAATATCCCATTTTTTCACTAGTATTTTTTGTGTGCATATAATATTGAACCATTTGCTGCCTTTTGTTACTCTAATTGCAGTGGCATTACAGCCGCAGAAGCTGAGCTAATGTACATCAATGAAGTGGAACGCCTTGATGGGTTTGGACAGGAAATTTTCCCTGTGAAGGTATGTTAGTGTATATTATAAAAGAACCTCTGAACCAAACGACACAGGAGTCTGTAGCGACCTTTGGAACATGTGCAAGTTGTGCTTGTCCAAAAGAGACAGGACTTGTTTCACTGTTTTGGTGGGTGAAATGACTGCTGGTAGTTTGAACGGACATTGTAGCATGAGAGTATCTTAGGCCTGTAGCGTTACTTCGCTTCCACCAAAATCCTTTTCACAGAAGAGGTTGCTATGTGCTACGGCCTGCTCACTTGGGAAGCAGAGATGCTCCTTGCTTTTCTTTGAGTGCTGTCTGAGGGACAGTGGCTAGGGCAAATGAACCTCAGCTCTGGTCTTCCTTAACAGGATAGGAAGATAAGACCTTTTCATGTCTAAGTTGCTATTTACCAAGCATTAACTTTACCTTTCCTTAGCTTCTTACGTGTGCACACACGTCCTCCACGCATTTGAAATTGAGGGGAAGTTTCAAGGTTTATTTTGCATTTATAATCACTTTCCCGTTGCTAGAAGCCCCTTTCTGCCACGGACGGTCTGCCTGGCCTGATGGAGCACATGCCACCATGGTAAAGTTGTGCTGAGAAACTGAAAACTGCTGTTACCAACGTGACCCATTTCTCTTTGCTAACCAACCCAGCCACTGTAAGTGGCTTTCTGCTAGTTAAAGTTGACTTGGAATTTAAAACCAAAGCAAAACAAACAAAGCCCCACACCAAACAAAAAAGCTTTCTGCTGAAGTAAAAATTGATCCTTTGGCCAATCTCAAAATTGGTGTGAAGGGAAGGAGCTGAATGGCAAAAAAAACCCTGCCCAACAACAAAAATTATGGAATGTTTATTGCCAATGAATGAAATCAATGCTTTCCTCAAATTAATTTGGATTAATGCTGTATGCTGCTGCAAAGGATTTCTGTGTTGGAATTGTCATTAGACATTATTGCATGTCAGTAAGATAAGCATGAACACTGGAATGGGTGCTCTGCAAGATTGTAGGAAAATGTTACCCTTGTATCAAAGAGCAGCAAGCTGGCCTTGTAAACAAATAGAATTGCATTCAAAGGGAAAAATGAAAGATTTCTCTTTTGTTCCTGTTAGAAAATGCTATTAGAAATATGTTTCTGTTTCTTTCTGTATGGATATTTGTGTGTATACACACACACACATGTATATGTGTACAAATACATACATTTTCCCCATCTCTCTGCATTCCAAAGCTGCCTCTGGGACAAGGCAAAGGAATGTGTAGTCCTCTAATCAGACTAAACTGAAGGCTGTCAGCCATAGGACCTCTGCTGACTTGTAGTATATGTGGAAGAATGCTGGTGCATGTGGCACTGAGAATCAATGCATAGGCTGGGGCTTGAAAATTGGCATCCATCATTTGTTTGCAAAAGGCCTAACACTTAGTAGTTGGTAGTTAGAAACAGGTGCAGATACTCCATTGTTGCCTTCTAGGGATCAAGTACAGCAAGGCCAGGAGAACAGCTCTAATCTGATGTATTAAAATGCAGGGATGCCTGATGGTTTCTAGAATTTGCTCATGCGTGGTACGTTAACTTCTCTCATATCCTTTCTTCTAGCAGTTCTTTTTAACCACATTCTTTGTGTTAGCATGATTTTTATTTACCACTTTAAAGTGTGAATCAATTACTGTATATGCAGCTGAGAGGGAGTTGGTTTTGTTGATAAATGTAGAAAAACCTCTTTGTCAACAGCATTAAGCTTTTGTAGCAAAAAAGGAAAAGTGTTTTTAAGAAAACAAATGATTGCAAAGCGGAACAGGAGCACATCGTTTTCAAACAGGAGCCTGCAAAGGAGACATGGGTAGGCACAAAAACAGAACTTCTGAAAAACAATACAAGAAGAGTGGACATTATGTGGTGCATGCAGATGAATATTTAACCCAATTATTATGGAGGATTTATCACGATAGAGATACAAGTAGTATCTCATCTAGAGTGACATGCTGTGAACTTCTACACAGAATGCTTAAAGGAGGAACTGTGAAGGGTATAGCTTTTGAGAGGGATTCCATCTCCAGGTGTGGTTTTCTGAAATCTTGACATGTTTTAACAGGTGACTGGAGAAATGCTGTGAATGTGAAAGAGTACTATTGCTTTTGGTAGTTACATGGGCTCTAGATGGCTATAATCACAATGATAGGGAATGTAGGGTATTATACAATGAATGCCAGTTTGTGGCGTGCATGTTGTTTGATAGACGAGAACCTTGGGCTTGTTTAGCCTTCATCTGTTCTCACTAATCAACAGAATGAATCCAGTTAAGTGCTAACTGATTTGAAATAATGAAAACCAGAGTCCAATCCAGCAGCAAAATATAGATCAGTCAAGGGTTAATCCTTCATTCATCCTGAAGAAGGGCTTCTGTTTGGTAGTTCAGCATGCATTCAAATGCATGTATTGGCCAGTTTCTTTATTAAACTAAATATATATCCTTTCTCTGCAGGATAATCATGGAAATGACATACAACTCGGTATTTTCTTTATGGGAATCTTCATAAAAAACAGAATTGGAAGGACAACTGTGATTTATAGGTAAAAACTAGGGTCATCTGTATTTAAAGCGAGTTTCTTCTCGGAGCTCCATGTGTGGGGTTTTTTCCGTGCTTACGTGTGTGACTGCAATAGTGCCAATTCTCTAACTAAGGAGTTGTCACCTCGCTGTTTTCAAGATTGGCCTCTTGGCTGTAAGAGATGTGATAAAGAATAATTTGTAATGTCTGTGAGTGGGTTGGACGGCAAGAAAGACGTAGTTGTCTGTCATGTATCTTGTTCTACTTACAAGGCTTTGATCCCTTTTTTTGCCTTTATGTCTGCTTCTTTGATGCTTCTGAATGCAAATCTGTTAAACCTCACAGTTGGCAGCCTAGGCACTTAATGTTTCTGAAAATCTTGTTGCCGTATTTAGGTCCCCCACTAAAAAGGAGCTGAACTTTCTCATTCCGTACTTTTGAAAATCCTGGCTGTGACACTTGTTTATTTGTTCTGCTGTTTATTTTGGTTATTAAGAATCACTTAAGCCTTTCCATTAACTTTCTTTTGTGGGTTTTGTTACTTCTTATAAAAGTTTCTTCTGCATGAAAATGTTGCTAGAAATCTCTGATTCCAGGGAGGCTACGGTTTCACTCATTCCTTTTTGCTACTGTTCTGGTGGGTATTTCCATTACTGTCAGCATTAACTTGAAGTGGATTTTTACTAGTCCCTGTTATTAGAATATGAACATTTGTGCAGCCAAAAAATCGTGTTTTATGAGGAGCACTAGTTTTTAGTCGGTAGCTAAGGCTTGTATCAGACTTAAGATGCAATGTTGGGGTTTTTTGCATTAAAAGGGCTTTCAGTGGTCATCTTCAAAGATGTTAGGGCTCCGTTTTCCACATAGCTTATGCTTTTGCATATTTAATTTTGAGAAGAAATTAGATAATCCTTTAACTGTGCCAGGTGACAAAAGCAAGAAGTTTCTTTACATGTAGAAGTGACAGTTAGTGCTGGGATCCTTACTCTTTGGAATTATGCACTTCAAGCATCCTGCCATGACATGAAGAGGAATGCATGCTGCAAACAGAACAAACAAGTCCTTTCCATCTCCATGGATTGCATGCAATGTACGCAAATGTCTGTCAGCTATTTGTAAGAAGATTATAACTCTGATCTTGGGTAACCTGACAATTAATTGGGGAAAAAAAAAAAAGAAAAAAGATGGCAAACATAAACCCAGAATATTAACATGGTATGCATAGCCTACATAACCATGTTGTCAACCTGCTTTAGGAAGAATTGGCACTGGAGGAAAGTTGGAAACAGCTTTTGGAGAGGAAAGGCACCATTAAAAATTTTTTTTTAAATTGCTATTACATGTGGCTAAAATCAATCAGTTCAAAAATGCCACAGTTCAGTATAGTGTTTATCATTAATGTATTTTCAATGTATCTTCTATTGTGAGTCTTCCAATTGGTGTTTTTAAAGAGAGCTTTTAACTCTCCTGCTTTGGGTTAAGAGCTGGATATCTGTTTCTCTTTTAATCAGAGCATGACTTCCTTATTTTCCTGACCATGTTTCTTCACCAAACAGCTACTGAAAAGCTTTCCCATAAAACGAGACTAATGTTGACTAAGGGATTCTTAATGTGTTTGTGAAATGTTTGAATGTATGTGTTGGCAAACTCTACTGCATTTTTTTACTCTACAGGTGGAATGACATTGGGAATATAGCACATAACAAGTCTTCGATTGTTCTAGAGTTGATCAACAAAGAAGAGAATGTGCTCTTTCACACAGTAAGAAAAAGATCTAATCAGTGTCATCAAGAAAGCTGCTTATATAAAAAACAAACCTTTAAAATTCCACTTTCACAAAGGGGCTTACTTACCATAAGTCCCCGCCACCCAATGAAGTTCACATTTTACTTTATGCAGAGAGTGCAATTAACTTCATTTAGCTACCAATATTTGTATTCTCTTCCAGCATCCCAAAGTATACAATGCTGCGAATTCTGCAAAAAAGTGAAGTGCTTGTTGGATGAAACATCCACAGTGCCACACTACCTTTCATGCTGGCATAAATATAGCAGCATAAGCAGTTGTAGAAACTGGGCATAAGCTACCATGTGTGCACATACTGGAACTCAGAGGGCTGCAGTGCTGTTCTGTGCTATTTAAAATCACTCCACATCTCTCTGAACCAAGGCCAGTATAGAAACTGGACCAGCAAGCTTGAGCCATTTTTTTTTTGTTGTTGTTGTTGTTGTCCCTCCTCCCCTCCCACTGTGACTTAGCAGTGAAGTGGCAGCATGTAAAGGCATGCCACTGTATTTCAGTAATTCAATGCCTTGAATGCTCTTGAGGCCACTAGACATGTTCTTGGCAGCCAGATTCTGTACATGACGAATCTTACCAAGCATTACTGCCATTGGATTTTTAAAACTCTTCTTTGTTACTTCTTGGTAAGAATAACAAAAATGAATGATTTTTTTTTTCCCCCTATTTTTTCTTATGTTTAAAGGATGATCTTGAAAATGCCAAATATATTTCACGGCTGTTTGCAGCAAGACACAAGTTTTACAAACAGAACAAAATCTGCACAGAGTGAGTACTCTTTCTTCAGAGTTGTTTTCTGACACCCCGCTTTGGAATTGCTCTGAGTTTTGGCGTGTCTGGTTTTGTTTGTTTTTTTCTAGTCACTTGTGTCAGTTATTCTTTTCCCCTTTTCCTTTTTTTCTTGTTTTGTTTTAATCACCAGCAAGAACAGACAATTGAGAATGAAATTTCTTCTGAGCCTTGTGAGCTTGATGCTCCCCAAGTAGCCAAATCTGACACTGTGTCTTAAAGTGAAGCCCTTGGTCTCTGCCATTCATAACCCAGAGTATTACTATAAACTGGAGTGAAGGGTGACGTATGTTAACATGCCAAAATGTGAATTGCAGTAGCATTTTGAAGTGCGCTACCCATCCAGCAGCTAAGGTCAGTGGAAAACATAAGTTGTCTTCCTCTGATTTGGGCAGTATAATTTATCTGCTTCTTATGTGCACCAAACAAGGAAGAACACTTGGGAATGTTAATCTGCGTAGCCATACTGGCATTGACACAGCAGAAATTGTAAATCTGAACCCAAAGTGTCCTTTAGGCTCTACTTTGAGCACTTACTAAGGAACTGGCCTTGAGTTAGTCCTCTCACACAGGTGGCTTCATCCTAACTGAAGGAGGAATTCATGAGGCTTTAGTTACAAGTCAAAGGCAGTTTATTATCTGAGTGTGTTTCACTTATACCAGCACACAGCAATTTTGGTTTGAGATAAATTTTGCTCTGAGAAGTTCAGAGTCTTGAGAAATTTTCATGATGTGCAGGGTTTGTATAGCAATAAGAACATGAATCCCTTGCAAAACTTATCAGTTTAGCTAGCTGGAAAGATACGAAGAAGTTCTTATCTATCAACAGCTCTAGTTGGAGCTGGACATCCCATCTGTTTAGGTGGGTAATGCCATCTGTTGGAAAATAAAGCCAAAATGATGAAGGGAAGATTGGAAGGTCTAGCTTTCTAATATTACATATGAACACAACATATTAGCCTACAGTGAGTTAGTATGTTGGAGAGACCAATGAGATGAACTGCATAGAGTGATCTTTTCACTTCCAGAAAAGAGATGTTGATTAGATTTCAGATGGTGTTTACAGGTTTTGGGAAATGAGTGGAAGACCAGAAAAGACATTTCTTAGCAGCATATAATGCATTTCAGTAGTCCAATACTAAATTTAATTTTAATGGTTTCAGAGGAATTGAGTTCAAAGGAAGCTCCTGATTGTCTCCCCTGTGACAGTCAAGAACGAAAACAAAATACCATAGTCTGTCATCTTGGAATATTTCCCCTTTGAAGGGGGTCAACAGAGGGGACTGTTCTGTTACTGTTCATAATCCAGACTGTAGAACCGATAGCTTTTGATCGTGTTTATTTCTAAACACTGAGCCATAACTATGTGTGTACCATGAACTGGGTGTATGTAGCGGCTTCATATACAACTGACAAATATTTGGACTAATAAAGATAAGGAATGTCATGAGGTCACTGAGTGAAATAACTGGAATTTAAATGTATTTTTTCCATTAGAACAGCTCTCCTTGTTACCACAGTCTCATGTGGTATCAGCTTCTGTGTTAGAGCCACAGATATTGATGACAGCATATGCCAGTGTGTGTTTTCTAGCCAAATAATTTTCCTGCCCTCTGTTAAAATGATAGTTGTTTGTTTTCCTGTGTGCATTTCCTCTAATGGCACATAACATCATTCACCAGATCAGAAACTGTAAGAGGACAAATTCCACCTTTCCTCTCTTCACGTAAGCACTATATTTCTGCCTCCTTCAACTTGTTTCTTTCCCTTCCTCATTTTTTTTTCCTCCTACACTCCTTGTTCCTTCCACTGCGCCTGGATACTCTAACATTGTATGTGGCTCTGCTAGTATTATCTAACCAGTAGCTTTTTTTTCCCCTCCTGATCTGTGCCCATTGCTTTGGAGTGATTGCTATGGATTTTGTAAAATTGTCATTGTTTTAATGTTCACCTTAAGTCACCCGAGACTGTGCCATGTTCAGTTTTTATTGCTTTAAGAGTCCTGTTTGTTTGATTCGTTTTTAAACCAGAGTTTTCCTTTCTTGTGTTTCCAAGTAAGCCAAATAGGATAATGAACAGAAGGCATGTATATTTTGGAACTGGAATACTTTCTGTATTTAGAGAAGGACCTGAAATATTTTCATTTATTCATATTTTTTTAAATCTCATCAATGAGCAATACTTACAGATTCTTCATCTCTTCCCCCCCCCCTTCATTCTTGAACCAGAATTGAAATATTGTGGTTTCTAGTATTTCTCTACTTTTTCTTCCACAGACAATCAAGTTCTCCTCCTCCTATCCGACGACGGCCCACTTGGAGTAGGTCATCCTTGGTATGTGCCATGGTGGGGTCTTTAAGAATGTCTATACCATTTCTAATGGGATGGGGCATTTTGTAAGATGGAATACTTTCTAAATTTCAAATAATCACATTAACTCATTTGTTGTAGGCAATATGATTGGAATGAGTTTCAGGGGTGTGGTTGCCCAGGTTGATTAATTTAACTGGGTAATATCACCACTGAGTATTAAAAATTACAGTCTTCAAGGCATTATATTTTTATTTGCCCTGCAGAAACTGAGCATCTTTTCTACTGGATTGAGGTTATATTCGATATGTAAAGAAAATAATCCTCTAGAAAGAATTTGAAGTGTCTTGTGCTGTGTGCATCAAAACCTAGTCATTACATAATTTTACAGCTTCTCCTTTCATGTTTCTTCCATTCCTCACGTTTTTGCATGAAGTCTACTCACAATTTATTAACTTCTGGGCTTAAGAGCCCATTTTCTGTGTGAAGTTACTGTGATGTTATGTAAAACTATTATAATCAGTACAGGATTGTGATTCAGAGTTTTTGTTAAACTATATTTGTTTCCATTTAACTAATCTCCGTAAATACTGTAAATCTGACAAAACAGGATAACTTTTTCCTGAAATCTTTACTAAAAGCATCTGTGTGAATCTCTCTTCCTGGTCAGCTCTAAGGATGCTTTTTTGGATCTAGTTTTAACATGTAGTATGTCAGTAGTTCTTACAGTAATTCAGAACCCCTTAAATAAGAGTAGCAACAGCACTTCTTGTCCCCTAGACAGAAGGCAATATTATCCGTATGCAGGTTGCCACTTTACATTTGTGATACAAGTTATACCTGCTTTGTGGACCTTCCCAGAGTGATAACGCCATTAGCCTGTTGCTGCGAGGCAGAAAGCTAATGTGGGCAGGAGTGTTTTCTTGACATATCCCCGCAGTGTGGTCACAGCTTGTGAAAATGTTCCAAAATTAAGCTTAAACAGGTACTGATATTAGGATAGCTTTATCTTTGCAGATTTCAGCGCAGGCTGTTTTCCTGTGTGCAAATATATGGTCCATTAGATCTAAATGTTGCATTCTGTGTTTCCCAGCCACTGGCAGGAAAGCTGCTGTAGCTGGCTCTGGATTTCTTTCTCCTCTCATTTTTAGCGTGTTTCTAAGGTGTCACGATGCAATACGCAGGCTGTGTATTACACTCTCTGAGGCATGTTTACAGTATTTTTGGTATCTGCTAGCTTGGTCCCTGGAGATGACTATGAAAAACTGAAGGTGAAGAAATGAAATGTGCTTTGCATTCTTATGCTATGGCCTCAGATATATCACAAGGGGAAAACGAGAGCTGCCTTCTATATTAGATATGAAAAATGGAAATTACTTTTTCAAAGGAAAAACAAATCCTACTGCCTCTTTGTTTTGAACATAAGCATGCAGTAAGTTTTAAAAAAACCCAAAGTCTCAGGAAGATCAAGAGGAGGAATGTGTGCTCATCAATTAAAAAGTGAACTGGGCTGCTAACCGTTCATGTTGAACTTTCAACTGCTTTATTCATAATTGTTTTGTTAACTTGTTGGAACAGTTCTCTTTGGGGAGGAAAAAAAAAAAAGCCCTCCTGACTGTTGTCTGCACTGTACATACCTTTATACACCTACCTATTCATTTGTCTTGTATGGTAATAAATCAGTAGGCATGAATGGGAAGTGAAGTGGGATCTTTGGGGTGAGGCTCTGCCACTTCACTGAGGATCATCTTCATTACTTTCAGATTAAGACACTTTATATGCTTTTGGCATCATGGTGATCCTGTATTTTATTAATTATTACTTTAAAGCTGTTTTACGCTGTTTCTTTTTCCTGTCAGGCCACCCAATGATGCTGGTTTTCCAGCAAAACCTCGGTGTAGGAGATCTTAATATGAGGATAAATTTAATTAGCTGATTAAAAAAAAAAAAAAAATCCAAGTGATGGATATTGATGTTCTGCAGACCTCAAGCTTCTCCTGTTTCATCTGAAGAGGCAGAAGAGCCTTCAAAAAAACAAAACAAAACAAACCCCATAACAGAGTTTTCTTTGTGATAGATGTTATGGAAGGTATCTGCAAGAAATTAGGGATTACTGTCTGCTCTAGATCTAGACATTCCCAGTAGAAGTCACTTCTTCCTTGCGCTTTTCCTCTGCCCCCCATTTGTTAGGCTTTCCGACATCTTGGTTTGTTCCAGGCTAAGCTCCACTACTTGGGTTGTCAGCAGCAGGCCCCTTTGCCCAGATTGTTCAGTGAGAGCAGTGTTTTATACCCTTGAAAGTAATTGTAGCAGAAATATTTCCTGTCATCTTCCAGCTCTGGCTTAACACAGCCATTTTGTATGCAAGAATTCATATGTGTGCTCAGTTTCTTTTGATTCTCGTTCCTTCTCCCCATTTACATAGAAAATGTAAATTTAACCCCTTCCCCACCCCCTCTTCAGTAGCTAACTTGCATGGTGCTCATTTTGTGCGTGTGCATGCAAAGGTAAATTATTTGGTGTTTCTTTTTTTGCCTTGGGCATCCTCAGTATTCCTTAATAGTTTGAACTACTTGAATCAGCCTAGATGAAAAGCCCTCGTTCTGCTGTTAAGGAAGATATATTCATGAGACAAGAGTGTCTTCCTTCTCTTTCTGCTTACTTCATATATCAAAGTATGTTTTCATAAACTTTGCTTAGTGACACCAGACAACACATTACA
Organism: Nipponia nippon; assembly: GCF_047370975.1. Lineage (NCBI taxonomy): Eukaryota > Metazoa > Chordata > Aves > Pelecaniformes > Threskiornithidae > Nipponia > Nipponia nippon. The sequence goes on from NW_028262358.1 coordinate 24,316,526, forward strand.
GTGCAGGTGGTGAAATGTGATTGCAAAATGCAGCAGTTTACCCATGGACAAAGCTGGTAAATACAACATCAGCTGTGATTTATTTTGCTGTAAACGATCCTGCTGATTTAATGCTGAATTGCCCCCTGCGATACCTCTTGTGTTCAAAAGCTTGTTGCAGTGCAGATTGTTGGAGGAAGGCTCCAATTCATTATCTAGGGAATCCGATATTCATGTAATTTGCAGAGTTATTTTAAGTCCATATGTGCTCCCATTGCTTGTATAACAGTGTTCTAGGTCCTTGAATTTGTTCCATCTCCTGCTTTTGTCCTGATTAGATGTTTGTTTTGTTTTCTTTTAATTCTTCAAGGGCAAGGGCTTTTAATAAACTTCTGAAAAGTTCTAAGTGAGCTGGAAGTCTGGATGTTGTTTTCTGAAGTGGTTGAGCTTAAAGGAGTCTTATAACTGGTCAGCTTTGGGCTCTATAACAAAATTTAGCAAACAATTTACAAAATGTTATTCTCTGTTCTGTAAAGAAATGCCAAGCTATGTGTCTTTTTGGCTGGGTAAGAAAGAGCAGTATTCAGTGGAAAGGGCATAGAACCATTTTTCTTGTTTCAGCTGCAAAAATTATAGCAAATGAAGTTCCTAATGCTTTTTTTTTCCCTTGTGCTTTTATTTCAGCCAAGACAACATCCATTTATACTGCCTCCTATGCATGTCCAGTGTGGAGAACACTACAGTGAAACACATAATTCACAAGGTACTTAGAGCATATATTTTTCCTTTAATGGACTTCAATTTTATGTGTATGCAAAGAAGCTCCTACTCCTTACGTCTAAATTTCTAGTGCCGTCATGGTCAAATGCGAGTTGGTGCTAGAGGAGAGCTAGCAGTTTTATGGTTAATGTTGCAGTAAGTCTTCTGTGTAAAGTCCAATTTCAGTTTTCAAATTTCTCTAAAATGTCTGTGCATGATTATATGGACCTTAAACTTGGTATTCCAGTTCAGTGAGCTGAAAAAATAATTTCTAAAGGAAGTATGATGGCTGTACTCAAAGGCAGTGCCAGCTGGGGCCAGGGAGAGAAATGGAGTGAGGGGAAAAAGAGACAGCAAATATCTTTTACTGTAGGAGAAATCATAGTGTCTTGGTCATGAAACTGTATATTTAGATAATCTCTTCTGATTTTTCACCAACATCTGCCTGCATTATTAGCCTTAAGGAGGGTTAACTATTTTTACCCCCATGTTTGACAAATAAATTCTCTAAAAGGTTGTACCAGGTTACTTTGATTAAGGCTGGGAATGGAGCCCAGTCTCTAAACACCTTGACTTGTCTCACACCCTTAACCACACCACCTTTTGGAATACACATAGCCAAGTGTGTTAGGCTATGTTCTTTGCAGTTCATGAGAGGTACAGTTGAAGTGCTCTCACTGCCAGAGGAGCTGTTAGTCATACCTGATAGCATTTTAGAGTTGTGGTGGTCTGACTAATTTTAAGGTAGAATTTGATAAGTGTTGAAAAGAGCCATTCAGTATAGATCCTTGCATACAGTAGAAGATTTGACTTACTGGCCACTACTGTTTTACTGTGAAGCTGAGGGTCTGAAGGGGGAGATTCTCAATTTTAGAAGAATTGTAAAGATCACTTAGTTTTACAGTAGACTTCTCTATATTGTTGAAGAACTAGCTGATTTCAGAGTTTGGGGAGCTGCTACTTTTTTCTTACAAGCTTTTCAACGTGGACAGTCTTGCAATAAAGTTTGATCCAGAACATCGTCTTTACCATCTTGATTCCCTCTCAAATATCCTTTGCTGAAGTATTTAATATTCTTTAGCACATCTGTAGAGTGGGGGGGGGTGTTGTTTTGTTTTATGTTTTTTTTCATGAGTCTTGATCACCCTACTAGCTTCAGATCCTCAAAGCTGTTGGTTGATCTGAAGTAGAATTTCCAATTCCACAGTTCTCTGCTACTTTGAATCACAGACAGCAGTGCATCAACAGAAAAGACGAGAATTTTTAGGATTACCACAGGCTAGCAGCACTGGATTTTTAAGGTGGCAGCAGTAGCGAATCCTTCTAGGATGCTGAGGGAGGAGATGCCCCTTTATTCTTCCTTGCCACCCCAGGCAAAAACACTTCCTCTCTTTTCCCCTTTCATGTCTCCCACAAGGATCTGAGCTACCATATTTTGCTAACTGTTGGGAACGTTTACAGGAGTAGCTTTGTTTTAATTCCGTTTCAGTGACCCAAGGATGCTCCCAAGACCAAATATTCCCTGCAGTTGTTGTACACTAAGCTGTCTCTGTAATCATTGGTGCAGACTGCATTTGAAGTTTTGTTAACATTGAATGAGTCCTTGTGTGTTAAAATTGCCAACATCTTTATCTCTGCTCTACACAGATAGCATTTTCCATGGAAATGAAGAAACTTTCTACTGTAGGTCTCAGACCAGTTTGGACAGGTGTCCAGTGGACTTCAGCTACTTGAATGGGAATGGACCCAATGGGAGCGTATGCAGTGCCCACAGCATGAACTCCCTCAATCGCTCACAGAACTTCATCCAGGCATCTCCAATGTCCTCAAATCTGAGCATCCCTGGAAGCGACATCATGAGAGCAGACTATATCCCCAGCCACAGACATAGTGCAATCATAGTACCATCTTACCGGCCAACTCCAGATTATGAAACTGTCATGAGGCAAATGAAGAGAGGGGTGATCCAAATGGATAGCCAAAGTCAGTCTTTGAGGAATCTCAATATTGGAAACACGCATGCTTATAACCAGCCGGAAGACCTAGTTTACAGTCAGCCTGAGATTCGAGAGAGACATCCTTACACAATTACATACGGGCCCCAAGGTGGTGCCTATAACAAGCCTGTCGCCCCATCTGACCAAATGAACCCTAATAATGCTGTGCAAAATAAGACAGCAGCCAGTGCCATATCCCACACTGTCAGCACGCCAGAACTGGCTAACATGCAGCTGCAGAGCAGCCAGAGTTACAACACCACTCACATGTTAAAGAACTATCTCTTCAGACCCCCACCTCCATACCCGCGCCCACGCCCTGCCACTAGCACGCCAGACCTGGCAAGCCACCGGCACAAGTATGTCAGTGGGAGCAGTCCCGACTTAGTCACTCGCAAAGTCCAGCTCTCAGTAAAGACCTTCCAAGAGGACAGCTCGCCAGTTGTCCGTCAGTCACTGCAGGAGGTCAGCGAGCCCCTCATGGCAGTGAAGCATCATGCAGCTGTGAACAAGCGCCATAGTTTGGAGGTCATCAGCAATATGGTACGTGGTATAGAAGCCATGGCATTAAAAACTTTAAATGCCCCTCTGCCGCGCAGGAACACTTTGCGGGAGCAGGTACAGCCAGAAGAGTCGGTTCAGATGGGGCATGAAGTTCAGCAGGTTCCTCATTATCATCACAAAAAGACGTTCTCTGATGCCACGATGCTGATACACAGCAGTGAAAGTGAAGAGGAAGAAGAAGCCCCAGAATCTGTGTCACGGATAACAGCCCTCCATGAGAACATGGAGTATAGTGCTCAGCTGCAAGCTGCCTTGGCTAGAATACCAAATAAACCTCCTCCAGAGTATCCTGGGCCTCGTAAAAGCGTCAGCAACGGAGCCCTGAGGCAGGACCACGTTAGCATTTCTGTGGCTGTAGCCAGGGCCAAGGCCATGAGGCCAGGGCCTTCTAAAGCCATTAGTGTCTCTCGAACTGATCAAATGGCAATAAATGGGTCTTCGCTTGGGCCCTCTATCTCAGAGCCTGACCTCACGAGTGTGAAGGAGAGGGTCAAGAAAGAACCTGTCAAGGAAAGGCCAGTGTCTGAAATGTTTTCTATTGAGGACAGCATTATAGAAAGAGAAATCATGATGAGGGTAAGTGCTTTCCTCTGTTGCAATGGCTTCTTGGAAGTTAGTAATCATACAGGTCAGTTTCCATACCGGAAAACTGTTGGATCAGTAAACTGTGGGGAACACTTGGGTGGGAAGTTGTTGATTTGCTTCGAGTTAGGAAATGTGATATTAAGTGCCGCATGCAATTTGGTTTTGCGGGTCTATATGGCCACCAAAGGGGCTGTTCCCGTGCACTGCTATTGGGCTTGTTGCTTCCTCTGCTGTGGTTATTTGGCTGCTGGCCGGATCCGCGTCTGATCCAGCTGATCCACCACCCTGGCAGCAGTGCCAGCCCGAGGGGGGCGGCAGATCACGCAGCCGGGTGATGAGGAGGCTGACCGCAAAGCCCCCCTCAACGCCTACTCCCCTTCCGCCTGCACGGCACTCTAGCCCCTACGGGTTCGAGGGCAGGATGAGTCTGAAATGTGTTTGCTGAGATGGGCGGGAGGTTGTGTTTTGGCACTAGCATTTTATTCCTCCTTTGCAGGGCTGTCAAGCATAACATAATATATAACATAACGGAAACTCTTGAGTTTTTCAAACAATTTCTTTGATTGCCTTTCCCGCCGCTTTATATAACATAGTTATTTGAACAAATCATTGGTAGGTGTAGAATATGGATCGCCAGTTTTGCGAATAACTAAACGAGTGGCCGGGTATCTGGTTACAGATGCAGCAGATGTAGAGGCTGGGTGGTTGAGGATCTGGATTGTTTATTTGTTTTAAAATGTACACAGGTATGAGAAATAGGGTCCTTCTAAACTTGCGATGAATTTAGAATATAAAGTATCTAAAGGCTTCAGTGCCACTGCGAGCAACGGCAGAAACCTGAGGGGTGCTTACTATTCAGTGACTTACGTACGTGCTTGATGTAACGCTCTAGGAAGTGCAACTGCAGTTAGAGAAAGCAAAGTATGCGCCGTGGTCCTTTTTTTTTTTTTTTTTTTTTTTCCAGAATTGAGGTCTGAAACAGAAACAATTCCTGAAACAAATTAATGAAGCATCTAAAGGGTCCAGAGCAGAAAAGAGTTTGTAATGTACTAGATAAGTAACTAGTTAAATTTAAATACTGCTGTATATTAAAAAAAAAAATAAATTCTAAATATATGTATAGTGCTTCTTGTTCATTGGTGATCCTTACACTGATGTAATGGTTAGGAATCAAAGTTGGGTCACAAAGTTGTATAATGGAAACTGAATTTACTCCTTGCGGAATCTTAAACTTTAGAAGTAAAATAGATACTTGACTATAACACATAATCTTTCATGAATGAATACTGTAGACATTGGTGTAACAACAAGCATAGATATGCTCTTTTGATCTTCTGAGAAAAGAAAACATATTGAGAAGCAGGAACCCAAAGGATTTTAGGATGGAAATGAAGGTAAGAGAGCTTAGAGATGTTGTTTGAGTATTCTTCCTCTGAATAATCATTCAGATCAGCCTTTGGTCAAAAGGTGCTGCCGTTGCTGCTGCTGCTGCTGTTGTTGTTTTGAAAGTAAAGGGGTGGTCGTAGCATTAAACTTTTAAGGTGGTTTCAGCCTAGATCAGCAGTCTTAACACATGCAGACCTTCCTTTTGTCATAGGAATCACATGTTATATTAATGGTAATTTGATGGCCTTGATCTTTTAAACATAGACTTGATTCGCGAGTTCAGTTTTTAGTGTGAAATATATCATGGGTGCTGTTTGAATCACCATAATAGCTGAGTGCACCAGAGACTTCTCATTTTAAGGATTACCATCACAGAAGACAAACAACTGTCCTGTGTTTTACTGTTTGTTGTAATAGATCGAAATTATTGCTTTTTAAAAGATGCCCCAGGTATCTTGGCTACGGTAGCACTGCTTTAACGTAACAGGGTGATGCTTTGTGTGTCCTGCATTCAGAATAATGTTTGCAGAAAAATGCTTGAGATTGTATTTGTATGTCTTTTGATGGCATGTAAACTGTATTATACGCTGGGATTGCTTCTTTGAAATTAAAATTCTGTGCTCATGTAGGAGCAGGCCTTTGAGGAATAACAGGAAGAATAGAGGTTGTATTTGAATTTACGATGCTAATGGTGATCATCTGCATTCCTTGGCCAGAGAGTTGCAGATTTTGGAGATTAAAAAAACATTCCAGCATTTTACTGGCATTATAAATAATCACACAGAGATGAAAACGTGCCTTTTCTTGCCAAAAGAATCTAGAAAAGCAGAAGATGGCAGGCCTGGAGGCCCAGAAGAGGCCCTTGATGTTGGCAGCACTGAACGGACTCTCAGTTGCTAGGGTTCCAGTGCCGGAGGACAGCCAGGATGAAGTCGCCAAGGTGCCAATGGATGAGAGGGTAAGATGGAGGCTCATGAAATGGTGCTCATTCCCTTTGTTCCCAGCAGCATGAAGTTTCTAAAATATTAAAATTTGATTTAAAATGTGAAAAAATTTCTCTTAAAAGTTTTTTCAGAGCCATTAATGGAAAAGGTGTGTGGCTAACACTGGCATGTCTTTGGATGCTGTCAAAGTGTTAAATGTCTTGAACGTTTACTGAAGTCGGTGAAAATTGAGGCTGTTCACCGTTTCACGTGACCATACAATGTCATACAAGATCAAGCTGTAAATCTAACATTTGCACAGTCTTTCTACAGTGATCATCCATAGATACTCTTTCATGTTCTGATACAACTAAGGAGTTCAGTCTCTAATGGGATTAAATTAAAAAACAAAGGAAAAAAAAGTCGTTTGCCTCCTGATGTTTGTGCATGCGGGTGTGTGCATGTATATGGAATTTCAGAAATTAAAAACAGTTACTGCCATTAAGATTTGAGAGACATATTTACAAAGATTCTTTCTGGCCTTCTGGATAGAAATTTGCAGCCTTGTGTTGTCTGGTACACAGACGAGAGAGCTTAACCTCTGCCTGTACGTATGTGGGATTTTGTTCAACCACAGAAATCGCATGCGTGCAAGTTAGGGAGTATTTTGAAAATGTGGACCACATCACACTTCTCACAGTGGGATCTTCTTCCTAAAAATATAAATTTAAAATATTTTTACAAGTATCTGTTGTGGTGAAATCACATACAAATTCATACTGAACCAGGATTGTATTTAGCATGGTTTTGCTTTTTATGGTATCAGTCTTAAAAAATGTGGAGGTGGAATGTAAAAATGTGAAATTTGCTTGTGGTTTCATTCAGTAGAAATAAGAGTGTGTCATGTTTCCTCAGATAACTGCAACTGAAAAAAGAAGTGAGTGAGAGAATGCTATGGCTATATGTTGAAATTTAAAGAACTGATGGATGGGTCTAGTGGTAAATGTTCTTCCAGGAGGAATTAATGGATTGGTGTTGCTTTTTGTTAAATCTTAGTGCAAAATCTTGAAGAGGAAGTTGGAAGAGGGGATGGTGTTTACAGAATACGAACAGATTCCAAAGAAAAAGGCAGATGGGATCTTCACCACTGCTGCCTTGCCTGAAAACACTGAGCGCAACCGCATCAGGGAGGTCGTTCCTTATGAAGAGAACCGAGTAGAGCTGGTGCCGACCAAAGAAAATAATACAGGCTACATCAATGCTTCACACATAAAGGTAAAAGCTTACTTGAACTTTGCTTTGCAAATGAAGTTATGTTAAAGCTTTGTTTGCATTTCTGGACACACAGCAGCATTGTCTGTAAATCAGGAAATTCTGAAAAGGTAGCTTAGTCAGAATGCATCATTGTAGCTTTGTGTCAGCATGGGCATCTCTGAAGTCCCCTATCAACTGCCATGCACGAGTTGATTTATTTGCTAGAGACTGGGAAGTCATTTTAGAGAGGCATCCTTACTTTTTTATGCCCACCTCTGCCAGCTGGTTGTGGAATGTCTCTATTGGTTAATGTAGAAAGAGATGCCATGTTTCTTAAACCTCATGAAGATGCATTAGATCAGCCCCAATACCTCCAATGTAATATGGTTGTCATGACCCTGTACCTGAAAGAAAGGGCAGCTAAGTGCAGGGCAAGATGATGTTACTCCTAGAGAGGAATATATTCAGAGTTTCCACCAGTGGAAGTTTTCAAGAGAGACGGACAGCTGCAGGCAAACTTCGTCTACTCAGTCAGTACCTGATTTATCAGTCCCAATAGCCTTGCGGGCCACTGGGGGAATACAACCACCCATACAGAGTGAGTCCCTGCAGCTGACTGATGCAGCCTGAAAGAAATACTGCACAAGGTTTGAGTGAAATATTTTTTCCATTTACTAGCATATAGGATACGATTTTTAAAAATCAAGGATGTAGCTCCATGTGTGCAGTTCCATGTCCAAAGAAACAGTATATAGTTATGAGTAATGCATGTTCACATAGATACTGCAATTATATATATAAAAATAACATATTTCTTCCTTTTATCATGAGAGTTGAGTGATTTTTTAAAAAAAAAAAAATTTTAAGTGTGCACTGATAAAGAGAACACCTTACTAATGAGATCCCCATGTCTCTGATTGGATACTGCATTGGACTTCTGTGTTTCAAAATAGGTTTTATCAAGATACTTCAGCTTTCTTCTTGTTAATTCAATGTAGAAATAATTTAAGATATGATCTGACTCTGTTACTTACGAATGTGGCCAGTTTTAAGAGCGAACTATCCTGCAGTGGCTGCAGATGCTTGTTTGTCTTTAAGCTTACAGTACGACTTGCAAAGTCCTTCGTTGGCTTTTACTCTACCCTGAGAGAAGTAACAACACTCGTCTTCCTCAGATGACAGATTCTCTTGCTGTCAGAGGGGGATGTCTATTTTTTCTCATTGTCAAAATCAAAATTAAAAAGAAATAATTCAAAAATAATAAATAACACATAATAACACATCCTGTTAAATTAATATTTTCCTGGAGTAAAAGCCTTTTAAAAGTTCAAAGAGACTTGCTGGCCTCCTTGGTTGTGATTTACAGTGTTAAATCCTGTTGATTCGAAACCATTTCTGAACCAGGATCCTGGCAGGCTATCGCTTTTCTACATAGCCTGGTAGGTGGCAGATACTGAGTTTTTGCATAATCAGACGTTGCTATGATGATGGATTTCTGAGCCCAAAATTTTTCATCTACTTTGCTAGGAGGCCAAAAAAAAGAGATTCCTAACATAAATTATGCCCACAAAGCAATCCTAGCCAGAAAAGAATTTTCCCTGGCCATTTTTGAGTACACATTTTACCTTGTGTTGGACACGCACACTTCTCGCATTCATAGAGCACCCAGGAACACACACAAATGTTTCAGCGCGTGACAGCGGTCCTTGCCAGTATTTTCCTCTCACACTCGTAGTGGCACATACGGAAGCCAAGCAGATGTGCTTTTGCTTAGAAGGTGAAATTGCATCTGTGAAATTTACCTCAGTAGCACAGCGTGTGTGTGTGTTTGCAGCCCAATATTCAATTTTTAATATCCTGCAGACAGGGCATTAGAATGCAGTAAACATTCCAGGCATCCCATTCCCTCCAGACTATTTATGGTCCTTTCATATCACGTGCCAGGAGGCTGGATATTTGGACCAGAAGTCAGTAGACAAAGAAAACTCCTATATCATCCTGATAAGATCCATGCCTGCAGGATTCCAGCTCAGTCTACGAACCCCACAGTTCTACAGTATTTCTCTGCTTATTTACCATTGACCTTTGCTGTTAAGATGCTCAGATCGTCATCTATACCAGAGAGACAAATTGTAATTAAATTTATGGATTAAACAAAAAAGTTCTTAAGACCACTTCATCTGACTGTTTGAGTCAGGTCAGTATTAACTTAAAAAGCTCAGTAATACCACACCAGCACTCGCAACTGCAGACAAGCGTGCAAGCGCAAGATCAGTCCAAGTGCAAGATGCCGGTTAGTGCTGTGCAGTTTATATTCATTCCCGCTGAGTGCAAGAACTTGAGGAGTTTGCTTGCATTGGTCTTGCAGATTTTAACCGTCATTCACAGAGGAGAATGCCGGATAGTATGAAATAAGAAAATGAGCTGATGTACGGGGTTGAAAACCATTTTCAGTGCAGGGAAAAGTCTGTTATCATACAAGTGCTATGCTACTTACAGGTGTAAAAACCCAAGTAACTTAGTTTAATGAACAGCTGTTTGAATAACAAATAAATTGATTCTATTTCTGAAAATGTATTCAAAGACCTGTACCTCAAACATAGCATATGCTTAAACCTGCCAGAGTTATTGATTGTTCCTTGTAGCGTTGTCCGCCAGCACCTTGATATTTATGGATGTGTCAGCATTTCTGTTGTAAATCATCTTCTCTGGGATTTATAACTTTGTTGTGAGAAGTGGCTCTGGGCTAACACGTGGAATTAAGACGTCTTAGCCTGAGAAGGAAAAATATTTTAACTTTCCAAAATAATTATTTCATCTGGGTCTGCTTTTTGCTGGTAAGCACATTTTTAAAATGATATCTAGTAGCTCTAAAAGTGGTTTGGCTTTTTACCTAAAATGTTGAAAAAATTTCTTTTGTACAAACCTTTCCTGATATTTAGCAAATAATCTGTCAAAATAATATTTTTTTTTTTTACACACAAGTGATTTTTTTTTTTTTTCATTTAACTGCCTAAGTATGAAGATCTGCCTCAGTCAGGTAAATGATGTAGTGTTTTATACTGGTTAACTCCAAGGTACTGCTGGGTCTATTCAGGGCACTACATAAATTTATAGTGTGTAAATCTGTGTGTTAGTGCTTTAAAAATAATTTCATTACGTGTTGTCATGCAAATACACAAATATTTCTGTAAGAGGTGGTTGGTAATCCAGTTACGTATTAGGAAATAGACTTACATGACTACAGCTTTAGATAATTTTAAATTTCACATGGCATTTGAAAGCCATTTAATGTGCTGGATTTACTTTGTAGCAGTTTGCAGCTTCTGAACTGAAAAACCCAAGATGAGTGAGGAAGAGTAACTTGAAATGAAGCCTGTTTTAATCTCATCGCTAGCTGGCAACAGGCTTGTCTGAGCTACGTGCTACGTACAGTGTGGGACATAACTGCATCCTCTGGGGACAGCTTGGCCACATCTTCAACAGTGATCAGTGTAGTAAGAGTCTGTTTAAGGAATTATTTTTTGCCTGAGTGGAAAGTAATTGAGGGAGGCCCTAAACAGCAGAGGCCTTTAGCTTTCCTCATGCAAAATGTCATTTGCCTTTAGGCTTTCTACACCACTGTGTGTTAATTTGCAGCAGTGCGATGCCTTTTTAATGCATATAGACGCTTCCTCTGGTGCTCAGTTGTTCATTCACTGTGGGTCTGTCACCAAGTGCAGGGAAGTCACTCAGGTGCTTATTTGTATTTAAGACATATCAGAAACAGGGCCTCAAAAAAAGTATTATTTTTTTTTTTAATCTGTATGATCCAGATGCAATGGCAAGAAGTATAGATGACATTTTGCTCAAAGCTTTATGTTTATGGGCATCAAGAAAGGACTCGGAAGCACCAAAGATTGTGTTTTGTCAGATGTGCTCTTATCAAAAGGATGATTCTTGTTCAAAATTTTGGAACGAAAGTGGAAGAACAAAGAAAGAAGTAAAGGTTTCTTTATGGTCTCTTTTGTTTAAAAGGCAGTTCTGGCACAGACGCTGCTGAGAATTTGGGCGCTGACTGTATTTTTTTTTTTTTTTGTTCTCTTACTTCCAGGTTACTGTAGGTGGAGAGGAGTGGCACTACATTGCTACCCAAGGGCCTCTGCCACACACATGCCATGACTTCTGGCAGATGGTGTGGGAACAGGGGGTGAATGTTATAGCCATGGTCACAGCGGAAGAGGTATGTAAAACCACAGAATACAGCTCTTTGGGATGTGAGCGGATCTGTTATCATCACTTCCCACTCCAGTAACCTGTTTTTTCTATCAACAACCCTTTTTCCTCTTACTCTGTTTGAACATATGCTTTAACTGCTATAATACTGTACTTTGTAAGTTTCTGATACTCAGTTTGGCAAGTACTAAAGCGAAACAAGCAGAACTCCCCCTTCCCCCTGCTTCACTTCAGTTTGGCCAAACCAAACAAAGATGTTTCCATTGGAATGTGAGAGTGCTGAACTGCTCCTGGTTAAAATGACACAGACTTCCACCCCATCCAAAGCCAGTTCTGCATACTGTCACTCTTATCAGCTGAAAAGAGAGCAGAAGCTGTTGTTTCCGTAGAAGTGCCCATGTAAAAAAAGAAAAAAGGAAAAAAAAAATCTTTTCATTCTTATGCCAAGCAAAACAGTTAATTCTATTGTAATCCAAGAACTATGTGCTATGTTATAAAAACTGGCACGTGTTGCTAACTAACACTGCATTCTGCTTTATGCCTGGTTGCTTTTAGCAAACACAGGGAGTGCCATAGCACATCAGGTCACTGTCCAGTTCCCAAGGCTGATCAGCAACAGATACTTAGAAGTTGCTGAAGATAATCTTCTTCCATTTAAAGGAGAGGCTTCCCCGGGAGGAGAATATTTACCAGGGTGTTGTAGGCAGTAGCTGGCTTTTGCCACAAGACAAGAGTTAGTTCTTCAAGCATTTTTACACTTAGAAATATTATATGGCTGAGAGTTTTAATTGGTACTTTCTTTACTTTGTGGGATGCTCCTTGCTCTTCCAGTAATTTGAAATAAGAATACTTGGCTTATCTGCAGAGTTTTATGCCCTCTGTTTGTAGAGAATTATAATTGCAGGAACTAATGTCTATTTTTGTTTGTTTTTTGGTTATTAAGGAGGGAGGAAGAAGTAAGAGTCATCGTTATTGGCCTAAACTGGGCTCTAAGCACAGCTCAGCCACTTACGGGAAGTTCAAGGTGACAACTAAGTTCCGCACAGACTCCGGCTGCTATGCAACTACTGGTTTGAAGGTCAAGCATCTTCTCTCTGGACAAGAGAGGACAGTGTGGCATTTGCAGTATACTGACTGGCCAGACCATGGGTGTCCAGAAGAAGTCCAAGGCTTTTTATGTAAGATTTCTTTAACTTGCATGGCAAAATACATCAAGGAAAGGGTTGATTACACTGGATTCAGTTCACTGCACCTGGTTAGAGCAGGGATTGATATTAAATGGTTATTGCTGTGGCATACAAAGGCCTCAACTAGGTTATACTTTGCTGCGATTTGGAGAAAAAAGTGGGATTCAAGAGGTAGGAGCTAAGGTGATTGAGGATTTTGGTCCTGAAAGACCTGACATAACAGGAGGAAAAATCAGAGGCAGCAGCAGTGCTAAAGACTCGGGAACTTTTAAATAATAGGATACCTCTGCTGGCTGATCTGTCAGTATAAGTTATTGCTACTTCCCAGCTACCTAATGAGTCTAGGAGATACTAGGCTGCACACAAATGTGATTAGAGAGGTCTGGGTGAGAGGAGTTCAGATGTTAGCGAAATATGGCACAACTCCAGTTTCAGAGGAGGCCCTTATTGCTGACAGCCAACATTTAGTAGTCCAGAGGCACTGGACTTGTTGCAAAAGAGCAGAGGGCTCCATCACATATGCAGTAAGTCTGAACTCACTGCCACTCTTCTAACCACATGTACCCAGGCAATGCTAACGGCCTTCCCAATTAAATGTGGTCCTGGTTCATGCATTTCTGAAAATACAGGCATTATATTCATCTGTAATGAGTTAATAGCGCTTCCTACTTCTTACCAAATAATAAACACTACCATATTAAGTAATAGGAATTCAACCTTTATTTAACTAAAGCCACATCTCTGGCACCACAGTAGAGCGTGATGCAGAGACCTTTGAGTTACCGCTGAAGGAGTCTGTACATGGTGTACCGATGTATTGGAGATGCCTGCCCTTTTCATTCCTGAAAGCTTTGCAGCTGCAGCAGCTGCAGCTAAGTCCTCTCTCAGCAAGGCCTGTTAGTTCCACTTCGGTCTTGACACAGCTACAGTCCTTTAGTGATCCGCTCTCCTTTGCATGGTATAAGGTTGATGTAAATAACATGTTCTTCTTTTCCCAGTTCTGTCATGAGAGCAGAAAATAAAAATGATGTTTCAGCTTTGGCAAAGGAGTGCCATAGGATCTGCCTTTGAGGCAAAGCTATTGCCCAATTCCTAGTTTGTTTCTTACTTTGTTTCTCCTACCAACTCATGTAGCTGTGGTTGGGCATGGCAGTAACTGGAACCTGATTGTCCCCATTTCCTCTCTCCCATTGTTTGCCGCCACGTACAGTCCCATTTCACTTTGTGCATTAAAATGCAGCTTTTCTGATGTTGGTGGGCCTCCAGCCACAGCCTGCCTGTGTCAAAAGGATTGCTTCAGGCTGCAGGGCCATGACACCAAGAGTCAGGGCAGGAGAGTTTGGCTCAGATCTCACTTCCCACCCTGACTGGTGGGAAGCTCAGTGTCTAAGAGTTATGCATCTGGATATATCTTTCTGGGTGAGGTCCATCATCTTTGTCATGCATCTAGACTATGCTGGAACAATGTTTAGAGGTCAGAGTCGGAGTTGTATTTTGTGGTGTGTTTATCTAACCAGGTGAGCTGCCAGTATGTAAGGTTCTCTCTGCGGTTTGACAGTAGAATGCATTGAACAACACTAGGACAGGCACACAAGACAACTGTTCTTGATTTGTGCACTTTCTAGAAATGGCTTTAGGGAAAACAAAGACAGTGACCTCCCACAAGGGCTCATAGCTGTTGAGAAACAAACCCTGAGCAGAGAGGTGGTTGAGATTCTGTCTCACTCTAGGAGGGAGAAGGGAGGGACGGGGAAACGGGGCAGATGGATGATCGCTTCCTATCTGATGCTGGCTTTGACAGGCAGTAGTTTCAACAGGACTTAGCTGCTGTTCTGATCCCAGCCTGTTAATAACAGGAATTGCTGTAAGTAATGTCTGGAATCACCTCCTTAGGGGACCTGGAGATTTGCAGAGGGGAAAACAGAATTTAATTTTTTAAAAGAACTATTTAATTTAAAGGAGTAGACTCCCAAGTAATAGTTGACACCCAGCTGGTACTTGCTGGATTCAGTGCTGTTCAGTGCACCCTGGCCAAAATATGTTGTAAAAAATGTAAATTATTGCCATTTTGACAAAGAATTACTTTTCTATATTCTTTTTTCCCCAATTTTTACATTTAGACATATAGATGTTTGCAACCTTGTCTGCATTTTATCTTGCAGCTTACTTGGAGGAGATACAGTCAGTGCGTCGCCATACCAACAGTGTGTTGGACAGCAGCAACAACTGCAACCCTCCTATCGTGGTTCACTGCAGCGCAGGGGTAGGAAGGACCGGAGTGGTTATCCTGACAGAACTGATGATTGGGTGCTTGGAGCATAATGAAGTAAGTCAGCTTCCTTCTCAAGACAAACCCTGAGCTCGTTTCTCGACTAACCAGCTACATTTCTGAGGTTAAAATTAAAAGGCATTGAAGTGCTTTCTTTCTGTTACCTTTGTGAGACAAGGGCCTTATGTGTAACAGGCAGGGATCTCCTATGGCAGTTTACTTGTAGTTTTCTGTTGAGTTGATGGTATGCATTTTTTATTAGTATTATTTTAATACATTCAAAATTAGGGTTTTTTTTCTCTCTTTTAAGAATTTAGTCTTAATTCATACCTGTATTTAATTAACAGTCTAGAGACAGTGTGTTTACAAGGACTAGCTGAGAGACGCTAGAGAATAATGTCAGCTTCCATGCTCTTTTAACTAAAGTTTTCTGCTCTCTAAATTCACTCTTTGGACTCCCTCTTCTCTCTTGTATTGTCTCTAATCTCATCTGGAACGAAACTTAACTGTGTCTTAAGAAAAAGGTGTGTGTATGTTGGGGAATAGGACTTTAAGAACTGCAGCCAATATTACAAGACTAGTAATACAATCTGGAGTTAAGAATAAGAGCACCAGCAGAGTAACCATGTGTGGCAACTTGCTTTTCGTCTGTGTCACTGGGGAACTGTCCAGGAAGTACATCATATCTTGAATAACAATGTGCCACACAGTTGCAACACGACAGCTATTGAAACTGGGGATTTCTGTTGCCAAAGAAACTGCTCAAAGACCAAAACCCCTTGTAGAGATAAGAATGCAGCAAGAGTGACAAATAGACATATATTGTCGGCCCCTCCTATTAATCATCCACTGGATGGGTTGCTTGAAATGCAGGACTAGATGTACACACCTGAAATGCTCACCTACTTTCTGTGTTACCATAGAGGAGTTATAGATTGGAGCCTTTCTGCTCAAGGCGCTATGCGAAGTGCAACTTTCTGGCTCGTTCAAAAACACGAGTCCTAAAGCAGGCAAGTACCAGTGCACTTTCCTCTTCATCACTATTTTTTAAAAAAGGTGATGCAAGAAGCCATTTTTTTCGTTCTCTACTCTGTAATCCCCCTCCAGCAGCTCGTCATTCTGTAGTTACGCATCACCTAGAGATCCTGGGCTCAGTTCAGCTGAGATGAACCTCCTCCCGCTCTGTTTGGGCTTCACTAGAGGTGAAGCTGTCCTCTAGATGTGTGTCACAATTTACGCTTTTTCTTTTCTTTTTATTTGAGGGGTGGGATAAGTGGGGAGGAAGGGGGAGAGGGAGCTGGCCCGGACAGAAAGGACCCACGGGTATGTGCTTTGGGAATCCTGCAGCCTTCCTGTGCTGGCTGCTGATCTATAACTGCTCCTGTGTGGGGCAACGGCTCTGACTCTTGAGCCTGCTTGACTTCTTCCCTAACGCACTTCCATCTGGAAGCGACTGCTTCTGTTGTTCACGCAGCAGCCATGAAAATTCTGCATGCCAGAGGAAATCTGGATAGTTACAAGAGCCATACCTGAATCGCTTGTGAGCATCAGTGTAGCTGCGTCTGCTTTACAGTAACCTCCGTATGCTAGTGGTGTGCCAGGAACAAACACTAACAGTTGTGCAACACGTTTTGGCCACCTCAGTTCGTCTGAGGTTTACAGCAGTCGCCTGTTTGGCAGAGTAGCTGAGTAGCAAGTGAAGATAAAGGCGGTACCTCAACATCTGAGCATGGGGGTGAGCCTTGACGTTCAGAGGAATTCTCATCAACTTCACTAGGAGCTGATGGTAGCACTCAATAATAAGGGATTTCTCTGATGTCCCTTAATTAAAGCATTCTTTTGTCTTGATTAATGGTGGAAATAATCATTAATATTAATATTAAAGACAATTTTCCTTAAGGGCTTTGTTGCTCTAGATTGTGCTAAGTAAATATTTTTGGTTTGTTAAAACCTAATTAAAAAAAAAAGATTAAAGATCTTAACATTTTATTATTGGTTAAGGAGTATGTTTTCAGTTCGTGACAGGTACTGCATTCTGCACAGAGAGGGTTCCTTTTCACGCAGCAGTTTTACTGGTTTATTTTGAAGTAGGATTGTTTTTTTTCTGAAATAAAATGACTTATTACTTACAATGCTTTAGTCTTATGAATTGGTTGATTTCCTCAGAAGTGTCCTAGTAAGTAGATGTATTAGCATTAACATTTTAGCGGTGAAGGGAAAAAAAGGGAGGGAGATTGAAAATCTTGATACAGAACATCTTGGAAAGTCTGCAGCAGTGCTGGAGCTAAAACCAGAACTCTTGATTTTTGAGGTTTAGGTAAAAAGCCGTGTTTAATCGAATTCTATACAGCTTCAGTCACTGTGGCTTCTGGGCAATTGCTGGTTGAGTCTAAAGCTGTGTATCTCATTGCAGGGATACAGTTTCAATAACTTGCTGTATAGTAAGTAATATGTCACATCATTACATCCTTACTGCTGTAGACACGTAGAACAAGCGAGTAATTGAGATCCTGCTCTACTGACTTCTACTTTGGACTTGGCACTGGGACATTAACTCATGATTGCAGCTGCAGTGCGTTTTCATAGGGGAGATCTTTTAGTCTGGGAGTCAGAAATGAGTAGCGTTTTTGTTTGTTCCTTTTGCAAATGCCACCTTAGCAAAGCGTTACATGTCTCTCTTGGACACGTAGACTGTGATGAAGGCGAGTTTGAAGATTCTGCTTACCTGGAGTAGAATGCCGAGTTAACTACAAATAGCGAGGTTGAATAGGCAGGATGGGTTTTTCTTTCATCTCTGAGATAGGTCAAAGCCTAATGCATTTTGAGGAGGTGCACGGACCAGTGTGCGCCCAGTAAAAATCAACGAGCTGTGAAGCACCGAACTGCTGAGAGGGGAACGTGGTCGTGCAGGTCGAAGCTGGCCTGCGTTTGTGTTGCAGTTGTTCAGGTGAGATCAGGTTCCGCGTGACTCTGCTCAGCAAGGACCGCGTGGCTTTCGTAAGCATCCGAGTCTGCGGGGAGGCTTTCACTGAGTTAGCCGAGTTAACTGGAAAGAGCTTACGTTTTCCTTTCCATCCGTTTGAAGATAATATGACATTACTCATCACAAATCGTTACGCTTGTTGACTCTCTAGAGATGTCCTTTTATAACAGCTTGTTGGGGTTTGCGGCAGAATATTTATCCTCGTTTTCAGAAAGTGATAGCCTATGAGTTAGGGCTTGTTTACACAGAATGGAGATTCTGAGTTTTATATATATGGACAGAAATCAATATGCAGCATGATTTTATTTTAAACTTTCCAGAAGACTTCCAGTGGGCATGGAAGCAGACCCCATGCTCAGCTGCACCACCAAGGGTTAGCAGCAATCTTAATTTGTTTCTCTGTCCGTTTGTCCAGGCATTGTGCTTGTAACACTTCTCATCTCAGCCAAAAGACTTGCTAAGTTCCTTTTTGTTTCTGGAACAGCAAACTGGCATTACAAAGTGCAGTTAGTGTTGTGTGATAGAGTAACTGTTCCTCGGTTTTATATCTCGAAGTGCTGAAGAGCTTCCTCAAAAGGAGCATGTATCTTAGTGCTTGTATTTACTGCTGCCATAGAAAATTTGTATCCCTCATCTTGGGCCATATTACACGCTCTTTGAGACTGGCAGGCTGAACTTCATGGCTCAGTGACTTCTGAAGAGCTCCTCGCGTACCTGTCGTAACAGATAACATGCAATAACGTAATAGGTTGTTTGCTCCCTAAATGCTGGAGGTACGATGGTAACGCCTAACGAGATTTGCGGTGATTTCTAATGCTTTACCTCACAGGCCTCTGTTTCGCACAACTCATTTGTTTTTTGATTCGGACCATTATAGGGTGCCTGCGCCCCAGTGTGCTCAGTGGGATTAGGGGGTTCTTTCATGGTGGATCTCCTGATCTGTCCCCACTTACTGTGCTGTAGTTCCTGTCACAGAGCATTTTTCAGGGCACGTGAGTGAATTTCTTTGGGATGAAACTAAGCTGGAAGATGTCTTCTCGGAGAACACCTAATGTGTCCCAGCTGCTAGTGGACATTCAGTAGATGGCAACAGACCAATGCTGGCCTGAAGCCTGCAAAACATATATTGTGGATACTGGGTCCTCGTTTCACTTCACAGATGTATTTCTTCTGGAGCATTATTTACTAGCATAGACGTGGCTGTAGGATGTCAGGTGTCAGTGTTTCTGGATCTTTTGGTGACAGTGAGTTCCCTTCTCTTTTAGTGGAAGGGTCAGTATATTCGCCTGCACTTTAATTTTGTCTAAAGAACCTTTGTAATGATCCTGATGCCTGCTTGCCATTTGAAAAATCTCTCAGATTCTCCCTGTATGAATGAGTTTGACCATGGATCAGAGCGCAGTGTGCAAGTGGCCGCAGGGCCTGTTGATGCACTCCGTGGTAGAGTCTGAACCGAGCTATATAATCTCAGCTGTTTACATTTTGTACTAGACCTTCCTGATATATCTAGCCTTTAACCTGAGATAATACAATATATTGGGTTTATTTTACTGAGTTGCCAATAGGTATGTTGAAGCTGAAAAAACTCCAGAGAGAAGCAGCCCTTTATTATTATATTATTAAATTATATTATTTTGGGCAGGCTGGATCGATGGGCCAAGGCCAACTATATGAGATTCAACAAGGCTCAGTGCCGGGTCCTGCACGTGGGTCACAACAACCCTATGCAACGCTACAGGCTTGGGGAGGAGTGGCTGGAGAGCTGCCTGGCGGAAAAGGACCTGGGGATGTTGGTTAACAGCCACCTGAACGTGAGCCAGCAGTGTGCTCAGGTGGCCAAGAGGGCCAATGGCATCCTGGCTTGTATCAGGAATAGTGGGGCCAGCAGGACCAGGGAGGCGATAGTGCCCCTGTACTCGGCACTGGTGAGGCCGCACCTCGAGTACTGTGTTCAGTTTGGGGCCCTCACCTCAAGAAGGACATCGAGGTGCTGGAGCGTGTCCAGAGAAGGGCAATGAGGCTGGTGAAGGGTCTGGAGCACAAGTCTTATGAGGAGCGGCTGAGGGAGCTGGGGTTGTTTAGTCTGGAGAAGAGGAGGCTGAGGGGAGACCTTATTGCTCTCTACAACTACCTGAAAGGAGGCTGTAGCGAGGTGGAGGTCGGTCTCTTCTCCCAAGTAACAAGCGATAGGATGAGAGGAAACGGCCTCAAGTTGTGCCAGGGGAAGTTTAGGTTGGGTATTAGGAAAAACTTCTGCACCGAAAGGGTGCTCAGGCACTGGAACAGGCTGCTTAGGGAAGTGGTTGAGTCCCCATCCCTGCAGGTATTTAAAAGATGGGTAGACGTTGTGCTTGAGGACATGGTTTAGTGGTGGACTTGGCAGTGCTAGGTTAACGGTTGGACTCGATGATCTTAAGGGTCTTTTCCAACCTTAATGATTCTATGATTCTATGATTATGTGTTCAGTTGATGATCTGCTGAGAGGTAATCAGTGGTACACAACTGAAAGACAAGTCTTTGGTCATCTGCCCATTTACATCAGTCCAGAAATGCCTGTAAGCTTTAGTGGGGAAAGCACTGGATGTGCAGTAACCTGTATATTTTTTTATATATATATATATATATATATATATATATATATATATATTTATACATATACATATATATATATATTTATACACACACACTGTAATACTCCTTGAAATGAAAGTTGGTGGGAAAAAAATTGTAGTATTTCACTACAGTTGATTATAATTCATTACATTATAGAACTACAGTACAGTCCCCTGTGTCAGATAACTGATATTTGAGACAATGATTGCTTGATTTAAGGAACCTACATCCTTACGCTTTTTTTTTTTTCTTTGCTTTACAGAAAGTGGATGTTCCTGTGATGCTGAGACACCTGCGGGAGCAGAGAATGTTTATGATCCAGACCATAGCCCAGTACAAGTTTGTCTATCAAGTGCTCATCCAGTTCCTGCAAAACTCCAGACTTATTTAATCTTTTGAAACATCCCAGCCCCAGCTTTGTGGATCTGACTGAACCTTACTGATGAACAAGGGGAACTGCTTTGACAACACTGTGCATATATTGCACTTTTTAAAGTTGTCTTGAAAGTAAGGAATGATTATTCTTTACTGGAGTCTCCCATGGATTATTTTATACAAGATATAATTTATTTTTCTTGGAATAATTTGTGAATTACTTTAATAATTTGTAAAACTTGTAGTGACCTTCAAATTGAACCACATTTGACACGACTGGTCTGCATTGTAACATGTCCATAAGGAAAGCAATCCAGCAATCCTTTGTAAAGGTAGTTTACTGGCTTTTATTTTGCTACATAGCTTCTGAAATGAACAGTTACTTGGCAGCAGGCTTTTTCTCGTGTAAGAGCGTTTTGGACCCAGATATGTGGCTTCCATGGTAAAAACAAGACCTGCTAGGTGTCAGCTGCGCCTCTGTACGAGTGGAAGCTGAGGGCACACAGTCCTGGGGCAGGGAGACCTGAGCCTCTGCACACGCAGCAGAGCACGTTACAGAGGGCTCAAACACAGGCCGTTGTGAGGGCAGAGAGTTTTGGGTGCTAAACTGTTCCAGTTCCACAAGAATTACAGTTTTAGATTAGTCCATGAAAAAAGCAATATTGGATCTTTTAAATGAGGCCTTTGCTACTGTCTGCAGTCCTTGAAGGGATCCATAGGAGCTGAAACACTGCAGGCTGAAGTCAGTGAATGAGTCTTGCCGGTAACTGTGGCGGGCTGTGGGCTGAACAGCACAGAAATTTCAACTAAATGCAGCTGAAAAAAACTCAAATCGAGGACCTTCTCATGAATTATACTGAAAGTTTATTACCTTGAGGCTCACCTTCCGTAGAAAAGGAATCTCATTTAAGTTAGGGATCTCCAGTTGCCTTAGTTTCCAGTGTGAAATATTGTCTTCAGCGCTGTAATCATTTTACTTTCTCGTTATTTGAACTTTGTCAAAATGACCAATGTGGTCTTTCCTCCATATCCGAGTTCTCCAAACAGTGACCCTTGAGAGCTTTAGCTCAGAGTCTGCCTTGATTCTTCCCCCATCGCTGTCTTGTGGTTTATGAGCACATGGAGCAGTCTTCCTTTCGGTATTGGCAAACCTCACTTTGTTAGGGTGGTTTCTGTATTAAATTGCACAGATCATCTCTGTCTGGTCGCTTTGGATTCTCCCTCCTATTTATTATTACTATTTTATCCTGGTAGTGTTCAGGGATTCCAGTTAGGATTAGGAAGATGTTGTATAAATAAATAAAGGCAAAACAGTCCTTGCCTGAAGTTTACAATCAGAACAGAAAAGGGAAACAAACCTTCTCCACTGCGTAACTAGGGCACAGATTCTTAACTGGCTTGCCCTAGGCCAACAGTGAAATCCATGACAGAGCTAAGAAAAAATCCACGTGTCCTGTAAGTATCTCAGCAGTTAGCCCTGTCCTCCTCTGTCTTCCTCATCCTCTGTCCCTCGGCATCGGCTAGCTGTTTTGCACAACTTGGTGCATGTTCCTTTCTCCAAACTTCCACTGGAGTAAATCACGTTATGAATTACGTTGCAGTGTGTGCAGGGTAGCATTTACTTAGTTATTTAGAATTGATAGTAACTGCACTGTTTAAAAATTTTAAAAGGAAAACTAAAAAGCTTTAGCAAGTTGTGGTGGGACTCCCACGCTGTTATTTCTGGTGGAAGAGGTGGAAAGTTCCTGCACCGAGGTCGCTCCCCTCCTCCCACTGACTCCTCTTTCCCATCTCTGCACGCTGCCACCCTCCTGCGGGCAGTCCAGCCCTGCTTCCACCCGGCGGTCCCGGCGGATCACCAGAGAATGGATCAAGCTGGACAGGAGCCTTCGAGGCCTCTGGTCCCAGACTTCAAAGTTGGATAGGCTTGCCCAGGGTCACGTCCAGTTTCAGAAATCTCCAAGGGTGGAGATTTCACAGCCTCTCAGGGCGCATGATGCAATGCAGTTACTCTGTCGCGGTGAAATGATCTTTCTTGGTATCCCTTTCCCAGATAAATTTCATCTTTTAGTCCCACCATTGCTTTTCCATTGCATCCCCACCTCCGAACCCCTGGTCAATGCACAAAGGCCTGAGCCTACAAGCACTCTCCACTTCAGCACTAAAGGGACTTAGCTACTTACCTTTCCCTAAAATCAGCGGGAGCTTAATCTAAGGCTCTGTACCAGAGCGTTTCTTAAATGTATTTAAAACTGCGCTGTGTCGATTTGGTGCTCTGCAATACATGCCTAAGGAGGTGAGAAGGATTCTGGTGGAGACTTCTAGCTGCCAACGAATGGTGAGGAGTTATTTAGCTGTACTATCTTGACCGTGTTC
The DNA here is from genome assembly GCF_047370975.1 of Nipponia nippon. Classification (NCBI taxonomy): domain Eukaryota; kingdom Metazoa; phylum Chordata; class Aves; order Pelecaniformes; family Threskiornithidae; genus Nipponia; species Nipponia nippon. Next base: position 24,339,991 of record NW_028262358.1, read on the forward strand.
CTTTTAGGGATCAGTTGAGTTTTCGGTCAACTTCAGTTTTCCTCTCATTTCTTCTGCCAATGCCAACATATCTCTTGTTAAATTAGCAGCAACCATTTAAAGTCTTTTCAGCAGCATCTGCATGATAATTGCACAGAGATGCTCTACATCTGGGAAACAAGCCAAGGAATAAACCTTGAAGCAAAGTGTATTAAATTAGTTATCTCGTTATAGCTTTTTGAATAATTTCCTAATGATGAATTAAGTTTGAACTCAGAGCTGTCAAGTCCCATTGCTCCACTTGGATGTGAGAAGTAGAAAATCAGGAGGGAAAAGAATCCGCTCCTGTTGTCTTATTATTCAGCTCTTCTTGGCTGAAATGTATACTTCTGTTTTTACAGTGAGCACAGGAAAGGTATTGCATCAAGAGAATGTAGAGAGCTGTGGGTGAAAGGAAGAAAATGAAGCGAGTGGTTTTTATGCAAAGATGCATCATAGGTGTCTTAGAAAAATATTAATTACAAAATGGCACCAAAAATCCTTTCCAAATTAAGTCAGTGCCTATTAATGAGCCAAATAAGTGGCCACATAGTAAACAGTCATTTCCAATTAACTCCGAACGTGGCTGGTGTGGTAGATAGAGGCCAACGTGACTCACTTTTGCCCTTTCATTGTCAAAGAATGGCAATTTTAAACTTTTCCTTTCATCTGACTTCAATGTATTTTTTCCTGCTAGATTTTATTTTGACTAGATCTGCTAATATCCTAAGTGAATTGGACTGGTCCGTGCCTTCAGAGGTTCCTTTTCACCCCAGCTTGCAACCAAACCTCAGCACGCCGATGTTTTATGATTGAAATGCGATACAGTTTTGTAGGGGAAAAACTGAACCTTCCGACTTTGAACCTGTTGTTATTTTATCAGGCCTAAACTGCTTGGGCAGTATTTCCTAACCTTTAGGGAGTGACAGGAAAATGCATTTTGCATCCAATTTCATTAGTCATAGCAGGAATGAACGCATGAGACTTAAAGCAACAGCACTGTTTAGTTTGTGTCCCGCAGGCTTTAACAGCAGAGTCCGTAAGCAGAAAAGGAGGACAGTTTGGGGCTGCTGTCTGTTGTGTTGCGTGGGGTTTTTTAACATCAAAGCATGACAGTGGGTAGGCTCCAAGAGACGCGTTTTGTCCGTTTGGAGTGAAGTCTGGATTGAAAATCTCACAAAGATGCATCCTCAACAAATGGAGCCGCACCTTAAAAAGTCTGACCCGAGCAGCCTTCTCCCAAGGCGCCCATGTTGCAGTCTGGCACGTTCAGCCTATGCTCCCTGACTCTTTCCAACAGACAACTTGGAGTGGGTAAGCAAGTCTGACTTGGGACCATCGTGTATGCCTTCCTTTTTGTGGACTCTTAATCTGTATTTAATTTTGCAATTTAACACCCTTTTTTTTTTTTTTTTTTTTTTTTTAGTTTAAACTCTTCACAGTGATAGTGTTGAGGTTGCTGGCACCAAATTTTTGGTTAAAGTTACGGTCTGAGCGTTTCATGCCTAATGTTGTCCCATCAGGGATGGGAGGGATGACAGCTGGGTTCTGGTGCTGCTCAGTGCTGTGGATGTCCTGTTTCCTTCCATCCTCCACAGCTCCACGGGAGGATGGCGGACATCAGCTGCTCAGGTCCTGCTTGTTCCAGCTCCTCCACAGGCCTGCTTTGGCACCTCTTGTCTTTGAGCTCCTCAGGAAAGATGAAGCTCGATCCCACGAACTTTCTCCTATATAGGTCCATAGGGACCCTAAAAGCTCAGCCTTCTTGGAAATACCTTTTCCCTAAACTAGTTTCAGCTGGCAGGAGACACACTGGTGAGAACTTACCCAACCTATTGCTAATGCAGTCCTTTGTAAAAAGTATATTGAAGGACATTTCTGTTCCACTTATTTAAATCAGTTGCCTCAGCTAGGAATATTAAATATTTGCATGATTTCAAGAGCTTTTTTTAAATTTAATTACTTTCTTGTAAACAGACAAATGCAAATGGCAAAACATAGGTTGGAAAAGAACGAGTAAGTCTCAGTGCTTCAGTAGAGATGGTTAGTTTAAGCTAACACATTAGTTTTTGATCCAGTACCTCTATGTCTGCGTAGCCCACAAGCGACTCTAAAATAAATGCTGATGGACAATCTCGTACCTGGATATAGCACACAAATCTGCGGGGAAAATTCCGCAGCTCCCGACCATGCTGCACTCACAAGGGCTGAGTTTCCACCGGCCTCCCGGGAGGAGACGACAGCTGAATTAGCCGTTGTCAGTCTCGCTAACAGTTTGTGAACGGTGTGCTCAGAAAGCGGAGGCATCAGTATGGCTGACGCCTGCTGTAGCAGCTCTTGTGCATCACCGAGGTTGGTCAGAGTTAAATTTTGCTGCTTGTCTTTATGGAAAAGAATGCTTGACATCCCGAGAGCTAGGGTGGCACCCGCTGCAGGAAACAACGGATGCATCCTATGGAAGGAGCAACCACCCACAGCTGCCCTTGAAAGGGAAGCACTGCATGGAAACATCGTTTGTCCGTTAGCTGTGAAAATGGCTACAAATCTGCTGATGCGTAGTCCGAGCCCTATGGAGTTTGGGGATGGGTTTTGACGGCCACAAGAGAAAGGTTGCAAGTCCAAAACCCCAAAGGCAATTGTCCCCATCTCGTTCTCAGCCTTCTAGAGAGGTTTTCTTGTAGGACCTGGTGCTATGGGAACTACGGATGCCATCCGAGCCTTTAGAGGCGGACGTGACGCACGCAGCTGTGCGTAGCCTTGGCTTGGAGGGACTGCGATTTGAGGGAGGGAACAGCTGGCTGCTTGGGCTGCTGGGCGAACAACAGAAGGCGGAGGTCTCAACCATAAACTGCTGTTAGCTTGTGAAACAAAACACAGCGCACAGGTCAGAAATAGCAGTGTTTATATAAATATTTAAAAGTAAATAAATGTTGTCAGTGTTTTTAGAGTCTCTTACACTACAATTCCCTTGGTTCCTCTCAGCCATTTTTCGGTTGGTGTTTTTTTCAGCGTGTTAGAATTTTGATGCCCGTGCTTTGTGCGCGCCCTCGCTGAGAGTTTCCCACATGCTACAAGAGCAGGACTTTGCCTTTGGAGGGTGAACTGGAAGTCAGCAGTAAAACAGCAGCTTTCACGGGAGAATCCCAGCACTATTTAACAGCAAGGGAAAGACTAATCCTTCAGCTGACCCCTGGCATGAATGCAGTGCTTAATAGTTTTACTCTCCCAAATCAGCTGGGTAAAGACTCGGTGTTTTGGACACTCAGCTCCAGCTGTTCTGGGGGCAGGGGTCCCTGATGAGGCAGGCAGCACCTACACAATCCTTCCACGGCAGGCTGGAGGTCGCTCCCCGTCTTGGACAGTGCCTGGTAGCGGACACTTGAGGAAGAAATACGAACACGCCTCGAAGAGGCTGCTCAGCCCCTCTAGGGCACCTGGCCGCCAGGCCTTTAGGGGCGTCCTGAGGCGAAAGCTGAATCCCGCTCACTGTGTTTAATAACTACCGATGGATCCATCTTCCAGAAATCACGCTACCTTGTCTTTAAAACTTATTTATTCCTCTAGCCCTCACAATGTCCTGTGTTGGTGAGTTCCACGACTTAATTATACATTATGTCTATAAGAACCTCCTTTTTGTGTGTGTTAAACAAAAGTATTTTCTTGCTGCTACTTGGTCTTTAAAAGAAAACAGACCTCTACTGCCAGAGAGACTGTTAATAGGATGTTTATCCTGTTGAGATTGCTCCATATGGAAAGTATGTTTTCCTCATTAGTAAAGTACCTTTCCTTGGCTATTTTACAAAGGAAAAAAGTTTACACATGCAGATGACTGTAATACTCCCATATATAATTGTGTGGGACGTAACGTTAAACAGAATAACATGTTTAAGTGTTATGTCACTGGATTTTACTGTCCCGTTTTACTTCAGTATTTTGATGCTTCCTGTTTTATTTGTTCTGCGATTCTGTCCATGACAGTTTAGCACACAGCAGCGATCTGAACCTCACAGCCTCGTTGTACGTTACAGGTTTTGTAGGGCAATGAGACATCGGTGACACGCCCTTCCTGCCCCGACTCCCTCCTGCTAGGGCTGAACGGCAGAACTATTCTGTGCTATGGAAAGCCTTTAAAAAAAATAAATCTATGCATGCTAGTTTATATTCTAATGTATTATTCATATCAGTACATAAGCTTATGCTTGTCAGTTTTATCTTCTGTATAGAACTGATTACTTTTGACAGTATTTTTGCACTGTTTCTTTTCTTTCTCTTTTTATAAAGTTCTATTCAGCATTAATTGCAATAATTTTTTACCCCTTTCACTGCCCTTGTGTAAATAGTTTCTTATACGCTTTTGCAAATACGAGAACGTCTTCAGTCACTAAGGTTTTTTGGTAAGGCTGTCCTTCATATTCACAGTATACAATAAACCATTTTTTTTCAAGGAAAACTCTGCTTGTGTTCTTTCCTCTGCCAGCTGAAGGTTTTGTAGTCGCACCTATTGTGCTCGCGCTGGTTTCCCATGTTAAATGGCGAGGCGCACCGAGTTTAGGAGAACCTTCTGTTCCCAAGTTTCACAGGGACGAGGCTGCTCCTGGTGCGTGTGCTAGGCTAAGGCGGTTCTTCAATGCTGAAGTGCAGCCTGGGCTCGGGGCAGGTGCTATTGCCCTGGACAAAGGTTTGCTTGACAAGATAAAGTTAGGATAAATATAGTCACTGGTGCCCTCTTCCTCGGCTTGGCTGCAGTTAAGTGGCCTCGGCTTTCTGGAATCATAAGATCTGGTGCAGTTTCATGTACTCCAGCAACAATTGCTGGCTAGAGAGCAATAAAAGCTTTCAGCAAAATGAGCTGACAAATCCCTGTTTTCTAGCAGTTTTATTGTCAGAGCAGCGCTTGCTTACAAGAAAGAAAATATGAAGAAGTTCTTAATGGTGATGCGTTCTCTCTCTCATCATACTTTTATAAGCTGTGAAAGCAGTAAGGAATGGTCATGTAGTTTTACCGTGCAATGTATTTAAACTTTGGAAGTACACAGCCACCTTCTCCCTCCTCTTCCTTCCCCATCCTTAAAAGCCAGCTCCTGCCATTGATCTAAATGGAGGAAAAAAAAAACCCTCCGGTCTTACGGACAGGCAGAGAAAGTCAAGTCCTGGATTTTTTCCTCAGAAAATGTTCTTGTTCCTCTATTAAAAGTAATTGCCAACATATTAACAGAATAGTTTTAATCCAGTGGAGGTGAAGGTATGGCTATAAGGAAACATGAGCTCTCCTCTGTAACAATTCACTTCAGCTTGTAACGGGGATTACAAAGCCAGAAGTTGCACGGTTGATGTCTCGCGCAAGCCTTGGCGCTCCGAGGTGGGTGCCAGCGCTCCCTGTGCGACGCGTGCTGAGCTCTAGGCCCTTCCAGTGGAGAATCCCCACCCGCCAGGAGTCACCTGGCTGAGGGAACGGTGGCGGCTTTCCTGCACAATGCGCAGAATCCATCACGCCCGTTTCCCCTCTCTCTCAGCTAAGCCGCTGCAAACAAAAATGATTTGTGAACAGAGGAACGGGCTACTAAAGCAAACAAAAAAAAGTACAGCTTCTGCTAATTAATTTGTCAGATTCAATGAAATGACTTAGGCAAAAGCAGCTGTCACAAAACTATTGCACTGATGGAAGTGTACAACTGGAATCAAGAGGGGTCAAGACTACTTTATTTGCTTTACACAAATAAGATACACCTTAAAATCCATAAAGAAAAACATGGCCATTTTTGCACATGAGTTGTCAAAAGGCATAACCTTTAAGAAACCATAGATGCTTCCTTAAAAAAAAAAAAAAAAAAAAAGGCAATTGTAGATGTGTGGAAGGTAGGAACATTTTGCAAGGCCTAAGTGTGTTTGTCATTCCAATTATAGGACGAACTGTGTTCATACTCTACCGCTTTTCAAAGCGCTCCTGAAGGTTTTTAAATAAAGGTTTGAAGGATTGCGTAGATTCAAAGGCTCAGTGGTCCTCTAATTCCTTTTTGATCTCTGAAATGTATGGATGATCCTTCCCATGTGCGACTTCCATGATAGCAATTGCCTATGAAAAGAAAAAAATATTCAGACAATTGATTCATATATAACACCAGGCTATAAATACTCTCTTTGGAGGTTTGAAACAGTCTGACACCTCTAGCTACTTTTTATCCCCTTGTAGTCATAAACCCAGTAGGAAATAAAATGAAATTCAAAACTAAGTAATAAAGGTTTTACATTCAGAGAATACAGCTTTCATCTTAGAGGATCCCAAAGCACCTTTCAAAATGATATTCCTGACAAAACTACTTTGAATGCAACCAGCTCCAGAACAGAAAACTGCAAGCGGAGCGGGTAATATTCTGGTGGAGGACTGACTTAACCAGTATCAGACGGAGCTCTGCTCCTACCAATTCCTCCTTCGGCCGTCAGACTGACGAGCAGGCCTACTGCAGAAGTTACATTAAGGCATTTCAGACTCGATTCTGTGAACCCTCCGCCGGTTCCAGGGCTACCAATGCTTTACGAAGGAAGCAATTGCTTAGGCAACCGCTGAGGCAAACGCGAGACCTTGCCAGATCGGGACAGACGCTGCCGTGCCCGACTCCCTGCCGGTCCACCTACGGCTGCTCTGGCCCTCGGAGCCAATGCTCCAGGCAGCCAAACCCACGGACTCGCACGTTCCTGCCGCGACCCACGCTGCAGTGCAGAGCGCGTGTAGAGGCAAGACTTCCACTTGAGAAAGGACAGCAGCGGCCCCAAACAGATGTAGCAAAAGGCAACAGTAGATAGGACTGAAAGAAGCAAGTTCAGAGTAAGTCTGAGAATATTTAAAGACCATGATGCTAAGATACAGCAAGGAATCGCAGCATCCTAGCCGCCAGAGCATTTAGCCATTTTCTCCTCAGGAAACTTCTACGGAATTATGCTCTTGTATTTGTTAAGTCAGTACAACGAGAGCCTTTGGTTCCACCTCGGCAGCAGTGAGCAATGACTCCGTTCCCCCTCCTGCCCAAAAGAAGAGAGGAGGGCCTTTGGGCCAGCTGCTTGCAAACGGCCAGAGAACAATGGTTTTGTTTTTCCACTAAATCCCAAACATCAGGGGCTGGGATAACTTTGGGCAGTTCCTGTAGGAAGCTTTTGGAAGTGAGTCATTAGAAAATGTTTGTGTTAGGAAGCTAACTATGCCAACAAATCTACCTCCAGTTCCCAACCCCCCAATCCCATGTTCCTGCTGGCACAAATCCCAGTTTTAGTCAAAGCTTTAACACCACAGCGAAGGAAAACCTATGCTAATTTTAAGCTAGGTAACAGTTAAATTTTAGAGCATATATTCGTGTGCTATCTTTCACCATGGCTGGATAGCTCTGTTATTGCTGGCTAAAAACTTGCCAGCATCTGAAAAGGAAGAAAAAACAAAAAAAATCGTGACATTCCACACCAAGTCATTATATGCTACAGTAGTCACTGATGCTTAAGAAACTCAAATAAACTTCTGTCCAACAACCGTAGGGGAAGAAAGTCAAGAAACACAGTTCAGACTAATAAAAAAAAAAATAGAGGGGAAAAAACCTGAAGAATAAGGAACAGACTAATAAAAAGGGGTGAAGAAAAATGTAAAACCAAATGCTGTATTTGCCAATTTCAGCATTACCATATGCATTGAATTCCCTTCAGCTATTTAAAAATCAATTGGTTCCAGAACAAACAACCACCAAAAGCATGCCTAGTTTAACTTGCATATAGAAATCACAGGCTTCAATGAAACACTATGTGCCTTTTGTAAGAGCCAAGCATTTTTTCTGTCCTTACCTAGCAAGTAAGGAGAAGCTAGAGTTCTGCTTCATTTACGCTAGTACAGCTCTAGCTCAGCGAAGAATGTATAGCAAATGCTTAAGCATAATGCTCACCCCAGCTGCCGCAGCAGAAGTCCACCGTGAAAAGGTAAGACCCCTCGTATGTGAGAACAGAGCTATACTGCATCTTCGGGAAAATCAAAACCGAGCCAAAAAGCCAGTAACCAAATATATTAACACATGGCGCGCTTCCTACCAAGCCAGGCTTACTGACAGAGAAGCACGTCGTGTTTCAATGATCCCATGCCTGAACCGGTATTATTAATGAAGAAACCAGGAAACAAATACCCTCTTCAGGGCTTTAACTCCAGCCGTTCTGTTCTCCAGCGCCATATACAGTCTCCCTAATTTCAGCCACATGGAGGCAACGTTCAGCGAGTAGGAGGGATAATGTTTACTGCAAGAGAGAAAGAAACTCAGCTTTATCAAACCTGGCAGTTTCATAGCATTTTCCCAGCCCCCGTCCCCCTCTCAGGGGGCAAGAAGCTGCCTCTCCTCGCCCCTGCCCATTCACCGCTCATCCCCTCTGCCATGACTGCCAAGAGTCAGCGCCAACTGTTTCTGGGATGGGGACGCCTGACAATTGGGAATTGAACTGAAACTACCATATGCCTCTGAACAGCTGTCAGATGGCAGCGACTTTCTGCCACTAGTTTTCATCTAGCCAGCTACAGAAAGCGACTGCATTGTTACGAGTTTTTGGAGCCACCCTACACCCGCAGAAGGAACTCTGCCTGTTCCACAATAGTTGGTCTTTAATGGAAAGCGAGGGGCCCTCGGCAGCGCGTACAGCGCGCATGCCATTCTGCACTCGCACACGCTGAGCTGGCAGAGTCCGGTTCAGCAGAGCTGACCTGGAATGCCAGGCTCGGAGCCAGAGGAGCTGGGCAAGTCCCAGGGAAGACAAATAGTACTGAGCCCCCAGGGGGGGAAATGTTGGCTCCTTCTTTGTATCGCTGCTCTCTGCCAAGTGATCTGTGACTTTACGTTGGCATCTGCTCCAAAGGGAGAGCTTTACTTGCGCTCCCCCCAGCTGGCAAGAAAGTCACAGCTCAAGATGAGAATCTGCCTGGGAGATTCATGGCGGGATCAGATACAGCGCGTAACTGGCTGCCTCTAACGAACGAGATCGCTACTGTAAAAACGCAGAAAAATTTATCAGAGAGAGCGTTATTTTTTCCCCACAGAGGCTGGGTGCTGCCTTCCCCCCCCGCAGGGCTTCAGCCCGCACGCTCTCCCAGGCCGCCAGCTGCAGGGCAGTGGGGATGGGGGACAGCAGGGCACCCACAGCCTCCGAGCGCCCGAGCTGAGCTGGGCTCCAGCTCCCTCTGCTGCCCAGCCCCAGGCCCGGGCCAGGGCTCTGCTCCCCTGCGCCCAGGACGGCTGCGCTGCTGTGGACGGAAGGGATCGGGAGAGGGCGGGGGGCTGACAGCAAGAGCCGGCTTTGGCTCCGTTACCTTACACGGAATACTGACTGCAGATGCACTTCGAAGCTCTGCTTCAGTAACGTATTGGGATATTAAAAACACCAGTATTTATCTAGCTAAACAGAACTAGCACAGTATCCAAGGTGGTACAAACTTATTTTGAGAACTCAAAGCAAGGATTTCAGAGTCACCGTCTGCTATATATTGCAGGCCACATTTTGACAGTAAACAAAACCTGTCCCAGCATTTACACATTCCTTTTTGAGTAGTGATGTCATGGGTAGCGTGTTTATACAACGTGTACTGAGAGAAGTGATCTCTGCCCAAACTTGTCTTAATTATTCAGATTACTGAATTAGAGCATTAAAAAAAATAAAGTCTCATATTTACCTGTATGGTCTGATAATTTTTTGCCCATAACGCAGTGCACCTTCCCAGTCCTGCACATAGAGACAGACACCCATGGCCTGGTACATCATGTGTAACATATAAACATTACTGTCTTCAAACACTGCACCCATCTTGTCCAGGCTAAGTTCACAGATCTCCAGTAATTCACTAGGAGGTATGACGAAGTCAAGGAACCCAATAAATAAACGGTCTGTGATTAGACAACTACCTGGTAATGCCAAAGAAGAATTGACTTAAACTTGTTCAGAATGGTTCTGAGAAGCCCTCTTTTCTCTCAAATGGCACCAAAGCATCCATGCCACAGCCCCAGAGCTACTTTGAGAGGTATTCTGCTCATGAGATTATTCCCCCTCCTACTCAGATATTCTACAAATCTTGCATTCTTGTCTGCGCCGCACCACTGCTACAACAGGTAGGCTTGTGACCATCGGCAGCAGCTGCAGCCTCACGCCCAGTCTCTCAAAACCGGGCGATATTAGAGTGGGCTAACACGCACACACCTGTGCTCACCCTCGTCTCTGGCTTGTTGTGCAGAGACAGCCGTATGCGGCATTCCTAGAAACGGAGAGCTGCACAGGAAGGAACAATCACAGGGTCTCACAATCTCACACCTCCGGCAAGGTTAAACTGCCCCTTGTCTCCCGGGCCAAGTCCTCAGAGACAAAGAAGACAGAGGTATGTTTAACTTCTAACGGTCGCAGTGTTTCTCCTGCAGGTACTTCCGGAGCAATCCGGCAGGTAAGATTTCTAGGTCACACACCAAGCCAGCGGAGTCAGGGGGAGACAAAGGATATATTTGTAGTGTTTGGCTCGCCTGAATTCCTCAATCACATTCCTGGCGTATTTGATCATGTCCCGCACCGTCTCTGCTGATGGAGGATCATTCAGCTTGCGGATTTCCAGTTTCTCTTTATCCTGAAGGAAACACAATGGATGTTATAAATGCAGGTTCCAAGCCCTACAAATAAAGGTGCACCTGCTACACAAAATTACTCTAATAAAAAGACACAGATGGGAACTTAAGCTCTTCAAAGAACGTAAAAACAAAGGTAGAATGTGCACCTGCAATTTTTCTCTAAAGCCTTGGCTGGGAATCCTAGAATCCTCTGCGCCTTCCAGTTCATCTGCCATTCTCTACTTCCATGAAGTCCCTTTCTTTTGAAAGATCCAAGAGCTTTTCAATTTTGTCATGAAAGCAGTTTTACATAGGAAATTTCACTGCTTCCGAGAGATTAGGGATTACAACAAATTCAGTTTTAAGGCTAGAAAAGCTCAAACACCTTAGGCCTACCACCGAGTGACAGCTCAGTGGAAAACAAGATGATATTAAATACAGAAAAGTATCCTTCATATCTACAGACAAAACCACATTTCCACGTCTTGTGATTTCTGCTGGACAGCTCCACTTACTCTTATCTTTCCATCTAACGTACTACTTCACGAAGAGCCAGCTGCAATCTGGAGACATCTTTTGCTGTTTAAGCCTCACATTGTTGCTAGATTCCTTTTTCCTTTACTATTTCATCTGCCAGCTGAGAGGGCTATAGGGGACTCTTTCCAGAGCTGAGGGACGCTGAGTGACAGGTGATTCCAAGAGCAGCATGTTGTTGGAAATCACAGATGAAATCCTGGCTTCATTAAACTCAGTGGCAAAATTATCAGGGTAACTGTGGGGAAAAACACAACTACGGTATCAACAGAATGGCCTCAAACAAGAATACTGGGTACTACGTGGAAAAAAAGTTACAAAAGACACCACCTTTTAGAGGAAGGAGATGGTTGCCTGGTCAGTTTGGAAAGCAGCTCGTAAAAGGACTCCTTTGTGAAAATGGGGGAAAAAATAATCTAGAACTTAAGGGTCAGATTATGCCAGCCAGATCGATCTTGACTGGAATGACAGATGAGCCACACAAAGCTCAGTTCTCCTAGGACCTCCACTGAAGGATAAGAAAACAATTAGTAGGACAGGCACGGTTGTTTCAGTATCTGCTGGGTTTGGGTACCTTTTTCCACCCCCCGTAAGTGCTGTCAATCAAAATAACAAACACCTCGTTTTAAGGAACACGGTCTCGATGTCTGCCTTTGTCCTTTGAAGGGCACCAGGCGATGTCTAAGGAACGTCAATCTGGCCTGCGCATCACAAGAGGCTGCGACCCAGGACTACCCTGTCCGTGAGAAGAACGATGTGGTGCCACTGCAGGAAAGCTTGTTTTGCAGATTCTGCTGGGTCTCCAAACCATCCGGCAATGTCACACAAGGTCACCTAGAACTGACTAAGGTGTCCCAACCAGGAACTGCAGCGGGACTCTATCCCAGAGCAGGAACCCAGAAATGCCTCGAGCAAGATTCACCGCTGGGAGTTGGTAGAAAATATGCAGTTGCAAAAAAACGAGTTCTGAGCTAAATTCTTTTGGCCAGGTAGCATAGACACAGTATAATTATCTACTTTTAACAAAGTTTTCATCTTTGCTTTGTAGCTCAACTTTAAATAGGCATCTACCAGGAAATTTCCTGATGTGTCATGATTACAGTGGAAAGAATGAGTATCAGAAAGTCTTCTAGACAGAAAAACAGAGCCACCCCCCCATTATCCTCCTTTCCAAAATTTAATTAAACCATATATAATATTACATCTAAGGACCTGGGTAGGTGCCTTGACAGTCAGAAGCACATTTCACACCAATTTTATTACCTTTTCTTTTGTCATGCACTCCCTGCAATCACAATTGAAGAAATACGAGTCTCTTAACCGATCATTTCTGTCTTCAGTGGGATACAATAGGTCAATATAGCTGGTAAAAACCTATATGGTAAAAACACAGCAGTCAGTGAAAAGGAGCGTAACTATACGTATTTACCACTACCAGTTCTAGTCTACGTCGTGTACTACACATTCATGCAACTTGCGGATCCCTGCAGCCACATCACCTGCCTGTTCCCTCACATTCCAAGCCTCTCTGCAGCATCAGGAGTTGCCATTTGTGAGTGCAATCTGGCAGAGAAGAGTTTCCTTTCCTATTCATTTTGGAATTTCCCTCAAATATTACCCTGGCTTAAGCCCAGGACAGCAAGATTCAGGTGTGGATAAGGAAACTATCTCGGCCTCCTGTCAGACTACAAAGTGATGCCTAGTTTTCAGAGGTAAAATAATGATTTCAGGTATCCAGCCTAGGACAAATTACAGTGGCCTGGTTTTTTGGAGGCTGGAATCTCAAATTGTTATTTCTGAAAACCTACAAAAATTGGGGCAACAGCAGTCACTAGTAGCTTTAGAAACTTAGGAAAAGACCTTTAGATCTCTGAAAAGAAGAGAGGCCCAGTGCTCCAATTCTAGGAGAATGAATATCAGATTTACTTCAACAGCAAAATTTTAAAGCAAAGAAAACCTGCTTTAAAGGCCCTTCACATACACTATTCTTAAGTTTTCCTCTACTTCAATGGTCTTCAGAAAAGAACCCCTGCAACTAGCTTTAATGCTGTTTTTAAAATGAGATCTCCCCCAAGAAACATGTCATATGCCGAGCGCAGTTGATCATTTTGCAGACAAAGGAAGAGCTTTAGTTCCATTTCCTCATTTATAGTTATTTGAAATCTTTTGCTCAGTCTTTATGCTTAAGGTTTCCTTCTTCTTTAAAGTAAAATGTACATGTAATTTCATACAGTGCATGTTCTTCTTCTTACTCTGTGTGATCTCACACTTTCCCTCACACTCCTCTCCTCCCTCCCCTATTTTCAAAACATGCAAAATGCAGGAGCTCCATTTACAGCGCAAAAACTTTAAAGATGTTGTGATGCAATGGCTAGATTGAACCTGAAGATGGAGACACAGGCCATAAGACTGCACAGAGGCCAAGCAAAACCACGAGTTCACATTTATAAAATTCTTAAGTGTCAGAAAAGCGAATGCACAAAAGCCATGAGGTCCTGGAGAACTGATGCAGCTTCTAAGACACAACTCAATCAAAAGAGGACGACCAGCAAAGTAAATACTCCACATCTCTACCTCTCACAGTAAGCCCTCCCCAAAAATGCTGAAATGTCCGTGATTCCACAGTAAAATTCCAAAACCAAGATCCGTCCTTGTCCGTTACCACAATGCATTTGCAGTGACTGCCAACATCACAGACAAATCATCGTTAGTAAATGGCATAAAAAGAAGTTGCTCACCTGAGACATTCACCCTTGGCTCTAGCAACTAGACTCATTTCGTTCACAACAGTGAACAGCCATAATCCACAAAAATAACCTCTCTCCCTTCTTCACAACTGGTACCACATACTTCAGAAAGTGGTAGGAGTTATCAAAATCAAATCCAAACTTATTTTGATCAGCATTAACCTTGCCCGCTAAATTAACATTAACAAATAAGCTATTGAAACTCAATGCAAACTACATCCCCACAGAGAATGTTCCCTGTCTTCATCCCCTGCAGATACCTGAACATCCTCTTCAACTGTTTAACATCTTTTTTCTTTTTTTTTTTAAAGCAAAAAGCAGCTCTGTTGCTGAAGACTCCCTGCCAAGTTCATTATTTGATTGAGAAAGTTTCACGGTAAACCCAGAGCCTTATTCAATTTCACAGGATTTTATCCATCACTGTTCAGCTTCGCTCCACCTAAAAACATGCTCTTGTTCTTCTGTGACTTCCCAACAAATGCCGCTGAAGTGATATGACCAAGTCCCATGTTTTGTGGATGCTCTGTCCAAACAGAAGTTAGAGGACTTATCTGTACCCGTTTACCTTGTTTATTCTGGCTTCGATTTCAATACATTACTATTATACTGGGAACTATTACAGCAGTAATGATTTGCTTTGATCCTGGAATTTCAAAGCACCAGCCAAACATCAGTAAACTCAGCCTCATTTTACAGATGGGCAAACTGAGACAGAGGCTGGCAGATACGCAGCAACTGCTGCAGGTGCCCTTCCCTCGTTTCAGCACAAAATAGGATACTGCCTCTGAGAATCGGTTCCGTCCTCTAGAGCCACCCCAACTCTTCCAAAGCAACATCTTACACTTCTCTGAGAAACAAGAGATCCTCCCCCCTATTATTAAATTGTCATCTAATTGAAATGAATCCTGAAGAGCAGAATGGATCCTACTTTTAAGATGCATGCATACAGAGTGCATTCACACATAGTGCATTTACCTCTTCTCCAGGCTCAATCTCTTTAACAGCTCTGACTTCGGCCAAGGTCCCCTTGTACGTTACAATCACGTTTGGGCAACAGCTATGGTTCATCAATGCAACACTGTAAAAGCAGAAAAGTAAACCTCTTCCCCCACCGCCACCAAATGCAACAGGCAAAAAGTTAAGCGCCACTTCAGAAAACAAGTAAGTCTGAAAGATTGAGTCAGTCTCTTTCTGTAAGCTGTTTTTATTCTGAGGCTTAACACGAAGGTAACCTTGGGAAAATCTGTTGTACTGTTATTTATTCTAATGATATGGAGAGTGGCTGTGCTAATGAATCATTACAATTTTTAAATCCTATTATTGCAGGACTAGGCAAGTTATTATTTTCCCATTCTTATAGTGCTTTGGGACAGCTGGCAAGGGTGTTCACATAGCTTAACTATCAACATCCTATTTAGGTACCTATGATAGACAGACTCTTTTCCTCAGAGGAGAAAGAAACACATTTAACCTAAAGGAAACAAGCAAATACAGGAAAACAAACGTAATATCCTGCATCGCAACTTAAGATGAGCGTTAAAATTTTAGCTGGCTTCTGTGCAAACATAAACAGCCTCCATGTTTGAAGTGGGAGGGAAGAGATCTATGTCTGTTATACAAGCACACAACTTACACAAAAACTTGGACCACTAGAGAAAAGTACTCCCCCTTACTACCGAGCTTGGAGAAAGTGCAATTTGCTGCTTATCTGAGATAAAATGTATAATTTTAATTCTTTCTCTTCTAATCTACCAAAATAATAATTGTCTCTTCAGTCTTTTTAGCTCACAGGCATAACTGTCAAGTAGCAAAGACCTGGCTCTTGCATGCTAAGCATATACAAACAAAGGATGGTGTTGGACATGTTTCCAGAACATCCTGATTTAACACTCTCCTCTCTCCACCATGACTCTGATCCTGGGCATTGCAAGGCCTTAATTTCCAACCTGTAGATGAGGGCTGTAGACTTGAGACAGACCTGCCTGAAGAAGGAGAATCTGTGAAGCAAGTACTATCTACTACTGTCTGTATGCAGCACTTAGCAAAATCAGGTCCTGCTTTAATTGAGCATCTCTAAGTTTCAGATTACTTTGACACAGATAAGCTGCTAGTAATCTATGCCTCACAAGGAAGTCAACCTCAGCAGACAGCGATAATACTTTTAGTACGGTGTTTGCAAAGAACACGGGCAGCAAATATCCTCCTTTGCTACAACATTAAGTGGGAAGGACAGACTTAAATGGAAGAAATGTTCCTCAGCCTTAGAGAGCTGTGCTCCCCTGTCCACAAACTGCAGGTGACACTTAACATCTGCAGTTCATTTGTAAAGCTAAGAAGCTTGTATATATTTTTTCCACTGTCACAGCAACATAAAGCATCGCAGTTTTTAAAACATCTGAGGAGGCTGAAAGAAGTTATGAAAGGGATTTACTGTTTGCAAAGGAACAAAGGTAGAAGGGATGTTGTTCAGAGAACACCAGGTGAAGGATTATACCCAGCCAAAACAAAGTTGTGAATAAAGCAAGTCACCTGCAATCCTTTTCATTTTGTTTTGACCATTACATGTTGTCCCCGTCCAGAATCTGCTAGCCAAGTAATATTTCCTACCAACCTGTATATAGTTCACAATCTAAGCTTCAAAACAAATTACAAGTGCAATTTTACCAAAATTACCAGATTTAAAAAAAAAACTGCTGCAAATCATTGGCCACATTTTAGTAGCTATTTAAAGATACTTAAAACAAGACAAATTAAGTGTTTGATTAAAATTCTTTCAGTAGAGATCTACTTCCACACATGTGCAAGAACCTTTGTTTGTTTTTAAGTAAGTTAATTTTATTTTTAAAAACATGAAAATCAACCTACTCAGGAAATATGGCTGATCCCAAATGAGAGAGTTCTTCATCTTCAATTGTGAAGCCATTACAGTTAACCTAAGGAAAAAGAGGAACAGACTAGATCAGCTTCTGGTCAGCTAAGTACTCCACATGTCACATTCTCATACTTCAAAGTCAATTGCAGTAATTTGCTTACAGTTTTCTTTCCATCTCACCAGTACTCACAGGGAGCTACGTGACATCTCAAAAAGTGAAGTGAGGACAAAGTCCCTAGCCAAAGGAATGTGCAGGACACGAAAGCACTGACAGTCCAACACTTGTACCTGCTCAGGACACAACATCTAGGGGACTGCTCCTTGGAAGGCTAACCAAGAGAACTGGGGCTTGAAAAGAGCGCTAGAAAGAGTGTCAGACAAAGCAAGACCATTACAAACACAAAAAAGTCTGACTCCGACAGAGCAAAGAGACTTCATTTGGCCACGACAAGTAAAGGGCCGAAGCAGAACTACACAGGAAAGGAGCAATGTAGGGATGAACAGCAGTGAATTCAGCCGGGCTGCGGCAGTACAGAGCTTTAACGGAGCGTATGTTGCAGAGACTTGCCACAGTGACATTTGGCATCGAGGGTTGCGTGTATCAGCTACAGCTAAAGCACATATAAAGAACAAAAAGGGTAGTGAGAAAGACTTGAACCTAATAAAGACATAGAATAGGAGGGGACAGAAAAAGGACAGAGTATGAGAAGAAGTGTATTCCTAATTTAAACAGACACAAGATCAAAAGAGCTTGTTCACAAATCTGTCTTGAAGAATAGATTCAAGCAGGTTTTAAAGCCTTCTCCCTCTTTTATTCTCACTAAACAAGGGAACCTTACAGGAGTTTCAGCTTTGTTTCGTGTGGTTTGTGTGACTAAGTGACCAAAACGCACCTCAATCAAGTACATTATTCCACTTTCACTGCGAGTCACATACATGCCAACATAAAGAGAACCCTCTCCACATTCACCAACATCTCCCTACAATCATCAAACTGTTCACAGAAGTGCCAGAAAAGCACTAAAACAACTAATGTCACGTGGCCAAGACCAGCTGAAGCTACAATGGGCACAGAAACAGTCAATCAAGTACAGTGTAACTATTTGTTCTGGAAGGGCAAGGGTTGACAACAAACGCTACCAAAAATGATATGCCCCACAAGCTGGAATGCAGCTCGGATTGGATTTTAGAAATATACAAATACTTCCCAAAGCCACTCCTCAGGTATGAACTGTTCAGGATGAGTTCACAACTAAGGAAAGTGTCCTGTTTCTCTGATTCACTCACTGGTATCTTTGCTATCTTTGCTTGATCTTTACCCTGCTATTTTTAGCAAGGTAGCATCCAAAGGCTCGCTGTCTCTCAAGATGAGCATGCTACTGCACTAGCCAATGTATGAGCATACCTGAACCAAAACCAAAATGTAATTGCTGAATACAAAAACAATAGAAGGAAAAGATTATATCAACAGCAAGTAAGAACATAAGGCTACAAAGGCTGACATGAAGAACAGCTTGATGGTTCTGAATCACAGGGAAATATTTAAAAATATGTAGTGAGTTATCATCAACTCCCCTCCAACTAAGCCAGAGACAACCCACTTCTTGAATGCATCATACCAGAAACGACACAGGAGGAGGAATTAGAAGGGATGAGATACCACTGTTTTCACCAGATGAATGCATGACTAAAAAAGGGAATGCAGAGGGAGCAAAGAGACAACAGCGAGAAAACTAGAGCTCAGGGTTCTTCCCAATGGTGGAAAAGAGAACGTGCAAAGGGAGGCACAAAATTATGCAAGGTCTTCAAAGAAAGGATGAGACACTGGAACTTGAGACAAGACAGAAACTATTTGAAGAGTATGACAAGGTGAGACTGAAGAGGAAGAGCACCAGTCTCGAGAGCTATGTTCCACAGGGACAAGAGAGCAGAACGATACCAACAGCTGGGGAAGAGAGCAATGAAAGGCAAGGATGGTTTGGACAAAAATCTTTGCTCCACTCAAAAGGATCGATTACACCTTAGCTGTGTTGAGTAAGAAACAACATCAGACAAAGCCCACAAAAAGCAGTGAGGAAGGAGTCAGAGGTACCCAAGTCCCAAAAGACTGCCCTGAGCCACAAGGAGAATGACTGCCAAATGGACAAGCAAAGTAGACAGCATGAGGCCAGAGAAAGTGTTGAAGCAAAACAAAGGAGCAGCAGCATATCCATACTATTGGTTTTAGGTCAAGTTAACTCATTATTAGAAAACATGTTTGTACATATCAAGTACAGACTTCCCTCCCCTTCTTCTAGAAAGATTTATGCTGGAGCTAAAAGCTCAAAAGGTTGTGTCCTGTAGAATACTTCTGAGGAGCATCCAGATGACCTTTGGAGATTTTAGTTCAAAAAAACTGCAATGTCCACAGTGGCAGAGTTGCCTGATGATCAGGATGAGCTTAAGGTGACACCTAAGGGTGACATTAGACATCTACAGAGAAGACTAGATGGAATATCAGATCTGGGAGTCAGCAGTTCACAGAAGTCAGTTAAAGTACTGTGATCTGGTGGAGCTCGTCCAGGACAGGACACGAAGCGAAAGTCATTACAGCAAAAATAATGTAATCTTTGGGGATTTTGGCAACATTCTAACAAAAATATTCAGAAACACCACAAGAAACTGGATGTACTGTTGTCTTTGAAGTATCCCTCTGAAAAACATAAATTGTAAAGTCTTCAAAACAGAAAAAAAACCCCTTTTCATTGCAGGGAAATGTGTAATTAGAAACAACACAATGGATGATGAGCAGATGCTAAACATGCTGAAGAATCATTCCCCTACAAAATAACAATACCTCTGTATTAAGGTAATATTAACCGTGCTTCCTTGTTGGTAGATGCCCAGCTCTCCCAACCAGGGTATTGCCATCTTGGCTTTCATCACAGCAGTCAACATTTGCCCTGATCTCAAAAAGTATTAAACTTTTTACTCGGACGTTTAAGTTTAAAACTAGCTTATTTTGAACTACAGGAGGAAAAAGAAGAAAATGGATCTTTCAGTATTCCACTGGTGTGTTATTCCATCCACTACAATTCACTCAATTTAGATGCGTATGAAAAGCAGGTGAGAAAAAAGAGGTGACACATTTCAGAAGTTATCTAACAAGACATCCTGCCTTCCCTTCATCTCTCCAGATGACCACACTACCCAACTGCATTTAAAAGCCACACACACCAGATAAAAATTTCAGACTGCTCTTTCTACTTCTCTGAAGTTTACTCCCTGTGAAGGTCAAACACAACAATGACCTGACCAGCAAGGATTTCCACAAGTTTGAAGCCTGAATGAAGCCTTTGCCTCTGCAGGGTCTCAAACCAGCAGCCTTCCACACAAGTCCAACAACAGCTGCACTCGCGTGGCCCACAAGAAGCCTAACGTTGACAGGGTCTAATGCAGGCTGTTTCCCTTTTTCTTCAGCGTTTGAGAAGCACCTCATAGAAAGTCTGCAGACAAGAGTCTCTCCCCTCACTACTGAAATGGGGCATGTCCAGCCACTTCTGGTCAAGGAAGTGGGTCTTCTCCATCAAGCACACTCAGCTCTCCCGAAGATATGCAAAGAGCTACCATTTCCATTGCCGTTAACATTTTTCCCCTTTCACAAAGGCTAAAATCCTACAGCACTATCCACCTAAGCAGGCTGTGTTCTAGCCAACTTACTTGTGCAAAGAGAACTACAAGGGCAGCATTGTCAGGGTACTCCAAGTGCTTTGAGTAAAAGTGATGAAGAGCGGCAATGTCGTTCTGAATCAGCTCTCTCTTTTCATTGTCTAGTTTGTCAAGGTCTGTGGACAAAGAATACATTCCATTTC